>NC_090446.1:747227200-747529300 GCF_031143425.1 Pleurodeles waltl | reverse complement strand
CCCACTGTCCCCAAAAAGATTTTCCTTGCCCAACTTGACATCTTCCCCTCCTTTCCCTCCCCTCCCTGCCCCCATCCTGCCCGTAAGAGCAGGGTCCCAAAGACCCAACCCAGCACGTCAGCCAAACATTCCACGGGGACAGTGGAGGCACCTCCTGGTCGTAGGCAAGACAGTGAAGGATCCCACTCCACCAGCCAGGAAGGGGATGGATCCCACTCCACCAGCCAGGAAGGGGAAGGACTCCATTCCATCAGCCATAAAGGGGAAGAAGCTCTGACCTCCTGCCATGAAATGGAAGACGCCCTCAACTCCTGCTCTGAAAGGGAAGAAGCCCTCACCTCCACCTGAGAGACAGCAGCCCTCGCCTCCTACAGAGGCTGCCCGGGAGTTACCTTCCCCAGCTGAGACACTGCAGCAGAGGCTGTCAGGGTACCAACACCACCACCACCAGTGGTCACGGAGCCCTCACCTCCAGCTGAAACAATGCAGCACTCACCTCCTGCAGAGGCCATGTAGGCCACCCTCCCGGAATTGCTGTACAAGGAGCCTCCTCCAGAACCAGTGAACAAGTACCCCACCTGAGAGACTGTGATCTTGCACTCCCCAGCAAAGGATAATGGGCCTGGAGCCCCCTCCAGAACCAGTGGACAAGTACCCCACCTTAGAGACTGTGACCTTGCACTACCCAGCAAAGGATAATGGGCATGGAGCCCCCTCCAGAACCAGTGGGCAAGTTCCCCACCTGACAGACTGTGACCTTGCACTCCCCAGCAAAGGATAATGGGCATGGAGTCCCCTCCAGAATCAGTGGGCAAGTACCCCACCTGAGAGACTGTGACCTCGCATTGGGAAATGGGCATGGATCCCCATCCTGGAGCAGTGGGCAAGTTCCAGACTTCAGCTGAGGTGCTCCCACCCCCTTCCCCCTGAGGTGCCTTCCTACTTCCAACATGATGCCCCTGCACAGTTCTGTGCGGATGTTGTCAGGAAAGAAGTTAGGCCCTGGACTGTGCTCTGTGGCCATGTGGGCCCTTTGTACTTTGGACTAGGCATTGGTCCTTTATGGACTATTGTACATATCTCTTTGTTGTCCAATTGATTCATTTGGTGGCTGTTCCCCTTCAATACATTCTCAGTACTGCCTTACTGTTGCCCTTGCATTATTGTGACGTGTCTTGTGTGCCATTGTTTCTCCTCTGCAACTGGTTGTGTGTATGGTGTGTGTGTGTCTGGTGTGTGTTGTTCGTGTGTGTGTCACTCTCCTTTTCCTCCCTCCCTCCCTTGTGTGCTAGGCAGCTGTACTCACTGTCATCATCTTTGTTGGCGTTGGTGTTCCGGGTGGAGCATGGATAAGAAGAGAATCAGGAAGACTTGCAGTTCTGGTTCCATGGTGGCGTTGTTCTCCTCTGTCTCTCTGATGGTGAATCTTTCATCTTCTGTGCAGTGTTTCCGCCAGGCTTTTGATGGCGTTGGTACCGCCCCGGAAATCAAGGTGAATTGCAGTGTCATGATATGGTTGGCAGTACCTTGTCTTCCACCTGTCTGTTGGTGGTGACCGCCGCGGTGCGTGGTGTTAACGCCCTGGTGGTTGGTGTGGTACATTGGATGTCTATGGGAGTTATCACCGCCATGGTCTTAATTTGGTGGCAATTACTGCCAGCCTGTTGGTGGTATTACCGCCACTTTAACAGTCACCGCCAATGTCATAATGACCACCTTATTCCTTACATTTCGGTGATTGAAAGTTCTGGAATCTAAGCAGAGTCACAAATTTCCTTCCACCCAGCATTACCCAAGTCTTCCAATAAAAATGGAACCTCACTTGTGTGGGTATGCCTAGTGGCCACGACAGGGAATGCCCCCAAAACACAACGTGGACACATAAAAATTTTCAAAAATCTGGCCTGTTTTTTGCAAAGTGCCTAGCTGTGGATTTTTGCCTGTAGCTCATCCGGCACCTTGGAAAACCTAGCAAACCTGGACACTTCTAAAAACTATACACCTAGGGGAACCCAGGATGGGGTAACTTATGGCGCTCTCACCAGGTTCTGTTACCCAGTATCCTTTGCAAACGTCAAAATTTGGCAAAAGAAACCTACTTTTTCCTCTCATTTCGATGCTGTAAAGTTCTGGAATCTGAGGGGAGCCACAAATTTCCTTCTACCCAGCATTCCCTCAGGTCTCCTGACAAAAATGGTACCTGACTTCGTGTGGGGAGGCCTAGTGCTTGCGACAGGAAATGCACCAAAACACTATGGGGACACATCAAATTGTTCAAATTCAAAACTATCTGTTTTTCCAGGGGGCACCTGCGTTTTTGATCCTCAGCTCAGCAGCCATCTAGGGAAACCAACCAAACCCAAACATTTCTGAAAACTAGACACCCAAGGGAGTTTAGGAAGGTGTGACTTGCATGGATCCCCTAGTGTTTCTTTCCCAGAATCCTCAGCAAACCTCAAATTTAGCTAAAAAAAATCAAATTTTTCCCACATTTCTGTGTGGGATCTCCACACCAGCACAAATTTCCTACCACCCAATGTTCCCCTCAGTCTCCCGGTAAAAATTATACCTCACTTGTGTAAGTGGGCCAAGTGCCTGTGACAGGGAACAGCCAAAAATATGTTGAAAATTAGGGGGAACCAAAGCGGGTCCAAAAGGTCAGTTTAAAAAATAACATTTTTAGGCCGACAAGTGGGGCAGAATTTTTATCGGTATAGATGCAACAATGCAGGGTCATAGGAATTTTGTGGATTGCTGCAGATTCCGGCAGGTTCCATCACAAAAATGTGGGAAGAATGTGTGATTTCAAGCAAAGTTAGAGGTTTGTAGGGCATTGTGAGTAAGAAAATGGTGCAGGGTGCATGTGAAGCACACCACCCTGGACTCACCCAGACGTTTCGTTTTCCGATGTGTCTAGGTCTCGTAGATTTTTCTACATGGCAGCCTCCCAAAGTCCAAAAAGTGCAGCCCTCACCATTCCAAGTGGGAGGATTTTGAGAGTTAGACTGAGGCCCTCGTATGGAGGTCAGTGCACCGCCGCAGTGGAGATGGTGGTCGCACCACCGCGGGCCTGGTGGTGCAGACCGCCATACTAACAGTACTGGGAAGGCACCTGCAGAACATAGTCAAGTTTCCGTCCGAATCGCCATTGTTAATGGACTGCTGTTGCCGGTGGAAGGCCCCTTCAGGCTGGCGGTCAAACAGTTTTGCCCCACCGTATTACAAGGTTGCACACTGCCAGGACTTCCGGGGCGGTCTAACTGCTGCGAAAACCATGGCAGAAATGAACAATATAAAAGGAAGCACCCACCTTCTGGAACACAGGCATGTCCGTAGGCACCATGGTACGTGAATTGCAAGTCTTTCAAATGTTCCTGCTGGCCATTGACATTCAGAACCAGTGATGCCGACTGTCCTGCTTTCTAGGGGACACCTTAGCCTTACACCTCTTTCCTGCCTTCTTTGGTGGGATGGCGGTGGAGGCCACAACAGCAGGGGACCCAGATGGAGTGGTACCAGGCCTGGAGGTGTGAGGGGCAGGGCTGCTTGTCGTTGCAGCACTGCAGACTGCTGTCTGCAGGGAATGGCTTAGCCTACAGGAGGACAGGGAGGTGGAAGGCATGGGTCTGGGAAGGGCAGCAGGGTGTTTGGGGGAAACAGGGACTGGACCAGGGGACAGGAACAGGGAAAACTCATGTAGGAATCTGTTTTTCAGGGCAGTGGGTAGGTCGTGGGTAAGGCATTTGGGAGTGGATGGTGAGGAGATGGTTGAAAGGTGTGTACGTGGATGTGGTTTTGGTGCTGGTGTGTGGGTGTGTGGGTGTATAACGTGTGTGCTGGGTGTGTGTTGGGTGGATGAGTGTGGGCATATCGGTGTACTGGGAGGAGTAGTGGAGGAGGAGATGGCGGGGGTGTGAGTGAATAAAGGGGTGGTGTGTGCAGGTAGGGTTGATGTGCTGCATGTGGTATTGTTGTATGGGGTGTATATATGGGGGTCTGCTGTTGTGGTGATGGTGGCAGTGATGGCACATGTGGCTGAACCTGGGACTGATGATGTGGTGTCTGCAGTTGTGGGTGGCGATGAGACTGTGAAGGGGGGAGGAGGTGGGGGAGTCAGTGTAGGGTGTGTAGGGAGTGGATGTTGTGTGTGTGTCTGAATGGCATGTGTGTGCATGGCAGTGGTGGCGTTTGTGGTGCATCTGATTATCATTGCGCTCTAGGTCTGTTTGAGGGGATGCATGCTGGTATGAAAGTGTGCTTTGGATGGGAAATGGGAGAGGGATGTGGGAGTGGAAACAGGTAGTTGGAGGGGGATGGAAGAAGAAGGAACACTGGATGCCATCAATGTGAAGGCCAGAGCCTGAAACGATCTCTGAAGGGCAGACAGGGCACTGTGAATGCCTTCCAGGAACGCATTTGACTGTTGCATCTGGGATGCCAGTCCCTGGATGGCATTCACGATGGTTGTCTGCCCAACAGAGATGGACCTCTGGAGGTCAATAGTCTCCTCATTGAGGGTAGCAGGGCTGACAGGGGCAGGGGAAGAGGTGCCCAGGGCGAAGGAGATGCCCACCCTCCTGGGTGAGGTTGCACGGGCAACTGAGTGGGGAGCTACAGGGAGGGCGGTGCTGGTAAAGGGGGTGGCGGACAAGGATGGTGCAGGCATAGGGCCTGAAGGTTCCACCACCACCAAGGAGTCACAATCAGAGGAAGAATCTGATGATGTTGTAGTTGTTCCTGTCTCCTCCGTGGTGCTCCACTCCCCCTCCATCCCACTGGTTCCTTCGGCTCTGCTGGTATCAGCCTACTGAGTCCCATAGGAAGCAGCTTTCCCACTCACCGGTGCCCCTTCTCCTTTGCCAGATGATGCTGATTCACACAAAGACAGAGGAGGCGAGGGAGGGAGGGTGGGACAGTGAGAGACAGGGTGGGAGAGAGAGAAACAGGGAGCAGTTCGTCAATGCCAGCACAACAGCCACACTCAAGTCACTACAACATACTCTAATGCCATGTCATTACATGCCATGCCTTCACTCACACATGCCACTTCAATAACAGATTATGCGTCCCACCACAGTCATGCATATGTGTTCTGCTCATGCTGACATACATTCAATCTTGTACAGGATGACAGCCATACACTCAAAACATGGCTGAACCAGCCCATTGGGTCATGGCTCTTTACGATCTCAAGACCCAAACTAAATACTCTATGGGAGTTTGGAGGCATACTTGCACAGCCACATAACCCATGCACATATAGCTGTGTGATGTGAAACCTCAGACTTTTCAGATTACACATCCACCACATGCCAGCAGACAGCAAATACGGATATGGCCCCAGTCACACTGTTTGGATAGTTGGGACTACAATGTGTGTGAACTCCAGAAGCAGCGTCCCTGACCACATAAAATACCCTGCTCATCCACTACACAGTTGCCATGTCATCAACACTAACTATCAGTTAAGTTAACCTCAACTCACATCCTGCACTGCATTTTGACACATGTATTTAGCACATCAGCCTCAATGTGTCCCAAGCCTACTCCGACAGTAGCTACCTAGCACACATTCCACAGCCTTCACCCACACTGCACAGGCTGCACCTATCACTCACCACATAATCTATGTACGAATGTGAACCCACCCCCTTGTGGCTGCTGTGCTGCCTTCAAGGGGCCCATCCACATCAGGGTACACCACTGCTAACATGCGGGACATAAGGGGGGGTCAAGCTTCGACAGGCACCTCTCCCTCATTGGGAGGACTTCCTCAGAAGGGCCTCACTGGTCTTCCTGGCCCAGTGTCTCAGGTCCTCCCACTGCTTCCTGCTGTAGCTTCTCCACTGGGCATGGACCCCCAGGTTCCGCACTGGCTTGGCGATGGCACACCAAATCCCCTTCTTCTGATGGGTGCTCACCTGCATGGATGGCATGGAGAAAAGGAGACAGTTATGTAGCGTGGCATCGTAGGGACCTTATTGGACACAACACATCTCATGAACTTTATGCACATTTCAACATTCCAGTTGTCCTCACAGCCCTCAGCCATATCCTTCCACAAGTCACTCATCCTCGTCCCAAGGCCCCATCTACATTCATACCACTCACAGACAGTACAATCATAGTGGACTCACCTGCTGCCCTGGTGCCCCCTACAGCTGGGCGTACAGGGGTAGGACACCCCACACAAGCTTCCTGTGAGAAGGCTGGGGCTTATCCCTTGAAGCACGTTGTATCTTGGCTACCAGAGTCAGCACACACTAGCACACGCAGTGGAGGTCTTCTCAGCTCAAGTGCCAGGAGTCAGGTGAACATGAGCACATGAATTGGCGGTCACGTCCGCCGTGGACTTCACCGTTACCGCCCATGGTGATCACCATTGGCTACCATGTTAACCAATGAGGAGTTGCACGGCAGTTGCGACCGCCTACTGCCATGATGTCTTACGCCGGCGGGATTCACTCACTTCCATCTGTCCTGTGCATGCAGGACAGGTGGCTGCCATTTTAATTCTCCAATGTGTAGAGATTGGGTTTATGAGGTGCATCATGGGTGTATTACAGTGACCTGTGCACAGCTCCACTGCATCCACAGAGTCCTTAATACACATAATAATTGCTACTCCCACCTATTCCCAGGTACGGTGGAAGAATGATGGTGAGGAATCATCCAGTCTACAGGCCCCTGGTAGATCTTGCCACCCTTGAAGAGTAGCATGTCATCCAGTGCTATCGGCTGAACCGTCAGACCATCATGGAGCTTGTGAGACTGTTGGGGCCAGATCTGTGGCCTGGTATTCATAATGCCAATGCCATTACACCCACAGACAGGTGTTGGCAGTCCTCCACTTCCTTGCCTCAGGGTCCTTCCAAATTACAGTGGCTGTGCTGCCGGAATGTCCCAGCCCATGTTCAGCCACATCTTGAAGAACATCCTATGTGCCCTACTCAAACATATAGGCAGCTATATCAGGTTCCCCCAACGTGGCGATCTGCCCACTGTAATGGCAGCCTTCTGCGTTGTAGCACATGTGCCACATGCGATTGGGGATATTGATGGGACCGAAATTGGCCTGGTGCAGACCCATTAGGAGTGAACAGGTGTTCAGGAACTGTAAAAACATTTGCAGGTGGTATGTCTGCCCGGTTACCAGGTTCTTTGCATGATGCCTACATTCTGTGGAGCAGCCGCATCCCACACCTGATGGCACCACTGCAAATGGATCCTGCACGGCTCATCGATTTGTATTGTGTCATATGTGTGTCTCTGTATACTGAACACTGTACACCACCTGGCCAATTTACTGAGATATTTCAATATGCCTATTATGTTTGTGCACACCGGTGACTCTGGTTATCCCAACCCGTCATGGCTACTGACATCTCTCAGGCATCTGACTACAGCAGCTGAAAACTCTTTCAATGAGGCCCAAGGAAGGACTTGATGGGTCATCGAATGCCCCTTTGTGCGGAAAGCCAGATTCTGGTGCCTGCACCTCACTGGAGGGGCCCTACAGATCAGCCTAATTAATATAGGATGATCTGCCCCCAGGGCAGGCAGAAAAGGCCTAATTAAAAAAAAATTCCCTGGGGAGTGACCCTTGTCTAAGGGGTCGCTCCCCTGATCAATAAAAACAAAAATAAATCCCTGGTGTCTAGAGGCTTAATTAATATCTTACTATGTTGGGCTCTTGCTATGCGATCATGCTGCAGGAATGGTCAGAGAGACATGAAAAGGAAAGGAAAAGCCTTTCCTTTTCATGCCTCTCTTACCTCCCCTGCCCCCGTACAGAGGATGAACTCATCTGTTTCCAGGACGATAGGAGGCGACATCTGATGAGGTCAGCCCACGATCGTGCGCTGATGTCATCAGACATCAATGGGGGAGGGGCGGGGGTCGAAGGGGGAGTGATTCCCCTTCCATCCCTGCCCATGGGAGGGGGGTGAGAGGCACACAATGGGAGCCAGGTCAAGGACAAGGTGGTTACGTTCCTTGCATCTGAGCACCACAGCAGAGGACATTACCACCTCCTCTATGGCACCCAAGGGGTTAAGGTGACATACATCCCATTGGCACACTGGTAATCGTGTTTGTCTGCACTCTGAAAAGGGGTAACAGAACATAACTGCAGAAATGTTAAATATGTTCAGAGCTCTAAGCAGTCCTATTTCTTGTGAACCATTAAGCTATAAGCTAGCCCTGGTATTTTAGCCAACAGTACAATGCATTTTGCGACTTGTAGTCTCTAATTTAACATTGTAAGAATGGGGTAACAAATTCAAGCATACACAATGCTCGGCTAAAAAGACAGGAATGGTGACACACTGGACAAAAGCAGACAGGCTGAACCTAGTGGCAAAGTGTAAAGTATTTAAGCAGCAGTTCAAATAGTAGTAAAATGAATGGGCTGTGCAAGAAAAATCCCACACTAATGTCATAAGCAAAGTCATAAGCCGTGCATGGTGAGGCGGCAAGTTATAATTGGTGCTGCTAACTATAGCTGCTGAATTTCTGTTGTTTTTTTTAGTTAAAAACGTTATTGTTGTTACTGAGAAATTCACCTAACTATAATGTTACTTTAACCATTGTTTTTTTTCAGAGAATTTCTTAGGTTTAAAAAAAAAATGAAAATAGATCTTTTTATTACATCTAACTATAAGGTTACTTTAACCTTTTTTCTGTGAATTTCTAATGTAAATTATTTTATTTTGTGAGTGTATGTCTGGCTGAATGATTTTGTAATATATGTTGTGTGCAGACATTATTTTGTAAAGGAATTGTTTTTTATTGTAACATAACAGGAAAGGGATCACAGTTTGCAAATTGTTTCTAAAAGATCTGTGAGTATTAAACAGATTAATAGAACAATATTTCATTTGACATTGTGTATTTCGTTAGTTCTTGTAATTTGCATATTGAGATATGTTAATAGCAATCTTTTTTTGAGGAGTAATCACTCTCATGAACGACTCATGAGCAGCTTGATGGACACTTGCATGATTGTAGAGTTCAAAATGTCACTTTTATGTATCGTATACAGTTGTTTATCATGTTTTCAGGTATTATTTAATGCTAATCTATATTAGGACAGTGAATAAAAGATGATTGGATGTTTATTTTTGTTTTTTAAGTAACAACTCTTGCAAGACTCTCCTGGAAGCTGGATGCAGAATCCCTTGCATGGACTCTGAGGAGACTGTACTTCTTGTTCAGCACTCAAGAGATTGTTCATTTAAAATTAAGTTAATTACTGTCTTTTCCTGAAATTTTGAAGAAAGTAGAACAATATATATGTTGATTAAATTAGTAAAAATAAATATGTATTTATCTATTGAAGATATAAAGCAAATAATGTTTTACTGTCTCACGAGACACCCACGAGACTCGTGAGAGGTCCAGGAGAGGAAACACAACCTAAGGAAGGATTGTGATTGGTTTATATAATGTCTTTATTTGGAAGAAGAAGGTCCCATATTTTTTGCTTTAAGTCCCTTTTGCATTTTGGTGAGGGTGGACATAGCTGGCTTGCTCTCCTCTCCAACAGAAAGATGTTGTCAACAGATTTTGATGAGCAGCCTGAGGCAGCTCTATCAGCTCATCCACCTCAGCCTCTCAGGGGCTGGCTTTCCTTTGAGATCTTTCTCTCACAAATGAGGTGTACGTAGTAAAATGTGTGGATGAACTGGCCTCTCTTTTGAGATCTCTCTCTCTCAGATGACTGGTGTGCATAGTAGTGTGTTAATGGACTGGCCTCTTCTGTCAGACCTTTTGCTCAGATGGTGGATGTGTATTTTAGAGTGTGTGGAAAGACTGGCCTCTCCTGTCAGACCTCCCTCTCTGATGATGGGTGTACATAGTAGAGTGAATGAATGGACTGACCTTTCCTGTCAGACCTCTATCTCAGATAAATAGTGTGCATTGTAGGGTGTGTGTGAGAACAGCCTTATTTCTACTCAAAACTCTCCCCAGACCAATGGGCCTAAAGGGTAGACTCTGAGAAACACCATCTCCAATACACTCCTTCCTACAGTAACAAGTGTGCATGAATATATTTAAAGATCACCAACTCCTTCCTATTTTCCATGATCCCACAAATCTAGCAAGATTGTAACTTTAAAATAAAAAATAATTATCCTTCTATTTATCACAGTACTATCTCTTACACACTCAAAAACAAGGACCACTATATCTATTACAACTAGAAGAGTGTATTGAGAACTCATCTACCCCTTAGTACTATTCACAATCCCAAGAGACTAGCGCAAGATCGTAAAAATTAATTAACAAAATACAAATTTGTTTTCATCACAGTAGATATCCCTTAGAGACCTCCTCTAAATCTAGGAGGACAGCCTGACTTTCTACAGCCCCCATATTCAGCTTTTGCACTTAATTTCACCAACACCCCCAATTTCTTACAGTAAACAGTAATGCAGGCCATTTAATTTCTAACATTCCAAAAGCCAGTCAATCAGAGCACTTGTGGGACTCGGGAGAGCGTCTAGCTTCCAATACAGTGTGAGGGGAAAGACAAGCATCTCAACCCATCATAGGTCTCCATTTTTTAATTTCCTCTTCACCCGGGAGGCTTGTAAAACTCTCGGGAGCCCAACTGCCAAAATATACAATTATTTTTTACTCTTAGTTTCTCAAAAGCTAATGAACAGATTAACACTATAGCACAAAAAGCACACTCTACAGTCCAAGCTCTAGCTTCCTGCCGATTTTGGTATAATTCGGTTCATCAGTGTTTTCTGTAGCCCTGCATAAAGAAGTCTATTGAAAATACATGGGGATTTTGTGTTTAGGGAGCCCCCTTTTTTCTCACCCCCGCCAACACTTCAGAGATCAACCCAAAACATTTCAGGCCAGCTAGTAGCTGAGGTCGATGAACTTTGTTCTAGGAAAGTTCTGTGTAGAGTCAATATATATATTGATTTACATAGAGCAAAAACTACTGGACAGAATTACACCACATTTGCCAGGAAGGTAGGTCCTGGTCCACAAAGACTGCTTTTTTGGTTATGGTGTAATTCCGTTCAGTAGTTTTTGAGAAATCAAGGGTAAAACAAATTTGTATATCTAGGGACGCGAGGGATTCCCGACCTCTAACAACCTTGTGCTGAGATCTGATTGACTGATAACACTGCAACAACAGAAGCTGTTGAAGTGTTGTCAGCCATCTCAGTACTTGGCTGAAGCCGAGTCCCAAAAAAAGGTTAAAAATAAATAAAAGGGGCCAGGGTACCAACACTCTGACCTCTTAGATCTGGTGGTGGTGTCCCAAAGGGCCCCCTGGTGCTACAAAGCATTATTTTTTTATTTTACGAGCGGAGATGCGGTGGATCTGTGAATCCGCTCGTGAAATTAAAAAAATGAAATATGGGCTCCTGCACTTCATTAGCCTAATGTCCCAAGGTGGGCCAAGTCCTGGGGGCATTTAAAAAAAAAAGCACTGGGGGCCTTCTGGCCCCTCCTGCAGCCCCGGGAACCACCACCTCCCCGGGGCAATCTCTTAATTAATGCGGGGGGCCCCTGCTGCCATGGGGACTACCACCCTTAAGGCAACATTTTATTTGGAGCGGGGGTGAGCCTCCCCCCACTGCCCGAGGGACCACCACCCACCAGGGCAACACTTTTTTGGGATGGGGGGGACCATCACTCCCGGGCCCAACGTTTAGAAAAAGAAAGGGGGTCCCTATGGGACCCCACACCCCAGGGACCACCACCCCCCCGGGACTAAGTTCTCATTTGAGCCACTGATGGCCCTGGAGACCACCACCCCCAAGGGCCAGCTCGGGCTATGTCCCAGGGGTGCCCAGCCCGGGACATAGCTGCTTGCTGTGGCTTGGCTGCAACATTGCAGCTGCAGCCAAGCCATTCGGGGTTTGACAGCGGGACCTTAAAAGCATTTCCAGTGTCTGAGGGACATCCAGTGGAAAGACTGCTGCTTAAGTAGAAGGTCTGCTCAAGTACCAGCAAAATAATTTTCTGTAACTGCACCCTCTGGCATGCCGATTGGTGATACTTGGCTGATTGTTCAGCATAGAACACTCTCACAGAACTAAATCTCAGCCTGAGCAGCGTGAGATGCCTATTTCCGTCCATTAATGGAATTCTACAGAATTCTGTGGAGTTTTAATGTAATCCATGGAATACCATGGAGTCAAATTCCGACAGTTCCGCCCATCTGTAAATAATAGTGTTACCCAATAAATATTATATCTTCTCAGTAATTCAAAAAACATTTTGATCAAACAGAGGCTTTACTGTGTCATGAGAGGCTGCTGAGTAGTCTCCACGTCTAAGTTAAGGAAATGCTGAACTTTGGCTAGCCTACTCAGATTAGCAATTCAACTTGGTACTTCAACCAGGGGCAAACCCAGACAGATCTTGATGCACCAATTAGCCTCTGTACATTGGCTTTGCTGATTGCATTAGGCATCAGTGTTAATCATAGATAGAATCAATATGGTCTTTTCTATGTTTAGTTACTACTATGCCTATGGCCTCCTTCACTGAGTGTGATAAGTAGCTCATATCCAATATCTTGGCAAATATCTAGAGAAGGCTGTCTAAAAACAAGTCTGGTGCATACTGGTAAAAGTCAGCCATTTAAACCATCTGAGCCTGGTGTATTCTGCTCCAGTATGTGACTCGTCTAATTCTGTCCTCATCTCTGGTGACACTAATGGAAGTCCTGATCTATCCATATAGTATGTTGCTTGTGTTTGGTCTAAGAGAGCTGATAGGTTGGAAAGTGTTCTGAAACACCTATAGAAGACAACATTACTAACACTTTAGGTGGCCTGCTATTTCTCTGATTCATCCCCAACTACTATTATAGGTTCTGTAGGGGCTCTCTTGTTTTCAGCCAGTCTAACAGTTTCCCAGACTTATGAAGCTCTTCATTTAGTCACTGGTTGTATTACATGTATGAATGTGCATTCAATTTGTTGTATATCTCTCCCAAGGTGCACCTCTATTCAGTGTATGAAGGGATGAAAGGTTGCAAGGGGGCAGGGAGTCAAGAGAGTATACATATACCAGCTGAGATGACTAACATTAAAGGTGTGACATATTTGAGCATTGAGAAAATTGAGAAGATTCTACCTTGGCCTGTGGAGGTAGAGAAAGAGGAAGGACTTGCAAGTGATGAGCATATGAAAGACTAATAGAAGAACAGAAGAAGCTAGGCCAATGCTTCCAGGTTAGCTTATGTAAAGTAATCAGAACAGAGAAAGTTGTCTTGCAGCTTGTTTGTATTTTCTTTCTTTCTCTCCTCGTTTTCTTCTCTCCTCCTAAGTATTTGCTGTCTGAAGGACATGTTTCCTAATGCTTCTATTTTGCATTATACATATGTATTAGCAGCTGGTGTTCCTGAGTCTCAGGAGTTTCCTTTGTCAACTGTCCCTTCACCGGAGCATCCATTAGGCAGGTGAATAGAGGTGACTCAAAGGAGTTTGAAAACATCTTCATGTACGGTAACCACATAATTAACATCTGCTCATTTATATTTATTCAACAGTTTATATACATAAGAAGCCTGAGCCAAAATGAGCGTTGAGAGGAATTACCAGATGGTTGATGAGAGCCAAATTAAGATCAGGCCAGTGTGCTATATACCGAGTTTTTTTTCTCCCACCTTACCTCCATTATCCCCTTGAGTAAGAGTGGCTGTAGGATTATGCTAGCTTAAGCATCTCCTTTCCCTTCCAATAGGAGACTGGAGCTTTGCTGTTAGTAACCGTGTCACAACATAGGGGCATATTTATACTCTGTTTGCATGATTGTATCTTTGTTTTCACGCAAATTCAGCACAAACTGAACTCCATATTTATTTTTGGACGTTAGACATGTCTAGAATCAAAATATTGTAGTTTGCACCATTTTTCAGATGCGTGAAGCTACCTTGCGTTAATGAGATGCAAGGTAGGCGTTCCCATCCAAAGAATGGTGTTAACCCCAAAGTGCCATATTTATCCTCCATGCTAAAATGACCCACGGGTGTGAGGCGGGGCTAAATAATGGTGGTAAGCTTTCGTAGCAACATTATTTAACGCCTGGGTCAGACCAGGCATTGGGAGACCTGTGGACCCATTTTCATGGTCAAACACCATGGAATGGGTCCACAGGTGCCCACCCCAAACTTGAAGAACATTCCCACCCACCACTATAGGGACACCAGAGGATGGGGGACCCCATCCCAGGTAAGTAGGGCAAGTATAGGTAAGTATTTTTTGTTTTTATTTTAAAGTGCCATTGGTGTCCTAACCAGGGCCCTCTTCATGACACTGGGTGCAATGGCCATGCCCAGGGGACACTAGTCCCCTGTGCTGGCCATTGGGTTGGTGGGCATGACCTCTGTCTTTTGTGCGACAGGAGTCATGTGGTATGGATGGTTGTGCATCAGGAAATGACGCTAGGCTGGTTTGAGGCATTTTTTGCCTCTAACCAGCCTAGTGTAATTTTTTTACAATCAACCTCCATCTCCTCTCCCTCCACTCCCACCCAGCTAACCTAATTTTAGTTGACGCTATCCCAAGCTTAGCGCCGGCTTGCGCCATTCCATTATTATGGTACACGGCTGGTGCTCAGGAATGGCGCAAGCTGGCACTAAACCTTTTGGTGCAAAACTGCGTCAGTGCAGTTTTGCACCAATGAGTTTAAATATGGGCCATAGTCTCCAAAGCAGACATTATGGCACACTGCGTGAACCAGGTTTCCCTGTGACTTGGATTTCAATGTTAATCCTGTAAATGCGATGCCCCAAGCCGTTATAATTATTATAAAAGACCTTGAGGTGTCTCGACAGGGACCCGCCATCTTGCTCAGCAAATTAACACAACTAGGATATAATTCAGACACTGCTAGCCCCAGACGTGCAGTTAAGATTCCTTTTTTTGTGGAAACATTCTGAAGTCAGGACACCCACGCTTAGCAATGCTGCCATTGTGTTTCTGTTATGGAGTTGGCCCTCCTGAGAAACACACGAGGAAGTACGGCATTTCCAAACATTTATGCTGCAGTGCTGCTTACATTTTTGCAGTTGTCGGCAAGCCTTCAAAGATTATGACAAGAAAAATGTGTTCCTTTTGCTATATTTACAAAGGGTGCATGGAAAAGAGCGCATTCTTGAGGGAAACAACATGAATTAAAGCCATACCTGTCTAATTAGCTGGATTTCATAACCACTGTTCAGGAGTGTTTAATTGAAGATAAACAGTCCAATCTCTCCATATAGTATTAATGGCTTTGCGACAAGTGAATAAAGCCATTGCGCATTACATTAGTTTATTCCAGAAGCCAGATCAGAAGCAGAAAAGGCAGATGAATCAAGGGCAGCTAGTTTTTTTTTATAATGGATTAAGCATTAAGAAAAAGGTGCTTTATCATTAGTGGTAATACATCAATAACAATTGATGCCTTATTAGTGCTAGTGACTGATTTAGAGTTTGGTGGATGGGTACGCCATCACAAATGTGACGGAAATCCTGTCGGCATTATAACAAGTGCATAAGATTATAGCTTATTTGAGGAATCATTTAACAAAATTTTAATTCAACATCCCATCTCTCCTAATGGTGCATTTACTCTTTCTTCATCCCCACAAGGAGAGCACTGTTTGTTTGTAGAGGACTGAATGCTGAACGTTTGTTAATCAATGAAAAGGCACATTGAATCATAACAAATCAGAATCAACTTGTCACTGCCAGTGGCGGCCCATCCTTTAGGGCAGAGGGGCCACGCCCCCCCACCTTTTGCCCCTCATGAAGAGTGCCGGTCAGGCTAAACAAAGGTCAGCCTGACAAACACTCTCCATGTCAGCTCAGGCAGCCAGGAGCAGACATGCTCGATTTGCGCACACTCCTGGCTGCCTGAGCTGAACTTTGCTGGGCTGAGGAGGTCACAGCTCCTATGGGCATGACCTTCTCGGCTCAGCAAAGGTGCCTCGAGGCCCTCCCCTGGGTGACGAGGAAAGCGTCACCAATTGACACTCTCCCTGGGCGCTTCAGGTTTAAGCCCTGAAGTGCCAGGGCGAGTGTCAATCAGTGACACTTCATCACAGAGTGCGGTGGGGTCAGCAGTCTCACTGACCCCATCCACTCTGTGACGAGGCTGGCACTGCTGCCTTCCCTCATTGGCTGACCTAAGGTCAGCCAATGAGGGAAGGCAGCAGTCCCAACCCTCCTGGGACCTGGAGGATGAAGGTAAGTGTGTGTGTGTATGTGTGTGATGTTTTAAATTGAATGTTTGGTGCGCACGTGCATGTTTGAGCGTTATGAGTGTTGTTAATGGTGCATGCGTGTGTGTGTGAAAGAATGAGTGTGTGCGATCTTTTAAAATGAATGTTTGGTGCATGCGTGCATGTTTGAATGGTATGAGTGTTGTTAATGGATGTGCGTGCGTGCGTGTCTGTGTGTGAAAGAATGAGTGTGTTTGTGTGTGTGTGTGTGTGTCCCGCCCACCTCCCTCCCTCCTAAAGCTGCCGGCTGTCACTGGTCACTGCTTGCTTTTGATAAGGCTGTGTCACTGTCTAGGACTGCAGGTGACAGTACAAGAACCAATGAGTTTCCACCCAGGAACTAGAGGAATCTCACATCTTCATGGAACAAAATAGTTTCAAACTTCTAACAATACCATAGTCCCTCTGTGCCATAAAGGTGGTCAGGTGTCCACAATTTCAACTGATGGACATAAGTACCTGTCTGCAACTGCCAGAGCAATAAGAATGTATATCACTCACAGCTAGCTCGGTGCAGAGGGTATTGTTCAAACCACAAAGCAATCAGCTGCAGAATTCTGGGATCTGACCATCTTCATTAAGTGGCACAGGCTGAAAAACAGAGTGGATGAGGTAAGTTAGAAACAGGGAAAGAGAGGAACACAGCACGCAGTGAGCAATTTAGCACCAGCCAGCATATTTAATTAACCTTACAAGATATGCTGATTCAAAGGAAACCATCCTGCTGAGTTTAAGACTATTTGGGGCCAGGAGGTGCAGGAGCACACTTTAGAATCTGCTGCAAGGCAAAACTGAAGGTGCAGGAATACCGACTCCAACACCCCTACACCTACCCTTAACTAATTTAAAAAAGTGTGTGTGCTGATGGGGTGTGAGGGAGGTGAACTAACTCAACCGAATTACCACATCAAGAAGTTTATAAGAAAGGTTAGCACGGACCGTATGAAATTAACCAGATGTCACTGCTATGCAGATGGAGATAACGTGCACTAGCTTATGCTGTTTAAAGCTGTCAGCTAGGGATCCACTTCCCGCTTCTAGTATGCTAACTTCCTTATCTGAGTTGTGTCTCTGGTGAGATCTGTGCCTTTGTTAGACTTTTCATCCTTGGCGTGGTCTCCCTTAACTTGTTGCCTCTGTTCCCCAGGTTGTTGATGTGTGCTGGACTCTGATTTTGCTGTTTTTGTTACTCTGGGCACTTTACCACTGCTAACCAGTGCTAAAGTGCAAGTGCTCCTGTTTAAATTGTATGTAAGTGGTTCATCCATGATTGGCATATTTGAATTACTAGTAAGTCCCTAGTAATGTGCACTAGAGGTGCCAGGGCCTGTACATCAAATGCTACTAGTGGGCCTGCAGCACTGGTTGTGCCACCCGCATAAGTAGCTATGTAATCATGTCTCAGACCTGCCCCTGCAGTGTCTGTATGTGTATTTTTACACTGTAAATTCGACTTGGCAAGTGTACCCACTTGCCAGGCCTAAACCTTCCCTTTCCTTACATGTAAGGCACCCCTAAGGTAGGCCCTAGGTAGCCCCAAGGGCAGGGTGCAGTGTATGGATAAGGTAGGACATATAGTAATGTGGTTTATATGTCCTGACAGTGAAATACTGCCAATTTCGTTTTCACTGTTGCAAGGTCTGTCTCTCTCTCATAGGATAATATGGGGGCTACCTTTAAATATGATTAAAGTGTAGATTCCCCTAGAGAGTAGATGGACATGTGGAGTTTGGGATCCCTGAACTCACAATTTAAAAATACATCTTTTAGTAAAGTTGATTTTAAGATTGTGCGTTTGGAAATGCCACTTTTAGAAAGTGAGCATTTTCTTGCTTAAACCATTCTGTGACTCTGCCTGGTTTGTGGATTCCCTGTCTGGGTCAGTTTGACAGTTGGGTTGTTTTTCACCTCACACCAGACAGTGACACAAAGGGAGCTGGGGTGTGATCTGCATTTCCTGATTAGCCATCTCTGCTAGGAGGGAGGGGTGGAGTGGTCACTCTCATCTGAAAGGACTGTGCCTGCCTCTGACAATGCTGTCTCCAGCCCCCTGGTGTGTGTCTGAGGCCTTGCCTGGGCAAGGCAGGATTTCACAAGAAGGTGTGAGTCCCCTTTGAAGAAAGGTGACTTCAAAGACTAAAATGGGTATAAGAAGGGCACCCAAACTTACAAACTTTAGAAACACTTCTGGAATCAAGAGGAACCTCTGCCTGGAGAAGAGCTGATCGCTGAGGAACAAGTGCTGCCCTGCCTGTGACTGTGCTTTGTGGAGCTTTCCTGCAGTGCTGCTTCTGCCAGAGTAAGAGGGCAAAGACTGGACTTTGTGTGCCTTCCATCTTGAAGAAGAAATCTCCAAGGGCTTGATGTAGAGCTTGCCTCCTGTTGTTGAAGTCTCAGGGATAGCAAAGACTTCTTCCTGCCAGCACCTGGAGTCTCTGGAGAGACCCCTACTCTGCTCTGGGGTGCCCTTCCAGTTCCTGGGACCCTGAAAGGAGAGGCTGGCAGCCTAAGGACAAAAATACACGCACCGAGCGCCGTGCGGAGAAAAGATCGACGCGAATCCGATCGCGGCTGAGAAAACGACGCGACGCCGGTTCCGCAGCTGAGGAACGACGCCGCAGGAAACGCGACCGAAAAACCGACGCCCGGAGCAGGAGAAACGACGCGCAGCATCGCTGACGGAGGCTGAGAGATCGCACCCTGCGCCGCGGGACTTTCGGATCGTCGTGTGGCTGGCTTTTTCAACGCGCACCGCCGTGCCGAGTTGTTTTCGACGCACACAGCCGTGCAGGGTTACTTTCGACGCACACCGCCCGTGCGGGGTTATTTTTGACGCAAACCAGGTACATTTTCACGCTAGCAGCGCTAGTGTGGTGTTACAACTACCTAAAGACTCTTTTTATTTTAAACCTTTAAAAAATCATAACTTGACTTGTGTATGTTGGATTTTTGTTGTTTTGGTCTTGTTTTGTCTAGATAAATATTTCCTATTTTTCTAAACTGGTGTTGTGTCATTTTGTAGTGTTTTCATTAAGTTACTGTGTGTGTTGGTACAAATACTTTACACCTAGCACTCTGAGGTTAAGCCTACTGCTCTGCCAAGCTACCAAGGGGGTAAGCAGGGGTTAGCTGAGGGTGATTCTCTTTTATCCTAACTAGAGTGAGGGTCCTTGCTTGAACAGGGGGTAACCAGACTGTCAACCAAAGACCCCATTTCTAACATTGGTGACCAGCGGTCGGGATTTGGACTTGTATTTGTACTTGACATACAGTAATTAAGTGTACACTACTGTTTTGATCTCAGACCACTACGTGACCACATACTACTAGTCTTGTGATTTTAGTTTTTTTCTACTTGGACTGTTTTTCTCTGCATTCAGTTTCTTTTTTTTCGCTGATCCCGTGATTGACTTTTCTGGAACTTCATTTGAGAACTTGCTTTTCTGTTTTTGGAACTGTGCATATTTTTTTAACCTCTCATCATGTCTCAGTCTGGAGATGCCCTAGCTGAAGCTGCTTTTGACTTGGAGAAATTGGAGAGCTACAAAGTGGCTCAGTTGAAGCAGTTTTGTAGTAATGTTGGCTGTCCCATTAAGAGCTCATCCAAGAAGGATGAGCTGCAAAAGGCGCTGAGGGCCTGGGTGACAGCCAAAGCAGCTGAGGGGCACACAGATGAGGAGCCAGAGGGGGAAGAGGAGTTGCAAGTTACTCACACTGATGTAGTGGGTGGGCCTGCTATGTCTCAGGGGAGAATCTCCAGGGCAGGTAGCAGTGTGTCCTCCAAGAGTCTGACACCTGGAGAGTTACAGGACAGACAGGCAGAGAGGGAGTACCAGTTGGAGCTGAAAAAGCTCAGTCTAGAGGTGGAACAGAGAAAGCTGGCCCTTGAGGAAAGGAAGATAAACATGGCTCATGAGCTCAGTTTAAAAGAGATTGATCAGAGGAGTCAGTCCAGTAGGGATGGTGGCAGCAATTCTACAGTGCAGCCTGAGAGAAGGGTACACATCCCAAAAGACCTTGTGAGGGATTATAAGAGGGAGGATGATATCTACTTGTGGTTCAAGGGTTATGAGTCAGCTCTCCACATGAACCTGGTCCCTGAAGCTCATTGGGGGGCAGCCCTGTGGAAGCATTTTGAGGCAGAGGGGAGGGACACACTGACGGCCTTAGGGGATGCTCAGAGTCTCACCTACCCTGCCATGAAGGAGGCCTTACTTACCAGGTATGGTCTCACCCCTGAGCAGTACAAGGAGAAGTTTAGATCCTACAAGAGAAAGGAATCCCAAACATGGTTGGAATGTGTTGATTCTTGTTGCAGGTCACTGGATGGTTGGGTGAAGGGCAGTAAGGTAAACACGTATGAGGGGCTTTACAATTTAATTGCTTGGGAGCACTTGTACAGTTTATGTTTTCCAGAGCTGCGCCAGCACCTCATTGACAGCAAGCTGACTGACCCCAGGAAGCTTGCACAGGAAGCGGATCGCTGGGAGAGCACCAGGGTCCAAAAGAGGTATGGGGGAGACCACGCCAAGGGTGGGCAGGGTCCCTCTCAGAAGAAAGGGGGGGGTAAGGGCAAACAGGATGAGTTCTCTAAAGGGCCCCAAACTGATTCCCAGGGTAAGGATTCCCAACCCCCCAGTGAAAAGAAGCCATGGTTCTCCAAAGGGAAGCCAATGGCAGGTGGTCCCCTACGTAAGTGCTATTCATGTGACCAGGTGGGTCATGTGAGGGGGGACCCAAAATGCCCCAAAAGTACACCGGCACCCACTGGTGCACCGTCCCAGGGTTTGGCCAGTGTAGCGCTTGGGGAGGAGTTGGTTTCAGGTGGGTGGGAACCAGCAGAAATGACCCTTGTCTCACTAGGGGACAGTGAGATGGTCCAGAGAAACCTAGTGCCTGATAACACTAAGAAGTACAGGCAATGGGTGACCATCAATGGACAGAGGGTGGAGGCTCTAAGAGACACAGGAGCCAGTGTGACTACAGTGAGGAGTCACCTGGTGTCTGAAGAGCAGATTGATCCCCGGGTACTTCACCAAGTAGTTGCAGTAGACAATTCTGAGCGCCTCTGCAGAGTGGCGCAGGTTCCCTTTGAATGGGGGGGGGGTCTCAGGTTCCTGGAAAGTAGCTGTGAGTCCAACCATGCCTGTTGATTGTTTGCTAGGCAACGACCTGGAAGATTCCCCTTGGAAGGAGGTGGAACACAGGTCTCACTTGGAGATGTTGGGTCTGCCTGGGTGGGTATGCATATCCACCCGGTCTATGGCAGCCAATCAGGGTAGTCAAGAGCCCCTGGAGCCTGAAACAGTGGCCCAGGGGACCGCCAAGAAGAGGAAAGGCAGGAGGCGCGGGAAACCCGCCCCAGAAGTTCCCACGGTCCGGGAGGAGGCAGAGCCTGAGGGTGATGCCCCGGAACCTACAGGGGAACAGGTGGCTGAACTGGGGGAGGTCCCTGAGCTGTCGCAGTGGCAGCAGGAAGGGGGACCCACCAGGGAAGTATTCTGCACAGCGCAGAAGGAATGCCCTACTCTTGAGGGACTGCGGCAGCAGGCTGCAGCCCAGGCGGCTGGCGGGGCGCCAGGTACTCACCTGATTTATTGGGAGGATGGCCTCCTGTATAGTGAGCCTAAGGTTCCTGAGCCGGGGTCAGCTCGTATGCTGGTGGTACCCCAGGGCTTCAGGACCTTCCTACTGGGTTTGGCTCATGATGTGCCTTTGGCAGGACATCTAGGGCAGGACAAGACCTATAAGAGGCTTGTCTCCCACTTTTACTGGCCCTTGATGAACAAGCAGTCAGCTGCTTATTGTAGATCTTGTCAGACTTGTCAGGCAAGTGGCAAGAGTGGGGGGAAATGCAAAGCTCCCCTCCAACCTTTACCGGTAGTCAGTACTCCCTTTGAAAGGGTAGGAATTGACATGGTGGGGCCTCTGGATCCCAAGACAGCCATGGGCAACAGGTTCATCCTGGTCTTGGTGGACCATGCCACACGGTACCCAGAAGCTATTCCTCTAAGGACGGTCACCGCCCCCGTGGTGGGACGTGCCTTGATGGGGGTTTTTACCCGCATGGGGTTCCCCAAGGAGGTAGTATCTGATAGGGGTACAAACTTCATATCCACTTATATGAAGTCTCTGTGGAAGGTGTGTGGGGTAACCTACAAGTTCACCACCCCTTACCACCCCCAAAGTAATGGTCTGGTTGAGAGATTCAACCGCACCTTGAAAGGCATGATTCAGGGCCTGTCAGAGCCCTTGAGGCGTAAGTGGGACGTCCTCTTGCCATGCCTTCTGTTCGCTTACAGGGAGGTGCCTCAAAAGGGACTTGGCTTTAGCCCCTTTGAGCTCATCTATGGCCACCCTGTGAGGGGACCGCTCAGTCTGGTGAAGGAGGCTTTGGAGAAAGCTCCTAGTAAACCACCCCAGGATGTATTTAGCTACATGCTGGCACTAAGAAACCAGACTGCCCGCTTCAGGAGTCTCGCTCAGGAGAACCTAGAAGCAAGCCAGGAGGATATGAAACGGTGGTACGACCAGAATGCCACTCTGGTTGAGTTTCAGCCTGGACAAAAAGTGTGGGTCATGGCCCCAGTGGAGCCTAGGGCTCTCCAAGATAAGTGGACTGGGCCTTTTGAGGTGGTGGAAAGAAAGAGCGAGGTCACCTATCTGGTAGACTTGCAATCCCCCAGGAACCCCTTGAGGGTCCTACATGTCAACCGCCTCAAACCACACTTTGAGCGAACTGAGCTATCCATGCTCCTAGCGACAGATGACGGGGTGGAGGAAGAGAGTGAGCCTCTTCCTGACCTCCTGTCTGCAGGAGAGAAAGATGGGTCTGTGGAGGGAGTGATCCTCTCCCCCTCCCTGACTGAGGAACAGCAGAGGGACTGTCGCCACGTGCTGGGACAGTTCGCCTCACTGTTTTCCCTGATCCCAGGAGTCACACACCTGTGCACACATGATGTGGACACTGGGGACAGTACACCTGTTAAACATAAGGTTTACAGGGTGACTGACAGGGTGAGGGCTTGCATTAAGGAGGAAGTCTCCAAAATGTTAGCCCTAAGGGTTATTGAGCACTCCAGCAGTCCTTGGGCCAGCCCAGTGGTCTTGGTCCCAAAGGCTACTGCTCCTGGTGCCACTCCAGAACTTAGGTTCTGTGTGGACTACCGGGGTCTCAATGCGGTCAGCAAGAGTGACGCACACCCCATCCCCCGAGCTGATGAGCTCATTGATCGGTTAGGAGCTGCCAAGTACCTCAGTACGTTTGATTTAACATCTGGGTACTGGCAGATTGCCTTAACTGAAGGGGCAAAGGAGAGGTCAGCATTCTCTACCCCCGATGGGCACTTCCACTTCAATGTGATGCCCTTTGGGATGAAGAATGCCCCTGCCACCTTTCAGAGGTTGGTCAACCAGGTGTTGGCAGGACTGGATGAGTTCAGTGCCGCCTACCTGGATGACATTGCTGTGTTTAGTTCCACATGGGAGGAACACCTGCAACACCTCTGGAGAGTGTTAGAGGCCCTGCAGAAGGCAGGCCTCACTATTAAGGCGAGCAAGTGCCAAATAGGGCAGGGTTCTGTTGTGTACTTAGGACACCAGGTGGGGAGTGGCCAGGTGGCACCCCTACAGCCTAAGATTGACACGATTCTGGGTTGGGAGCCTCCCAAGACCCAGACTGAAGTGAGAGCCTTTTTAGGTCTCACAGGATACTATCGGAGGTTCGTTAAGGGATATGGTACCATTGTTACCCCCTTAACTGAGTTGACTTCTAAGAAGCAACCCAAGAAAGTGATCTGGACAGAGGCTTGCCAGAACGCTTTTGATGCCCTGAAGGCTGCCATGTGCACAGCACCTGTGCTGAAGGCACCTGACTACTCCACGGAGTTTGTTGTACAGACAGACGCCTCAGAGCATGGTATTGGAGCAGTACTCTCACAGCTGAATGAAGAGGGCCTAGATCAACCCGTAGCCTTCATTAGCAGGAGGTTACTACCCAGGGAACGTAGGTGGAGTGCCATAGAACGTGAAGCGTTTGCTGTGGTCTGGGCACTGAAGAAGCTAAGACCCTACTTGTTTGGGACTCACTTCCGAGTTCAGACCGACCACAGACCCCTCAGATGGTTAATGCAGATGAGGGGTGAGAACCCAAAACTGTTGAGGTGGTCCATTTCCCTACAGGGGATGGACTTTACGGTGGAACATCGACCCGGTACAGAGCACGCCAATGCTGATGGTCTGTCCAGGTTCTTCCGCCTTAGTGATGAGAACTCCCATGAGGTTGGGTAGTTGCTCCCCACTTTTAGCTGGGGGGGACACGTGTTAGACTTTTCATCCTTGGCGTGGTCTCCCTTAACTTGTTGCCTCTGTTCCCCAGGTTGTTGATGTGTGCTGGACTCTGATTTTGCTGTTTTTGTTACTCTGGGCACTTTACCACTGCTAACCAGTGCTAAAGTGCAAGTGCTCCTGTTTAAATTGTATGTAAGTGGTTCATCCATGATTGGCATATTTGAATTACTAGTAAGTCCCTAGTAATGTGCACTAGAGGTGCCAGGGCCTGTAAATCAAATGCTACTAGTGGGCCTGCAGCACTGGTTGTGCCACCCGCATAAGTAGCTCTGTAATCATGTCTCAGACCTGCCCCTGCAGTGTCTGTATGTGTATTTTTACACTGTAAATTCGACTTGGCAAGTGTACCCACTTGCCAGGCCTAAACCTTCCCTTTCCTTACATGTAAGGCACCCCTAAGGTAGGCCCTAGGTAGCCCCAAGGGCAGGGTGCAGTGTATGGATAAGGTAGGACATATAGTAATGTGGTTTATATGTCCTGACAGTGAAATACTGCCAATTTCGTTTTCACTGTTGCAAGGTCTGTCTCTCTCTCATAGGATAATATGGGGGCTACCTTTAAATATGATTAAAGTGTAGATTCCCCTAGAGAGTAGATGGACATGTGGAGTTTGGGATCCCTGAACTCACAATTTAAAAATACATCTTTTAGTAAAGTTGATTTTAAGATTGTGCGTTTGGAAATGCCACTTTTAGAAAGTGAGCATTTTCTTGCTTAAACCATGCTGTGACTCTGCCTGGTTTGTGGATTCCCTGTCTGGGTCAGTTTGACAGTTGGGTTGTTTTTCACCTCACACCAGACAGTGACACAAAGGGAGCTGGGGTGTGATCTGCATTTCCTGATTAGCCATCTCTGCTAGGAGGGAGGGGTGGAGTGGTCACTCTCATCTGAAAGGACTGTGCCTGCCTCTGACAATGCTGTCTCCAGCCCCCTGGTGTGTGTCTGAGGCCTTGCCTGGGCAAGGCAGGATTTCACAAGAAGGTGTGAGTCCCCTTTGAAGAAAGGTGACTTCAAAGACTAAAATGGGTATAAGAAGGGCACCCAAACTTACAAACTTTAGAAACACTTCTGGAATCAAGAGGAACCTCTGCCTGGAGAAGAGCTGATCGCTGAGGAACAAGTGCTGCCCTGCCTGTGACTGTGCTTTGTGGAGCTTTCCTGCAGTGCTGCTTCTGCCAGAGTAAGAGGGCAAAGACTGGACTTTGTGTGCCTTCCATCTTGAAGAAGAAATCTCCAAGGGCTTGATGTAGAGCTTGCCTCCTGTTGTTGAAGTCTCAGGGATAGCAAAGACTTCTTCCTGCCAGCACCTGGAGTCTCTGGAGAGACCCCTACTCTGCTCTGGGGTGCCCTTCCAGTTCCTGGGACCCTGAAAGGAGAGGCTGGCAGCCTAAGGACAAAAATACACGCACCGAGCGCCGTGCGGAGAAAAGATCGACGCGAATCCGATCGCGGCTGAGAAAACGACGCGACGCCTGTTCCGCAGCTGAGGAACGACGCCGCAGGAAACGCGACCGAAAAACCGACGCCCGGAGCAGGAGAAACGACGCGCAGCATCGCTGACGGAGGCTGAGAGATCGCACCCTGCGCCGCGGGACTTTCGGATCGTCGTGTGGCTGGCTTTTTCAACGCGCACCGCCGTGCCGAGTTGTTTTCGACGCACACAGCCGTGCAGGGTTACTTTCGACGCACAACGCCCGTGCGGGGTTATTTTTGACGCAAACCAGGTACATTTTCACGCTAGCAGCGCTAGTGTGGTGTTACAACTACCTAAAGACTCTTTTTATTTTAAACCTTTAAAAAATCATAACTTGACTTGTGTATGTTGGATTTTTGTCGTTTTGGTCTTGTTTTGTCTAGATAAATATTTCCTATTTTTCTAAACTGGTGTTGTGTCATTTTGTAGTGTTTTCATTAAGTTACTGTGTGTGTTGGTACAAATACTTTACACCTAGCACTCTGAGGTTAAGCCTACTGCTCTGCCAAGCTACCAAGGGGGTAAGCAGGGGTTAGCTGAGGGTGATTCTCTTTTATCCTAACTAGAGTGAGGGTCCTTGCTTGAACAGGGGGTAACCAGACTGTCAACCAAAGACCCCATTTCTAACAGCCTTCAAATCCCTTATGCTTTTGTGAGTGTCCTTGGCAATAAAATCGCCCTATACAGCCACTGGACCGTGGCTCACATGGGGGATAAGGGTGAGTCCTTTGGGTAAAAGACACAAAAAATTGAATGGGGCAATTAGAGTCTCTTAGAAGTGGGTGCATGATGCTCCCATGAAGACTCCCGTGTGATGCAAGTGTGGATCAAGGGGCAATCAGCATTTGAAGGCATCACTGATGTTCCTGCTTAGTCTGGCCAACCACTGAGTGGGTCAGGGTTTATGGTGATAAACCTGGTTATGTGGGATACGCCTGGTATGCACCTCACAACACAATTCACTAGAGGGGTGGGATGTAGGAGCTGTAAAGATGACTATGATGTTGACTCCTTGGACTTGTGAGTTGTCATACAGCAAAGCAGCGGAGCTACAAATCTCTCCACCACATGACTTTCAGTTCCAAATCCAAATGATGACAGTGTGGCCAGATCTAATGCCAGCTGTCTCTTCCTGTATTGCGAATTCATGGTATGCTGTCCAGCAGACAGTTAAACCTTTCACTAGCCAAACTTAAAAATTGCACATCTGCTGTGGCTACGCTCAGTAAACCAAGGAGAAGATACATCTGTTCCACATTCCTAATTGACACATTTCTGGGTAAGGAATGAGGCATAAAAATACACTGTTCTCCAAAATTGAAAGAAAAACCACGAAAGGCTAATTTCATTGAAAATTCTGAGGTAGTCAGACATGCAGTATGAAGTTAATCACCAACTCAGAAATGTCTTTGGTTGTGCATAACCTTAAAATATATAGCCATGCTACGTTTTTCGACAGCATTTGTTTTCATTTTTGTCACCAAATAAAATGGGAACAAAACCATCAGGTCTGCCATTATAGTGTGCCCTGTGTGTCTCTACATGGGACTGTGGACATCGAATCTTCACAGAGCCAAACTTTTTCGCTAATGCAAGGGTATGATGCATGCCACCCTATTCTCAAAGCAAAATCATAAACTGATGGATGCAGTTCTTGCGTGCACTCACAGCCGTGTGGGCTCCCACCAACTCAAAAGCTTGGGTGCAAATGTACAAATTCAAATATATTGGCTGTGGGCGCAGGAAGCATTCAATTTTCATACCCACAAAAGACACTTCAATACCACGCCCACACGTGGATGGATCAGGGACAGTGTCAAACCTCATTTTTGTGCAATGCGTGCCAAGACAAGGTGCCACATAACATATAACTAAGGCAGAATTAGGAAATTTGCAAAGATGTATTATAAAATTCAAGAGTATAGTACAGAATTTGTAAAATGCAGATGTATCAGTCATTGCTATAAAGTCTATCTGTATTTGGGAAATACAGAATACTAAGCAAAATTGGAAAAATGTTAAATCTGAAATGAGTGGCAAAATCAGTAACAAATCGGACAACATCCCTAGCAGCATTAGAAAGTCTTCAGGAAAATTCTGGCCCACTCCCAACATTGAGAGTTTATGTAGAAAATCTTCTCATGGAAAATAACTAAAACTGAAAATTCATCATGGTGTGAGCAGAAGAATTACAATTTCAACAAATTTGAAACACCTTTTATTAAACCTCATATTG
Organism: Pleurodeles waltl; assembly: GCF_031143425.1. Taxonomy (NCBI): domain Eukaryota; kingdom Metazoa; phylum Chordata; class Amphibia; order Caudata; family Salamandridae; genus Pleurodeles; species Pleurodeles waltl. The sequence goes on along the minus strand of NC_090446.1, from coordinate 747,500,992 downwards.
CTTTACCATCAAAGTAGTATCCCAGTCTACGAATATAGATCCAACCCTTCTATGCTAATGTCATCTGCAGATGGGAGGACAAACATGCTGGAAATCAAAAGTGAACTAGCACAAAAGATATTGAGTGACTGCAACATTACTGAGCACATGTTAGAAAAAGTTCTTCATGAACATCAAAAACAAAGTCAATGGAAATAAATATTGCACATTTGTTGGATTATTTTTAGTGAGAATAAATGGATGCTGTGCCTCTAAGACTTCACTTGACTGTGTGCAGCAGGAATTATAAACAGTACATATGCAGGGGGAGACATCTATTTTAAACAAGATGGCTTCCAGGCCTAACTGAGGCCTAATTCTCTGAAGCAAGGAAAAGGTACGTTAACATGTCATAGTAAAACAGTTTAAAAAATAATAGCATAAAATAAGTGTATACATGCAAATTTCATTCTATGTTCTACACAACGTTAGTAAGGCACAATTATATTATTGCACAAAAAGTCCTACATGGCCCTACTTTCACTAACATATTTTCATGTAGTGAAACCTGATGTTTGCAGCTTTAAGTAATCATAACTTTGCAGCACTTATTTGTCTAATTCACAGTTCAGCTACCTACCTTTCACACGTAAAAGCCTAGAACGTCATGATGAAGAAAAATACTTCACCTAGAGTATTTCTACTTAGCAACTGAGAAACACTTTTCGCATTGGACTGCAGCAATTTCATTTTGCAGATCTTCTGCAACCATTATAAGGACACTTTGCATGCTGCTACATTTTTTGTAACCCTGCATTCAGGAGAAATCTATTTCCATCCCGTAATTCAAAAATGCTTTTTCAATTTCCAAGTGGCCTATGTACAGTTGAACAAAATGGGCTTACTCTGTGAGGCTGTGAGTGAGGAACTCCTGCTATGCCACGGCATAGCAGAGCAGCAGCAAACCATGCATGTCCTTTGCAGTTGCTAGGCAACACTTCCCTCTATCCCCAGATGAGCTACATTTGTTCTCACAGAAGGCATCTTGGATAGCAGGGACCTCTCATCATCTTTACTTCCCCACGAAAATTCTATTGCTGTCCAGCCTGTCTCGGCAGAGGTAAATTCTGTTTGAAACTATTTTCTTTAACCTGAGGATACAAATTAAATAGAAACACATTATGAACAAATTAGTTTCTTGCACTTTTCTGTGATTTCGGAGAAAAAATAGGCAAACGTGCGCTCCCTGTAATTTGTGTTCTTCAGATTTTCAAAACTTCGCAAGATCAGCCACATCCTTTGCATGAATTTTAAATAGAAATGATCAAATATGCCGGGAACAGTAATCAGATTTATGAACCCTTTTGCAACATTGATTAACATGTTTACTTCATAAGTTGTTTTAACTGTAGATATCATCACACGATGTCAAATCAGCATTTTAGGCGGTTTACACTTGCAGAGTGGGCAGCTTACTCTTGAAAAAATTGGCTTTGTAAAGTGCTGCCAGTAGAACATAGTTTCTGCAAAAATCATTTGAGACTGACAATTCTTCCTCATAAAATAGGATTTCCATTTTTCCTTTTGCACAACTGGCATTTTTCTGTTTTATTCTCTGTTCTTAAACCTTCATCAGCTTATTGAGATCTTAGAAGATACTGACATAAAAAACTTTCAAAAGTTGGTGAAGACCAACTTTCTTGACTCGATGCACCCTAACCTCGAAATGGTAGAGTGAGCATTGGTAGAGGCTGCTCGGGTTTGAGTTCTCCAGGGTGCCATATTATGCATAGTGCCCCTTACAAAAGCTACGTACCCCCTGGCATGGTTGCTGGACAGTCACAATCAGCCTGCCACAACCAGATAACATTCTGGAACCCTGGGGTTAGAGCCTGTGCTCTTTGGGTTCAGAAAACAAAGCCCTTCCTGGGTAGAGGTGTTACGCCTCCTCCCTCAAGAAGGTGCACTGCCCTGCCAGCGAGCTTCAAAGGGCCACCGCCTTTGAAACTTGACCCCCAGCTCTGCTGCTAGCAGCAGATGGCCACCCCCCATTGGAAACCCCCACTTTTAGCGGGAACAACAGCAGGAAAATGCACAAAGGACAGGAGGAATGGCCACCCCCACCTTGCACCACTCCTAAGGTGGTGCATGCCACATGAACTCTCCATTTCATTTCCCTCCATCTTGCATGGTAGGAAAATAGCCTATCAGGAATAGGGAAGTGACCTTTGCCCACAGGAAGTGGTCACATAGTGGGTGTAGCCACCCTAAGGTAGATGACCCAGTGGTCACTACTAGGGACTCTCCTAAATGCCCACTAAAAGCAGTATTTAGTGGGCACCCCTAGAACTCCAGATGGACACATGAAGGCCTGCAACAAAGAAGAGCCAAGGCTTGAGAACTGCATTCCTGTTGCACAAAGAAAAAGTTGCCAAACCCTGCCTGCTGCACCCAGGACTCGACAATCGCCACTGAGCGGTTGTATGGACATTGGACAGACCCTACAAAACCCCAGAGGACCTCCACACTTCTGAAAATCTCCAAATATCTCCCTCCAGAGATAAGACATCAGTCCTTGCAACAAAGAAGCAAAAGACCAGTGAATTCCAGTTCATTGACTGGCTGCTGACCAAGGAACCAGACATAGCAGCTGGACCAAATTACACCCAACAGGCTTGGAGGGCAAATCCTTCAAGTATGCCAAGTTTGGTGGCACTACAAACTCCAGTGGCTGAACCTTGCAAGAGCCCGGGGTACTAGACAGCCAATGCGGGCACCAAGAAGATAAGTCCACTCCAGACTCTCAAAGGACCAGGAGCAAGCCCCAGTTAAGGGACTTCAGAACACATAAGAACCACTCCCAAGAAAAGCCCTGCTGACCTGCAATCCACCCACAAAGTGACTTGCTTCCTGGTTTCTAGGGCACCTTTATGCACAGCTCCTTGCACCAGAGAATCAGCTGTGCTCTAAAGGTTCCCACCCCTTGTGATCTCTGCACTCCAAAGGGACCCACCAGACTCACCTTAAAATCCACCTGTGCATTGCTTTTCCAAGTGGTCCTCTGCAGTGGTCCTGCACCAGGTCCAAGGACTTTTCAGCAGATGCTCCAGGCTAAAACTGGGAGCCACCCAAACTTCCCTGGCTGGTCTACAGGACATCTCAATGACCTCGACCTATAAACAAGAGGAGACATTAGTAAACGCATTGTTTGATTTTATATGCATTCTTAAAGTTGATTCCTATGGTGCGTAATTACTCACAAAAAGCCTATTTTTGCTAAATTTTACAAAATCACAAATTAAGAAGTACTTACCCAATTTTGATAACCTCGGTCTTAAAAATGTATTTTTGTAAGTTGGTCTTAAGTTATTCTTTTGAGTGTGTGTCACATTTATTGATACTTTGATTACAACAAATGCTTAGTACTTCTTCAAGATTGAACGAACTATGGGACCAAGCTACCTTAAACATTTTAACATTCAGGGGCATGTTTATACTCTGTTTGCACTGGATTTGCATCATTTCTTTTTTTTTACGCAAATCCAGTGCAAACCTAACTCCATTTTTATACTTTGGCGCTAGACCCGTCTAGTGTCAAAGTTATGGAGTTAGCGTCATTTTTTGCATGCGGAAAACTACCTTGCGCCAATGAGATGCAAGGTAGGCGTTTCTGGGCAAAAAATGACTGTAGGGCCTTTGCACCTTATTTATCCCTATGTGCAAAAATCATGCACAGGAGAAGGAGGGCTTTAAATAATGGTGCTAAGCTTGTTAAGCGCCATTATTTAACACCTGTGTCAGGGCAGGCGTTAGGGGACCTGTGGGCTAATTTCCATTGTCAAAGACCGTGGAAGCAGTCCACAGGTGCCCTTCCCTGCCCCCAGGGACACCCCCAGCCACCCCCACCCACACCTGGAGGACACCCAAGGACAGGGGACCCATCCAAGGTAAGTCCAGGTAAGTTTTTTTTTTTGAAGTGCCAAAGGGAGACCTAACTTGGGCCCCCCTACATGACACTGTGCTCCATGGCGGTTTCCCCACGCCAGCCAGCGGGGATATCTTAATGGCCACCGAGGGATTGCGGCCACATTGGCGGGCGCACAGCGGTTACAACTTGGCAAAGTTGTAATGAGGGCCTTAATTGTTGTGCAGTAAAATCTCGCAAACTCACAGGATTATTCTGCAAAACTCCTGCTTGTGAAGGACATACAATTTGCTGATTCGGGGTATTTGGAATGGACGTATTTTAAAGGTATTATTACTTGTGGGTTACTGCACATAAGATTTGACATCTGCTCTGATCTGGGTACACAATAAAGTGAGAATCTCAGAGAAAACCTTGCATCAAGAGTAAAACCTGTCTGACTAATCATTAATGTTGGATCTGAAATCCGTGTAGGGGTTATCCGTCTTGGAAGAGAATTAATTCCCTCCATTCCTTAATCATATGAATATAATGATCTCTGTGCTCTCTTTGGTGTCATCCAATTGGATGTAACTGTAGATCCAGGAGAAGTCAGGACATTTAATGAATGCCCAATAGTTCCAAACATACCCACAGAGTCGAGAGGAACTACTGGGCCTATAGTCACAAGAACTATCAAAGCATCTGAACTAATATAATTGTCTGACTCTGAGGTGTTGTCATTCTTACACTTTGTCCTTACACTTTGTCCTGACAAAGCAGTACTGATACTTTGTCCTGCTTGAGTCAGCAAAATATTTGGTATGGGCTTATTTGGGCTAAGTTTTTGCACAGGTTGACTTGGACTGAAATTTTGTACAGGCAGATTCACATAAGGTGCCTACAATGACTGGTTCACATTAGACGTCAGCACGATCTGATTCATATTAGAACTTGTTCAGGCTGAATTTTGCTAAAGGTCTCAACTAGTTGATCCACACAAGATATCTGTGTCACTGAATTATCATATATATCTGGCACTTTCTGATGCGGTGTTTGTGCAACTGGAGCAGTACACACATTATGGGTTATATCTTGTGCTGCTTCACTTGTTGCTCCTACTCCTACAGAATGAGATGGAGGCTGATGATTTAACAAGATCTGATTGGTAAACACATCATCTGAATCACTCTTGTATGTCTCATTCTTTTTTGTCTCGCTATCTGTTGTCTATTCAGTTTTTTTTCTGTCCTTCTCTTACTTTTTGGCTTAGTATTTTCTCCTTCTTCATCCAAAATAGCTGGACACAATTTAGTTATCTCAAAGATTTCTGCTCCTTATCCCATCTTTCCCCAGTAATTGTCTTTATGCCTTCTGCATTCTATTCTCCTACTTAATTTTCAGTTTCTGGCATTCTATGGTGGTCATTCTAACCCTGGCGGTAAAAACCGCTAGGGCGAATGACCGCGGTAGCACCGCCAACAGGCTGGCGGTGCACCGCTGGGCATTCTGACCACGGCGGTTCAGCCGCGGCCAGAAACGGAAAGTCGGCGGTGTACCGCCGACTTCCCGCTGCCCTTGAGAATCCTCCATGGCGGCGGAGCGCGCTCCGCCGACATGGGGATTCTGACACCCCCTACCGCCATCCTGTTCCTGGCGGGTCTCCCGCCAGGAAGAGGATGGCGGTAGGGGGTGCCGCGGGGCCCCTGGGGGCCCCTGCAGTGCCCATGCCAATGGCATGGGCACTGCAGGGGCCCCCATAAGAGGGCCCCAAAAAGAATTTCAGTGTCTGCCTAGCAGACACTGAAATTCGCGACGGGTGCTACTGCACCCATCGCACTCCAGCAACTCCGCCGGCTCCATTCGGAGCCGGCTTCATCGTTGCTGGGTCTTTCCCGCTGTGCTGGCGGGCGGCCTTTTGGCGGTCGCCCGCCAGCACAGCGGGAAAGCCAGAGTGGCCGCCGCGGTCTTGTGACCGCGGTGCGGTCATTTGGCGGTAACCGCATGGCGGGCGGCGACCGCCGCCCGCCGCGGTTAGAATCACCGCCTATATGTTCCCAAATATTAAGTGCTTCAAATTATGGAGGTCTCAGATGTGGTTTCATCTCATACAATACATGCCTCAGGTTCTCAAGAATTCTTATATTAAAAGTTCCTTAGAGAGGAAATGCTAATGCACCTTCCTTCTCTGTAATTCTGTACCACTCTTCAAGCCACAATCATGCATGAAGACCTTTTTTGGGTGGTACATAGTGACCTAGAGTACCTTTGGGTGGGGTCTCTATACCCTCTCTCACTGGAATAAACACATCTCCCCTCAATACACATTTCAATGCTTTAAAAGACTTCATTTTAAATCAAATTCACTAAATTGTAATGAACTTTTTGTTTGAATTAGGAAGTACTTTCAATCCACAATCCTCTTCTCAAAGGTCTCAACCAATAGCAAAGCAGCACTACCCACCAACACCAGCACATCTTCACAACAACTGGCCTATACCAGTGCAGCACATGATGATGTCAAATTCACTCAGCAACACATGCACTTTGTAGTTGTCTCTCACACAATCCCTATCACACACACCTAATGCAAAATATTGCGAACAAAAGAAACCAACAACCTGTCTGCCTACCACAGAATAGTGTACCCAAATACTTCAAAACAGTAGGGAGATACACTTTCTAACTATGGCTTTCATGATTACACAGTGATTGAGACTTGACCAGTAAACTTCACACTGGTTAATACAGATCCTCCATGTACGCTCAGGATTCACTTAATATCAACCAAACACACACTCACTCAAGGAAAACTATTGGCACTCACAGCAAATTCTCATGACACGTACTCCACTGCAGACAATAAATTATCCCAGGATCTTAAACCATGATAGACCCATCAACTTCAAAAGCAACTGCGGATATTTATTTCCAACAACTGCCACAACCATGCAACCTCAGAAACTCTGTGAACCGCTTCCCACCATCACACTTTACTACAATTTTGAGGCCAAATGCAATGCAAACACAAAATCCTTCTAATACTCATACATCTTTTTCTTTCAGGCACAACCTTGGAACTGTATCAATTTTCAGAACAAACCATGGGACAGAATTTTGTGTTGGGAACATTTGGAGTGGGCAATCACATGAGACCAATACTGTCTTCCTACTACTATGCCTTATTCGTCGTTCCCACCTCCACCCATGGGACGAACCATACTCTGCTACTAGATTTGCTGTAGCATTTCTTCTTCACAGGATAATTCTTGAACGGGATAAGTAAATCTTTGGACCCAGCATAAGGCTGTGGAGGAAAAGTAATTACATTTCACAGCAAATCAATTCAAATTCAACAGCATGACCAACATGGCCACACAAGGAAATCTCCAGTTTGGAATAAAGGTAAGGGGTTTTATTTTAAGCTCAAAGTCATGTGGACAATTCTCAAAACAATGTTATAGAGGTAAAGAGTCACCAAGGGTTGACCAAGGCGATGGAAAAGATTCAAACAAACATTAGCACAACAAAACATTAAATGAAAACAACACAAAACATCAGGACTATCACCTGATATATAAGGAACAAGCTCCGTTCAGCTCATTCACACATCAAGGCAATTTAAAGTCATTACGTTTAGCTAGTTTGGGCAAGGAAAACCCTACAGATTTGCAAACCAAGTATTAAAATGTGCTGGGCTAAACACATGTGGACAAAAAGACAAAAGGCACAAAAGGACATAATGAATTTGGGAAAAGTAAATCTGGGATACCAGGTTACTAATAATACTGGGAAAAAAAGTAAATAAAAAGGGAAGGAGTCAGCATTTCAGAAGCTTGGTCATGAGTCTTCTTCTCTGGATCAGGGGAACATCTCAATGTCTCAGCAAGGCATTTCAAAGGGACAAGGGTAGAGAGGACTATACTTCTCAGAGTCCAAATGATTCAACAGGCAGAATATTAGGGAACAGACAGCTGCAATGGGGTTTGGAAAGAGACTGCTTCACATCCAGCTTGAGAACAATATATTAATGTTCTGAGGACAAGATAATTCATCAATCTATCAATCCATATGACAAAGAAGATGCAACATCCAATGGAAATTAATCATGCGACATAGACTACAACATCACAGAATCTTCCCATTACCAACATGTAGAAAATATTCCATCTGGTCTCATCCGTCAATTTTAAAAAGTTTTATGTGTTACCAGTCCTTAGTTCTTAATGTACTGAGTTCAAGGTCAGGTTCCCAAACTCTCCATTGTTAAAACTACAGAACATTTATTACTAAACCAACTTTCTCATGCGTACAATGTCTGAAGGATTCACGTTAACACAAATGTCTAAACATTTTCTGCACTTGCAAGTCTCACTTGAGCTAATGCAAGTGAATTAAAACAGCACATTAATTTATGCATTTAATATACTTTTAACATCCTAACCCATAACTGAATATTAATAAGTTATCAGTCTTTTAATGCACATTTACGTTTCTAACCCATAACTGAATATTAATAAGCTACCAGACTTGTTCATATTACAAAACGTTTAAAACGAAATAGATTCAATTAACCCATTAATGTAATAATGCATTATTACATTTGCACAGCACTTTGAAAGACTTTTTACTTTAAATCTATTATCATGTTTGTGAAAACTATTCGTTTTCTTCATGATTTACAACATAATGAATGAATTGATTATATACAAACTTTAATAGCTATACTACATACATCTCAATGGTTAACCTAAAGTGGATGCTCATTGAGATGGCTTGTCAGTGCACCACTTTATATCAAAACTATTATTACTTTGAGTAACAAAATGCTTAACTGGCACGTATGGATGATCACTGTGGCATGAAGGACAGTACTAATATTTCTGCTACATCAATCTACAGTGCTAGTAATAGTTTTCAATGTTAGTGACTTGCAGTTGTCCTGAACATAACAGGAAGAACAAAACTAGGACCCAGAATATCAGGTTAGATTCTTAAGCCACCATGTAAATGTCAAGAAATGGTAGCGCGCAATGAATAACAAAGTCAAACATTTATGAAATAAATCGCGCGTCTTGCCTATTTGTAAACTACCATATAAATGTCAAGAAATGGTAGCGTGCAAGTAATCTGTTACTCATTTAAGAATTTAAACCAAGAATATGAAAATTCTAAATAACGGTGTCGGGACAGTCCAATCACCGTCTTACTGCCTGGACCAATGATCACCAATGAAGGATTAGAACAGAAGACTGGAAGATCCAAATAGGCAGCCGGGACAGGAGCTCAGGAAGAAGCTGCTGCTCTGCACCGGGAACTCTGAATAGTGAGCACTGGGAGATGGGCTGGCTCTCTTTTATAGAGTCTTTGCCCAGCCCAGAACCACGCCCAGGCATGTTGCAGGGAAAGTCTCTGGAAGGCCCTGGAAAGGGGCCATACCCTAACACACTCTGAAAACCTGTAGCAATACATTGCAAAGGAACAGTATTTGTAAGCATATTAAAAATAAGTTTTCAGGATTGAACTCTGCAATGCAAAAGGTTAAACCACAACATATCAGCACAATGCATAAATTACTTTGTTTTGAGAGTGCTGGGTTTTTGCATTTTTGTCGCCAATAGAGCGCGTACTGCTCTGGTGTTGACAGCCAGAGCCTGGAATGATCTCTGTTGGGCCGCCACGCCAGAGTGAATGCCCTCCAGGAATGCATTTGTTTGTTGTAAATGACTTCCAGACCCTGGATGGCATTCACTATGGTTAACTGCCCAACAGAGATGGATTGCAAGAGGTCAATGGACTCCTCACTGAGGGCAGCAGGGCTGACAGGGGCAGGACCTGAGGTGCCTGGGGAGAAGGAGATGGCCTCCCTCCTGGGTGAGCAGGCACAGGAAACGCACTGAGGGGCTGCTGAGAGGGCAGTGCTGGTACGGGGGTGTCGGCTGTACCTGTAGTTGAGGTGGCCACAGAGGTGTCTGCCTCCACCAGAGAACTTCCATCGGAGGAGGTGTTGCTGTCCGAACTCTCCCATCCAGTCTCTGCCGAGGTGCTACCCCGGCCCTCCATCCCACTGGTGCCCTCACCATCAGTGGATTTGGCCTAATGGGCCATGTGGGATGCAGCTCCCTCCATCGGCCGGTGCCTCTGCTCCTCCACCAGATGATGCTAATGCACACAAGGACAGGGTGACAAAACAAAAAAGGGGGGAAGAGACAGAGGATACACTTAGATAGTGTGCCTGGCAGACCAGTACATCTCCCATGTGAATGCAAAGTATCCTGGGTCTGTGCATGATGCCTATGTCCTGAGGAATAGAAGCCTCCCATATGTGATGGCTCAACTCCAGAGGCACAGGGTGTGGCTAATAGGTGAGCCCATGGTCCCCACCCAGTGTATGTTGGTATATGGGTGTGGGGTTGGCCCTAAGGGTGAGTATCTGGCTAACAGGTGTTCCTCGATATTTGCAGGTGACTCTGGTTATCCCAACCTCTCATGGCCACTGACTCCAGTGAGGAATGCCAGGACAAGGGCTACTAACCCAAGAAGGTCTGCCAGATCATCGTTGCATGTTGCATGTTGCATGTCACACAACCTAGCCTTGAGACGCCAGGTGCCTTTTCTGAAGGAGGATGAGGCTGGAGATGGTCGTGTGGCAGCGATGGAGCCTGTGGACAGTGACGAAGAGGAGGCAGAGGAAGAGGATGTGGACAACAGAACAACTATAATACGACAGTACTTCCAGTGACATACAAGTAAGACACTGTAACCTCACCTTCTATTTCTGTTTTCTGAAGTGAATTTTCTCTGGCAGGGAGCAATGTCAGTTGAAGGTGGACAGGGTGACAGAGTGGGACACAAGGCTGACAATCAGGAGAGTCTTATTTCCTGGTGGGGGTCTTAACAATTCTGCCTGGATCGCAGGGACCGTTTGCGGGGTGGTTCTCCTTCTGCAGGGAGTGGGGTGCTGGTGGCCTGTTGTTCCTGTGGTGGGGCCTCCTGTCCACCAGCGTCAGTGGAGGTGGAAGGCTGTTCATCAGTGTGGCTAGTGTCAGGGGCCCGTTGGTGTGCCGCTGCCACCCTCATGCTGTTGGCCATGTCTGCCAGCACCCCTGCTATGGTGACCAGGGTGGTGTGGATGTCCCTCAGGTCCTCCCTGATCCCCAGGTACTGTCCCTCCTGCAGCCGGTGGGTCTCCTGCTACTTGGCCCGTATCTGGCCCATGTTCTCCTGGGAATGGTGGTATGTTCCCAGGATATTGGTGAGTGCCTCATGGAGAGTCAGATCCCTGGACCTGCCCTTCCCCTTTTGCACAGCAGTCCTCCCAGCTCCATGTTGTCTTGTGCCTCTGTCCCCTGAACTGTGTGCTCACTGCCACTGACCCCATGTCCCTTATCCTCCTGTGTTTGTGGGGTTGCCTGGGGTCCCTGTAGTGGTGGACACACTGCTGATTGATGTGTCCTGGGGAGAGTAGTATGGGCCTGCTGGGTGGGTGCTGCGGTGGTGTTTCCTGAGTGGGGAGGCTCTCTGATGGGATGGGACTGTGCATGGGTAACCAACTGTCCAGAAGTCCCTAATGGGCCAGGTTGGTCATCCTGATCCAGGCGTGCAGAGCTGCTGTCATCACTGTAGGCCTCTCGTGTGGGGGGACTGGATGTTGCTGGCACCTCCTCTCTGGTGATGTTGTGTGGGGGTCCTGTGGGGATGTAAATGCAGTGTTATTGTTTCTGCGTGTGACATCTTGTGCATGGGTATGTTTACCTCTATGGTTGTTATTACCAAGGCAGCTTTGGCTTGTGTGAGTTGTTATTTGGTTGGCTAAGTGATTGTCACTTGTGTGCATGCTGTGGTGATGGGCCTCCGTGCAGGGCTGTGAGTGGTGTCCATGCATTGTTGTTGCATGCAGTGCTGGGCACTGGGATGGGTGGGTTGTGATGGTGGGATGTATGTGAGGTGGTAGGGTGATGGGGTGAGGGTAGGTGTGGGGGTATGTGATGGCATGCAGGTAGGGTGGTGAACGTAGTAAAGATTTGACTTACCAGAGTCCAGTCCTCCTGCTACTCCTGCCAGGCCCTCAGGATGCATGATTGCCAAGACTTGCTCCTCCCATGTTGTTAGTTGTGAGGGAGGAGGTAGGGATCCACTGCCAGTCTTCTGTACATCTATCTGGTGTCTTGCAACCACGGAACGCACCTTCCTCTGTAGGTTGTTCCACCTCTTCCTGATGTCATCCCTTGTTCTGGGGTGCTGCCCCATGGCGTTGACCCTGTCCACGATCCTCCGCCATAGCTCCATCTTCCTTGCAATGGATGTCTGCTGTACCTGTGATCCGAATAGCTGTGGCTCTATCCAGATGATTTCCTCTACTATGACCCTTAGCTCCTCCTCTGGGAACCTGGGCTGTCTTTGTGATGCCATAGGTGTAGTGTGTGTGGTGTGTGTGAGTGTGTGTGGGGTGATGTGTTAGGGTGTGTGCTGTGAGGTGCGTGGATGGTGTATGGGTGATGGTGTTCTGCGGCTGCTCCTGGTGTGTCTCTCTCTCTGCTGTAAATTGTTTGTAGTGGTAAAGGGTTGTGGGAATGTGGGTGTGTTTTATAGTGGTTTGTGGGTGTGGGTGTAGTATGTGTATGTGTGTCAGGTGTGTAGTGTGAATTGTCCAATGTGTTGTTTTGTTAGTGTGTGTGTGTATTTTGAGCACAGCAGTATGTACCGCCAATGGTTTACTGCGATTGAATGTCCGCCGCGGTGATTCGTGGGTCATAATGTTGTGGTCGTAGTTCTGTTGGCGTAACGGTGTGAGTTTGGGTACCGGCAGTCTATCACTGACCATTGGTCTGGCGGACTTGTGTGTGTGTCTGTATAGTGGCAGATTTCTATGTGTGGATCAAAATATGGGAAGCAGTATACGACCGCGGTCGCTGTATGTTGGCAGCAGTCAGCATGGCGGTAAGCGGCACTTACCGCCAATGTCATACTGAGGGCCTTAGTCTTTAAAAATGTATATCTCTGGGTGTACCTATTGGATTGTTGTCATTTTAGTCTTGATTTACTCAGATAAATATTCGCTGTTTTCTTAAACTGGGGTGAAGTCTTTTGTGGTGTCTTTCACTGTGTTGCTGTAATTAAGTGTTGCACAAATACTTTGCACAGAATATGCCACTGAACCACTACTGAATAAACAATGACTGCCTAAACAATGACTGCCCAACACCGAAAATGCCTAAACAATGAATTTTTTTACAACAAAGTCTAAACAATGAAAAAAACGCATAATCTGAATTATGCCTAAACAATGACCTCCCATATAATGAATACGGGAACCACTCCAGTACGAATATTCCACTGAACCACTACTGCCTAAACAATGAATACCTAAACAACAACTACCCAAACAGAGGCTGCCCAACACCGAAAACCCCTAAACAACTAATGTTTCTACAACGAAATCTAAATAACGAAAAAAACTTTTAATCTGCATTATACCTAATGAACGACTACCTATATAACAAATATGGAAACCACTACAGTACTACCTCAAAAAACCAACGACATCGACCACAACAATATTTTTCCTACATAAAACAAAAAAAAATCAACACAAATAGAAAACATATAAACACATTTGGAATTTTAAATAAATTGTTTTAAAACAAACATAAAAAGGGTAGAACACTGAATAAAAAAACACTTTATTAAACGATAGTCCTACAACAGTTTCTACATCACCCAGGAAGTACTTCTTCTCCTCAACAAACAGTGACTCTTGGAAAAAAAAAGAAACTACGATATAAATATACTTCAAAAATATTTATATATTCTATCACAAACGAACACAAAATAAAAAAACACGTCCAAAACATATTTCATTTACAATTATAACATTACTTACAAAAACACATATATAAACCAACGACATCCATTTTATATTCATTATCACACCGAACAGCTTACAGAGAGGACGTGTAAACCACAATGGATATAAAATAATCCATATTTTATCCAACAGCACCATCTACTGACATTACAAGGTAAAATGTACTTAAAAAATATAATTAAATATACAAAGCTATAACACAGCTAAAAAAATAAATAATTAAGGTACTTTTTCACTTTTCTATTACAGGCGTACATTTCAGTAAAGTCACCCAAAACTTAACACTACACCTGTGTTATCAAAGGGTAAACAAATTCCATTTTTAAAAAACAATTTGACTTAACCATTACCAATTTTATTTAAAAAAAGTAATCTAAACAAATAACTGTGATAATACTACGTAACAAAAATTATGATGCAAATACAATATATCTATAAAAGAATTCAAGTACAAAATAGTTAAAAAAATTACTTGACCTACTAAATATAATCAAAAGTTAACACATTATTCACCTAAAAATGCCATGCTACATAAAAATATTACTTTCTAGACTAAACAAACTAAATCATTAATAATACAAAATAAAAAACTAAATAATACACTCTAAACAAACAGTCATGTGCAAATAACCCTGACACACTTGCCAAACACAAATAAAGTCAAGCAAATTAAAAATACTTAGAAAACACAGTATGTATACAACCAAAACGCAGTTAAAAAAACATGTGAAAACTAAATAAACAATCATACGCCCCAAAACTCAGAGTAAATTATGGGAAACAACCAAACACAGAAAACAAAGCTATAAAACATACAGTATATAGAGAGTCACAATAAATAAAAAAATTATATGTCCCAAAACTGCAAACAGGAACACACAATAACTTCACAAATACTCTATAGCATAGTCACATGCAAAAAAAAGAAATGTGCTGACTTCAGACTTCTCCACCAGAAACCAAACAACAAGAACTGACTTTGACACCCAGTAATAGTAATTAATTTAAAGCTTTAAATCCACCAACACTAAACACATTATCTCTAACACACAGCACATGCACTTTCTACAAGAGATCTAAAAATGGGAAACCAACTAGCTTTGCAAAACTTTTTCTTAAAGTTATCTTTCAAGTTCCCCACATACTTACATGAGAGTATGTGCAAGATAGTCACTATAAAAAAACTTACTATTACAACTCCACCAAATACTTAGCTCAAAGCAGGTGCTGGACACTATATAAAACTAAAATTATGATTCCAACTCCACCAACTACTGACCTCAGAACATATAGCACACATTTAGCACATTGCAAATTAATCATTGCAAATTCCCCACATACCTAGATTACTGTATGTGCAGGACAGTGACTAATTTTTTTTTACTATTACAACTCCACCAAGTACTTACCTCACAGCAGGTGCTGAACAGTAAATAGCACTAAAATTACTATTCCAACTCCGCCAACTACTTACCTCATAGCAGATGACAAACATTCAGTACATTCCAAAATAACCATACCAACTTCATTACATACTTACATGAACATAGGTGCTGAACAGTGACTAAAAGAAAATATACCGTTACAACCAAGTACACCAAGTACTTACCTCAAAACACACACTACTCACAGAGTAAATCCATATTTACAAATGAAAATCCACAAATTACTTACCTCAACACAGATAATACAATTTTAAAACCTAATATTCCAGCTACACCAAACACTTACAAAGAGCATGCAGTATATATTTACTAACTTACTATTTTAAAAAGGAATTCCACCACATTACTAAAAATAAAAAATTAAAAGTTCTTATAATCTAATTTTTTTAATCTTTTTTACAGATATTTCACAAATGGCATTGCAAGGAGAAGCAAGTTACGTGACCTCAAGAACAGAACACCAGCTACTAAAGTATGAAGGGTATCTTTATAGCAGAGACAAGGTTGTCAACCTCAGAAGTCATTGGAGGTGTGTACAATTCTACTCTTCACATTGCAGAGGCAGAGCTGTTACTCTGGAAGACACCGTTGTTAGGACAACGGAGCACAAACACTCTGCCTCTGCAATGGAAATAGAGATTAGAGAAAACGTACAAAAAATAAAACATATTGCACACTCCTCCAATGACTCCTGTGGACAGGTTATAAGGGAGATAGTACAAAGTATTCCCATACAGATTGCAGGTAGCATGCCTTCTATACCAAACCTTAGGCGAATGTTTCAACGAGAAAAACTGTCAAGTAACTCCCAACATGTAACACCATGATCCTATGAAGACATTAACATCCCCCCAGAACTAAAAATTACCTTCTCCAAAGAAACTTTTCTCATTCATGACAACGAAAACCCTCAAAAAAGAATTTTAATATTTAGCACAACCCGCAACTTACCAATCCTACAAAATAGTGCAATTTGGATGATGAATGGAACATTTAAATCTACACCCCATCCATTCACTCAAATTTACACTATGGCAAAAAAATAACACAACAGTCCCCCTAGTGTATGCATTATTACCTGATAAACATTCCTCTACTTACAGTGAATTTTTATCAACAATCAAAAAAAAAACACTAAATAAAACACCTAGAATAGTGATACTGGATTTCGAATTATCAATGATAAACACAATACTGAAAGTATATCCAGAAACCCAACTTCAAGCATGCTTTTTCCACTTTTCACAAGCATATTGGCGTAGAATTAAAAAATCATCCTTAAGTAGAGAATATTTCTCAGACTCCCTACTACAATTTGAATAAAAAAAACTCTCAGCATTATGCTTTGTACCACCTCAAAAAGTAGGTGAGTACTACACAACAATAACAGATTCTAACTATTATACAGTAAATGAAGACAAATTGGCACCCTTACTAAATTATTTCAAAGAAACCTGGATTGAACACCTAAACAGATCTGGTCGCAGAAGAAAATCAAGATTTCCAATAGAATGGTGGAACTGCTACCAGACCTGCTTAGAAGGTGGTGCAAAGACTAATAACGCCATAGAGGGATGGCCCAACTCCTTCAATAAAACAATAGGGAAACCCCACCCAAACCTATATCATTTCATGGAAATTTTGAAAAAGGAGCAAAGTTTCCAAGAAATGAGACTTGCTCAATCACTCTCAGGTAGTCTGTACCCACGCACAAGTCAAAAAAGCAAAGAAATGACGGAAAGAATTTTGACAAAAATACAAGAATTTGATACAATAACAGCATCAGACTACCTCGACAGTCTAGAATACATTCTACATTACTAACAACCACTAACCTACTCAAAAATCACTTGCCAGTTTTTAAAAAACAACCATTAATTAAATTGGCATTTTTGAAATTATTTTTACACTAAATTAATCCAACCAAAACTGTTTCTGCCTTAGAAGTTTTCAAGTCTTTATCCAACTACATGTTCCTGAAGAAATCTTCTTCATTAATGTAGAAGAATCATGTTATACTGCAGAAATAAATAAAAAAACATTAATCATCCATAAAAAAAAAATAATTGGTGATACAAAAATGGATGATAAACAAACAACTCTGTGTACAATAAAAAGTTTAAAAAAAGAAAATATAACATCTCACCAAACCACAAATTGAAAAAAATAACAAATATTAAAAACACCCCTAAAACAATTTTTACCCAAAAAAACAAAAAAACACCAAATACTTACCAAATCAACAGCATTAAATAAAATATGAATAATCCATAAAAAGACATGACAACTAAATAAAGGACAATAGTAATACAAAAAAGTAAGTAATTACAAAGGCTGTTGCAAGTAACCAAATATTATTTTCGAAACCTGAACAATTGCCTTCCGTAAAAAGCCCTGTAACTAAATAATAACAACGAAGAAGACAAATGTTGGTATATATTATAAAAACAATACAATTATTGTAAAAGTAAAACACTGCTAAACAATTATTTTTTTTATACGATACCACTATCGTATACAAAACGGTACGGAAAGAACAAATTATACATAAAAAACATTACAAACATCGAAAACCTACTACCTACCTTATAACTACCTACGACAACTATTTCTGTAATAAAAATACTCTAAAACATACTGTAAAAATATTATAAATCCACTTACCCGAATGAGGTCTCAACTTCCGTCCTATCTTGACCGCGACGCTCCTACGACTGAAAACAGAAGACGTCAAACAACGTAACCCGGGAAGAGCACTAAAAATAGAAAACTGACTATTTCACTCATAAAGTATAATAGGAAAAAGAAGAAAATATCACAAAAAATAGTTAAATAAATGTAAATAAATTTGTTAAAAATTTTCAAAAATTTGTAAATATTAAATAAGAAATAAATTAAAATTATTTTGCTTTTTTTAACTCTATTATGTTGAAAATATATAAAAAAAAATCATATTAAATTTATATCACCACAAATATTCTAAAATTTTCCAAATAAAAAATAAACAATATTTACCAATTTTTAAAAATGATAAAAACAAATTACAATTAACTCAAAATAAAAATTATTTAAAATATTAAAGTTTTACATATTTACCATCAAAGTTCTAATCTACAAAAAACTATTAAAATAAACATTTAAATATAAATTTTATTACATAACTGTTTTGAAACTGAAAAATATAAACATCTTTAACACCAAAAAGTTTTTAAAAAAAAGAATCCACTTAATTAATTAAAATATTTCACTATCAAAACACTCCAAAATCATTATCCCCCAATAAACAATATACCATGCCTAAAAAAACAAAAATAACACCAATATAAAAAATACACAAATGTATAAATAAATACCGAAGTATTCATATGCTTACCCACCCATAACCAGTACATCCCCTATATCCCATCCCTAATCCTACTCATATTTTTAAGAACACAATAAAAAACTTGCTCAATTATATCAAATAATACCTGACTATTAATATACTTCCCACCCATAAATCCTAAGTACCAAATATCCCAACCATTATACCACAGCTTGTTAATAAAAAACAAATACAAAAGAACCCAAGTGTACAAATTAATACCCAAATAATAAAACACTTCCCCACCCAAACCCCTCCATACAATCTATCCCATCCCTTAACCTACAGTTTATATTTAAAAAATAAATTAAAAATTACCCAAGCGAATAAATAAATACCTGAGTATTAATATACTTCCCACCCATAACGCCTACATCCCATATATCCCATCTGATATCCCACAATTTATCTATAAAAAAACAAATAAAATATTACCCAAACATAAAATGTAATACCCAAAGTACTAATACAATTTCCCCACCCATAACCCCTACATCCCATATATCCCACCCCTAAATCCACAACATACATTAAATTTTTTTAACACAAACAAGTGTATACATTAATACCTGAGTATTAATACACTTCCCCACCCATAACCCCTACATCCCACATATCCCGCCCCTAATTCCTCAACAAAAATTCCACAAATTTAAAAAACAAGTATATACCAGAGTATTAATACATTTCCCCACCCATAATATACACAATTCATACATTCCATCCCTTAATGCACAGCATATCCTTAAACAAATATTTTAAAAAATACTCAAAGCCATAATAAAATACTCAAGTATTAATACACTCCCCCACCCAGATTTTTTTTAAAAAAAATACCCAAGTATATACATTAATACACAGTTACTAATACACTTCCCCACCTATAACCCCTACATCCCACATATCCCGCCCCTAAATCCACAACAAAAATTCCAAAAACTTAAAACAACAAGTATATAAATTAATACCTGAGTATTAATACACTTCCCCACCCATAATATACACAATTTATACATTCCATCCCTTAATCCACAGTATATCCTTAAAAAAATATTTTCAAAAATTTTCAAAGTCCTAATAAAATACTCAAGTATTAATACACCCCCACCCAGATTTCAAAAAACAAAAAAAATACCCAAGTATATAAGTTAATACCCATTTACTAATACACTTCCCCACCCATAACCCCTACATCCCACATATCCCGTCCCTTAACCCACAGCATACCACCCCATAAAAAAATACTCAAACACATATTTTAATACCTGAGTAATAATACCCATCCCTACTCATAACCCCTCCATCCCACAAATACCACCTTTAAATACACAGAATGAATTAAAAAAGTAAAAAAAAAAATATATATATATTTACATTACCTAATACATAATACCTAAAAAAAATATATATATTTTTATACATATATACATTCAAATATACAAACACAAACAATAATACATACAACATATCCAATAATAGAAATATTAAATATACATGTATGTAAATTTAAACATAAAACTGACCTTAAAGTTCATTATTAAAAAAGCACTTACCTTAAAATTCGTTGTTCTGGCATTCGTTGTTAAGGCAAACTCGTTCCTAAGGCAGTAGTTGTTCTGAACTTCGTTGTTAAGACCTAGTAGTTGTTCAGGATTCATTGTTAAGGCAAGTAGTTCTTCCAACGTAGTCATTCAGGTTGTTTCCACTTTGCACAATGCCTTTTAACCTAAGCCTGACTGCTCTGTGCCAAGCTACCAGAGAGTGAGCAGAGTTTCATTTGGGGAGTGTAACTGACTTACCCTGACTAGGAGTGTAGTCTCTACTTAGACAGAGTGCAAACTTCAGCCATCTAGATACCCAATATTTAAGAAGAGTCCATAGATCAGGGAGTAGTTACCCAGATAATTTAAGTTGATTACTTTAATTTTAAGGTGTCCTATCATATGGGCGTATTTGCCTTTCATATTCTACCACTCCTCTTTCCGTCAAAAATAAAAACAGACAAAAGCTGCAGGTGCTTCTGGATTTACCAAAAAGCAATGACTGTGTTATCACTGATGGTAGACTCTTCCCAAGACTGCCCTGCTCTATTTACTCCTAAAGCTTTGTTGGTTTGTTCCATAACCTTATTGTATCTTACTCAGCTTTGAATCTTTCACCAGACCTAAAACTATACATGGCCCTCTTAGTGACCACAGAGCTCTTTTTTTCTATAGATGTCAGAATGACATTAGTGGAGCCATGAAAACTAAGGCCCATATTTATACTTTTTGACGCTAAACTGCGCTAACGCAGTTTAGCGTCAAAAAGTTTTGCGCCGTCTAACGCCATTCTGAAGCGCCATGCGGGCGCCGTATTTATGGAATGGCGTTAGACGGCGCAATCAGACCGGCGCTGCCTGGTTTGCGTGGGAAAAAACCACGTAGACCAGACAGCGCCGGCGTAGGGGAAAATGGCGCATGGGCGTCTTAAAATGGGGCAAGTCAGGTTACGTCGAAAAAATCGTCTTAACCCGACTTGCGCCATTTTTTAACGACGCCCATCCCCCATCAACATGACTCCTATCATTGTAAAGATAGGAGTCATGCCCCCTTGCCCAATGGCCATGCCCAGGGGACTTCTGTCCCCTGGGCATGGTCATTGGGCATAGTGGCATGTAGGGGGGCACAAATAAGGCCCCCCTATGCCACCAAAAAAAAATATAAAAAATAAAAAATTATACTTACCTGAACTTACCTGAATGTCCCTGGGGTGGGTCCCTCCATCCTTGGGGGTCCTCCTGGGGTGGGCAAGGGTGGCAGGGGGGGTCCCTGGGGGCATGGGAGGGCACCTGTGGGCTCATTTTGAGCCCACAGGCCCCTTAACGCCTGCCCTGAGCAGGCGTTAAAAAGTGGCGCAAATGCGCCGTTTTTTGCCACGCCAACTCCCGGGCGTCTCTTTTGCCCGGGAGTATAAATACCACGTAAAGGCCTGGGAGTCATTTTTTAGACGGGAACGCCTCCCTTGCATATCATTAACGCAAGGAAGGGGTTCACGCTAAAAAATGACGCACATTCCGGGAACTTTGGCGCTATTCGCCTCTAACGCCATAGTATAAATATGGCGTTAGTTGGCGTTAGTTTTGCGTCGAAATTGCGTCAAAAAAAACGACGCAATTTCGGCGCAAACGGAGTATAAATATGGCCCTAAATGGGCCCAATATCAGATTTAGTAATTACTCAGGTAGAACTCACTCACTTCCCGATAGGATTCATAAGTTAAACGGGCTATTTGAGAGGACTGCAAGTAAGTTAGATACTTGGAAATGTGATGTAATGTGGTATTTGTCAGTTTATGAAACAGGTCAGACCTATATTAAGCCACCTTACAGACCTTAGAGGCTATCTTTGCTTGCCCTAAATAAAGAAATAAATAGGTTGAATAAATTTAAATTCATCTTCTTTTCAACTGAAAGAGTCAAACTATTAACGTTATTGAAGTGAAGATGACAATGGGTAAAAGCAGGATTAAAAAAACATGATTCTGATCGTAAATGGATTGACTGAGGGAGGCGGTATTCATCAAAAATGTGAGAACATTCTGGGACATTATTGCTGATTGCTTTAGGACATGAATGAGATCCCTCCGGTCTCACATTAGGGAAGACTTAGGGATTATTTTTATTTCTGAAGTACATGTGGTTAACCCAGGAGGTGATTTTCTGGGAGATCTTCCCCCCAGATCTTAAGACAGTGACTTCTGGCTATGGTCTGCCCTCTAGTGATGAGATTGAGGTCTCAAATCAATCCTCTTCATGAGAACATCTGGTAAAATGGGTCTGGATAAAGTCACAATTTCAGTTATAAAAAATGAAGCCAAACTTTGGGCAACTATTTTGAATTCTGTCATGACAATTCTATAGTACCTCCATCTTAGACCGGGTGCGGATGTGTCATTGTCCCATTAAAAAGGATGACTTTAATGTGCCAAATAATTTTCTGCAAATTGCATTGTTAGATGCCATGGTAAGGTTTGCTTGAAGTATCTACTACATCACCCTAAGCCATGGTGATTGAGGAGATAATTATTCCATTAGGACAAACAGGTTTTAGAAAACATCATGGCACGGTGGATAACATTCCAGCCCTGCAGCTCACTGCTGAAAAATATGTGAATATAAGAAGGTCCCCAGTGTATACTACTTTCATTGACTTTTTCACAGCATTTAATAAAGTTGATTGTCCAACCCTGTAGAAAAGGTTGCATGAACTCGGAGTGCCTGGGAACTTATTATGCCTAATCATTGCCTTGCACTCCTCTACTTGTTGTCAGTTATTATTCGGAGGAGATCTGGGCCTTTCTGCTGTAAAACTAACAAACAATAGCTTGAAGCAGGGCTGTCGGCTTGCCCTGCTGTTATTTTCCCTCTAAATATATGATCCTGCTGCTATCCTGAGCAAGAGCTCTGGATACTCCTCAAGTATTGGGGATCATCCCGTATCCTGTCTGTTATAGGCAGGTTATGTTGTAATTGTCTATATAACACCTAAGGGTTTAAATAGCTGTTCTGCTGTTCTACATCAGAACACCGGATCCACCATTTTGAAAATGAACATTTCCAAAAGCAAAGTCCAATTTTTCCAGGGTAAAAGAGTGCATAGTCATCTAAATTATTCCTGGTACCTTGGAATAGAAGATTTGGAGGCATTGATGTTTTATAAGAACTTTAAATATGCCTTAAATATGTCTTGGATCAGGATTATGTAAAATCTATGTTTGATCCACTGTAAGGTATGACTGTCCTGTGTGCTACTTGACAACTGTTGAGGGAAGAGGAGGAGTTACTGATCAGTCTGCGAGGAAGGTCGACGTGTGCCTCTGCCATTTTCCTGCTGTGTCTGGTTGCTTGGGCTAGTTGAGGCCAGCTGAGGCCTGCATTCTGCAGCCTGTTTCCGGCACCCAGTAGTCTCCACCAGTACCGAGGGGACTGCGTGGGCAGACAGTGTGCGTGGCACTTGCAGGTGGGTGCTGCTGACATCAGAATCATCTCTCCCAGTCATCATGGCCGCAGGAGAGGAGTAGAGGGAGCAGAGGAAAGAGCAAAAACGTGTTTGCTTTCATTCTGGCTGGAGTCAGAGTTCTTAGCCATGAGCACTTAGCAATAAAAAGCAACAAAAGCAGCCTCAACCTCGGAAACAACCTAAATTGAAGTTAAGACAGCTGTATATCGAATGAGAGCATTGGAGCTCTGAGTGCACATGAATGCAGACTGTGCAAGCAGTAGTGGGGGGGCCAGATGGGAGGATGGGCCAGACAGCAAGCTTTATGCTGCGGGTCCGCTCATTTCATGGAGGTGATCGGTACTAGGCAGATGGAACTTGTGCACTTTCGCCAGAAGCCCTCTCTGCAGCCTTCAGGTATTAGGGGAAAACCTCCCTTCTTAGCCACTCATAAGTAACTACACCTTCGTCCATTGGGAGGCAAGCCTAAGACAAACTAAAAAAGCCCAAGGAATGGTGCAGGAAAAAAATCAAATCCTGGCATTAGTACGAACTGCCTAATGCACCACTCCATGCTCTACTCAACATTCTATGCTGGTTGCCCCTGGCTGACATTTGCCCTTTTAAGTATCTCTGCGCAGTACACTCCAGCAACCCTGCAATCCAGCAACCCAGGTTAGGACGTGACAAACTTCAACCGAGACCTTTGTGACACTTGTGCTCTTCGGAGGTCTTTTTGTGAGGACCTGTTTTGTGATCTGAAGGGAAGTAGCCAGAAAGATGTGCTGTGCAAACCCGTCCACTCAGGGGGGGGGGCCTTCAGACCCTTTAGACTTTCTACTTCACAGCACACCCACCAATATCCTGACAATCTATGTTCATGGATTGCTGGCTGAAGTCCAGTACAGTTTAAACCCCAGCTAGTCAACGACTAGCCTGTGATCAGGGCAGCATCAGCCAGGTGCCCAAAATGCACACAAGAAGCTCTCTACTCTTGAAAGTTCCAACAGCAGGAGTATTGAGGGCACTTGGGGTGTGAGCTACTGCTGGCAAGAGAAAACAGGGGGAACCCCCCTCCCATAAACGTGACAGTGAAGTAGTATTTCTGAAATCATCACCTACATTATCAAAGGAAACGATGGGGAAACAGCCAAACCTCCCCGCTGGAATATAAAAGTACTGCAAGCATAAAAATGTTGAATCGCCTAAGCCTGGGCATCACCGATCTTTAGCAGGATCCCAGACACCAATGGTTAATTAGCAATTTGTTTATCCCACCAAAAATCCTGTGGTGACTAAAGAGCCCCGTCCAGGAGGTCAGCCAAGCTCCTTGTTCTCCAGCACTTCAGGTAGACTTCACAGCCAGTCTCCCAGAATCAACTCTACAAATTGATCGGAAAATGGGTTCCCATTCAACAAAGCCCCAGGCCATCCGGTTTTCTCACAAAATAACAAAGTTGTAAACCTGAAAGAGGAAGTCGCCCTGGACCCTTTCAACCAGAAATCATAATAGTGCCCACGCTAGCCCACACACCTATTTATAGGGTGCTCACAGCTATGGAGGAACCCTCCCAGATAAACGCTGAATCCATGGCCTTCTACAGCACTAAATGTGCTCATATTCAACTTGAAGGGGACACTGACAGCACCATTTCACCAGAGCTCTCAATGTTGAGCTTGATCTTGTAAAACCAGCAAAGCCAGTAGCATATCAAATAATACCCCTTGCATCTTTAAACAGGGAATTCCTGGAGAAGTTAGCTGAACAATATATAGTGGATGAGAAGATCCTTCACGTTACGGACCCATCTGCATCTCTGTTCAAAGATCCACTGGCCTTAAGTGGGCACCAAATAATCAGGCCAATTATCTACAAGGGGGCGATGTCCCCTGTACAGTGCCATCTAAAAATTCCAAAACAAGACTCAAACACTCCCTTTTTTAACAAATACAGAGGATACTGCAGGAGAGATTAGTTTGTGATGGTGGTCAGCCATAGGCAGTTCCTTGACAACAATGAGTCAGGTAGACATAATGCATGCAGACAAATTAGATACACAAATATTAGTCCTCCAATCATGACGACATCAAAAAAATTGATACACAATTAAATAATTTGAACTCTCTCATCGCGAAAGCTCAGCAAATGGCAAACAAGTCTTTCAATCCCTGTTATTGCCAACTTTTTCTAGAAAAAATCTTATCCTTGCCTGGGATAGTGTCCAACCTAGTGACTGACTGCAAAGCAAATAAGTTCATTAACAGGCCAAGGCCTGCTCCTTAAACATTGAACATTAAAGCCAGAACACCTTCTTGTACATGCAATGTCTTTTTACCTGAATCGTCCCTTGACAAACAAACCCTTGAAATTATGAATGGCCCTGATCTCATTCCAATTGATGAGGTCATAGCAGACTCATGAGCCAGGGAATCATTGAGTTCAATGAGCAACGATCCTTACAAAGCAAATAAATCTATTAGCAGGCCAAGACATGGTCCCTAAACATCAATTACAGAACACTAGCTAGTTTATCTATTGACTTTTACGTGCACTTTCCATCTGCCAATCAAGCCCTTGAAATCCCTAATTTCTCTGATTTTATGCCCAAGGAAAAGGGCATTGCAGACATTCGAGTCAGTGAATCATCCAGCCCCTCGAGTGGCGATCCTGATACAAATAAGCTATGGAAAAGAAACAGAAAGCACATGAAGTAGCTGAATAAGAGACATAAATACCAGATAAAATCAGATCAACAAAATGTCCCTATATTTGAAAAATCTAAAATAGAGAACAAGCTCAGGAACACTTCTTTGCAAAGGAGAAATTATTTGTTATGGGTGAACTTTCCCCTAGTGGTCTGCTACCTTCCCCTGAGGTAACACACTCAGTCCAGAACACAAGGGGAGCGATGCACTGTGCTCTCCGCCAAGTACTCCAAATTCTTCAGTGACTGCTGCAGCACAGACAGAGGTAATTATCATCGGTCCAAGCATCCTGGTACCCAGAGTGGAAAGTAATCACACAAGTTAGGAAAATGCCACTCAATGCAGAGGAGAAATCCATTCAGCAACGTAATCTGGAACTATTAGCAAGAACCAGTTGTCGCTTTATATCTACCTACTCAAAAAGGACCCCACATACTAAAATTGCCAACAGTCGGTAAGCAGAAACTATAACTTTCAGACAATGAATACTGCCTCACTTTCAGCAAAGCCATTAGGCAAGACCTTTACCACTGACCCCATCTTGGGTATGCCGGTCTGGTGGAGCGGGATATGGCTGGCCCAATTGATTAAACCTAACCCCTGGGCATGCAAATCTGCCTCCGTACTCTGCTCAGCAAGTGAGAATCCCCAGCCCCCCCAAATCAACTATGGGCGCTGGCACATGGTCAAGCAAGTCAACTGTGGATGCTCTGCTAGCTCCTCTTGTGCATGGCGCAGAGTAACTGACAATTGAGGCTCCAGAGGTGATCCTTAGAATCCACCCGGAATACATCTCTCATGGGAGGGAAGATATCTTGAATAAAGGAAACCTACTCAAATGTCTCTCAGCTGTACACAGGCTGGAGAACTCAGCATCCAAAGACTTGGTTTACATCACATTCATCCAAGGGAGTAAGGACCACCCAGAGGAGGCAATCAAGGTGCTGTTCTGAGATGAAGAGATAGTACGGCGAGTGGAGTACCAGTCTAATGTATTGGCTGACTGGAGCATTAGCATTAGCAAAGTGGCAAAACCTAAATACCCTTTGCCACTGGCCAAAATCGGTCATGGGTTTTGTCAGAAGGGCTCTGCCCTTTGTTGCACCCTTGGCTCACAAAAAAACAAAAAATCCCAGCACAACCAATCCTGAACTCTATGGAACTCACTGCCAAATTAAAGAGCTTGCTGGCTGGCTCCTTCTTTGGTCATCAGCAGCATTTATATAAATCCCAAACAGACCAAGAAAAAATTGCTTACCAAAGAAGTTTCAAGTACCATCAAAAGCTTACAGCAACAATTTTCTGCAGACTGGTGGGTAATAGTGGGAGACCTTAACATGTTTCTACTTGAAACTGTAAATATTCTCCTATGGCAACAAGAAGAAGACACTGCTTGGCATGTTCCTGAAATTATGTTGGGGAAAATAAAAAAGCTTAAGGCTGGAAAAAATGTTGCCATCACTCTCACCTCTCTGGGCCTTAGAGCCCTTTATGGAAGAAGTATTTTGGACCAGCCAACATCCTGCAATCATAAACGAGCTTGAGTTCCTTGCTGATTGATTATATTTGGGTATGCACCAAAAATGATCCCAAGGTAAGTAACCTCCAAGTCCTGACCTGCCTGACCAGTGGCCATGCAATTTTAGCTTTCACTCTTTCCATTGAAATCACCAGCCTCCCTCAGATGTTAATAATTGGCAATGAGGAAGGTGCCTGTGGCCTGCGGAGACTAAAATGGTCAGCATCACCATCAACAGGTAAAAAAGAGGAATTGATGGAAATCCTAAATCTTAGTTCAAATGAGTATTCCTCCTCTCCCCAACACTGGGACCAATTCCTGGAGAATCTGCTTAAGATGTTCACCTGCAAGGAGAGTACCCCAGGAGGCATGCGAACCAGGTACCTCCAACGGCACTAAGAGAACTTAAACGTAATCTAAACAAGCTCCTGATAGCAGAAGTATTCCAATGAGTCCCAATTAAATCCGAAATGTAGATAAGGCCTTTTAGGCCAAAGCATGGGAAGTTGGACAGGCAAGAGGAGGAAGCACTGTGGATTGAACTACACGAGACCTCAAAAGTCCAAAACCCTGCTGAAGTACAGAAAAGAACAAGCGAAAACAACTTGAAGGTCTCTCCCTTAATTAACGCTCTTAAGTGAACAAGATATATCTTGAATCTCTACAATTCTGGGGAAGATGAACCTGGTCCAGTCCACCTACCAGAAGACAAATGGGGCCACTCCAAGAAAAGCTGGAGTACTGGAGTGCAGTACTGGCCGACAAAAACAAGATCACGCAAACGCTGTCATAATTTTGCTCAGCTGGATCCACAGGACTGAATGGTCTTCCAACCAGAATGATTAAATCTGAGGATCCTGAGGAATGGGCTTCCCTGTTGTTTCCTCTTTGAGAAATACGCCTTGCGGAAAGAAGTGCCAGACAGCTGCAAATTTAACGCTAATTTACAAAAAGGGTGCAGATGATCAACCAGCCAATTTCAGGTTGATTTTCCCCATTGACATCAAAAGCAAATGTTTTACAAAAATTCTGAATAATGAGTTAGAGGAATGGTTTAATACGACACCTGTAATTCTCATTACTGAACCAGGCTTTAGACATGAGCATGGAACTAAAGACAACTTGATTATACTGTCCTCTTTAATTTACGCCGCTAACATCAAAGATGCCCACCACTCTATGCTGTCTCTATTGACCTCACAACTACATCCAATAAAGTGGACAGACCAACACTCTGGCAAAAGCTGACCAATTGGGCCATTTTGGAAAATCTGCTCAGAAACATCAGCACCCTTTATACTAGAATCTGGGTCTGAGTAAAAACATCAGCAAACAGAGTTACAACTCATAAGATCTGGACCAACACTGGTGTTAAACAAGGATGCATCTTAGCTCCACTACTGTTTATTCTCTATGTGGTGGACATAAACAACAACCTATGCTCAGCCCTTGCATTTCCAACCAAGTTTGTAGGCACACACATCCATTGTCTCCAGTGCGCAGATGACACTTTGCTGTTTGACCACACTGCTGTGGTGCTGCAGCATTCATTGGAGGGTCTTTCGTTGTACTGCAATGACAACAAATAAGCAGTCAACCATTAACAACCAAAAAATATGGTATGTGGTGCCAGAAGCAACAACTCAAACCCTAAATTTAGGTTTATCATGAATGAGGTAGTTCTGGAGCAAGACTAAAGTACCTGGGCTTTAATTTTAATCACCATAGGTCACAAGTAACACAGCTCTCGGCTTTAAAAGGGACCAACGTTTCTATAATGACAAGCTTTAAAAAAATGGCAATAAAGATGCCCAGCCCATATCTCACAGGTATATGTTAAGTGATTGAAGCCAAGTTTATGCCAACATTAACTTATGGCTCAGTGACATTCAACAGTCAAATTGACTCATGGCTGGACAAAGTGCAAACGCAACGTTATAGAAGCTTGTTTTGACTCCCTGTCTGCACTCCATCATCACAAATTTGACTGGAATTTGGACTGAGTAAACTATCCATCATTATGAAAGCTTAATTTCTGGTTTACAAAGAGAAGCTCAAGGCAGCCCATAAAGGATCCCTCAAAGATTTGATTTGGCTTGGCATTCAGGAAAAGACATTCAGATGGGAATCCAATGAGAGAACTGCAATGGAACTTTTGGGAGGTAAAAGTATCTTTGAACAACTTTTTCCCCCAAAACTAACTTTAAAAAATGCTTATTAAAAAAGCAAAAAGAAGATCGAGAGAAGATTTGCAAGAGCTAGCTCAAAAAGCCCACTCTGACTTATGTACAATGTTCTACTGTGACCAGGGAAAAGCTTAATATTCAACAAGCCCTATGAAACTGGCACTCAAAAAAAGATCTTATGAGATTGCGATTTGGTTTAATTCCCCTGAAAGCTTACAAATCTGGATATTTAAAAGGCTCAACCGAGAATAACTGTTGACTGTGCAAGTTTAGAAAGGAATCACTGATGCACGACATTTGCCTTTGTCCCGCCCTTAAGAGTCTAAGGTGCTACTGGTTAAAACCGGTCTTCAGGCACTTGGGCATCATTCAATGCAACAAGCTCTCTGCTAGATGTATGACATTTGATAGTGAAACACTCATGTTATTGAATTCGAGTTCCACAGCCAGTTAAAAAGATGCAGCTGCCGACATAAGCTGAAGCCGAAGCTGTTGGTTGTCCTTGTCCGATAGCTTGTTTGTAACAGGCTGGACAGGGACAGTGGGAACCAGGCCTGCACTTTATGATCTCAAGGAGAGTCTGAACTTCTCGCCCTTCATGTCCAACAAAGCTGTATAGGGCTTGCAATCTTCGCAATCACTCCTATTTGTGTTGGCTTAGTAATCAAACCCTGGTTAGATTGAGTGTGGGCTTGGTGGTGCTGGATACACTTATTTTCATGGCTTCGCACCCCTGGGCGAAATCATCCTGTCGGCTATTGATTGATTAATTTAAAGTCCCCATTCTTCCTAGCTTGAATGGACCTACTGGTTACAAGCTCGTACTGATTAACTATTTTTAGCTGATTTTATTCTGTTTTAAACAGTTTTTGTGTTTTAGGCATATTGTTATGATCTTAAATTACTACAACCTATAAATTTGTATATTACCTTAGCTCATGCTGTAACCAAGTGAAAATACTATTTCAAGCTGGCCTCTCCTAACTTAACTCATTACCTGGACACTGACTTTTGTACTAAAAAGGAAACTTTTATGTTGTTTTGAATCCTCTGTTTTGTAAAAAAAAAAAAGAAAACACAACAATGGCCCTCATTACAACATCGGCGGTAAAAGCCGCTTACCGCCGTGCAGAAGACCGCCAACACACTGCCGCGGTCGCGGAATTCCGCTACCGCGGTTATTACCCACAAAACAAAACCTCCACCGTCACGCCAACAGAAATACGCCCACACTATCACGACACACGAATCCACGTGGCGGTCTTTCAACCGCGGTATTCCATTGGCGGTACACACCGCCGCGCTCAAAATACACACACTCTTACAAAACACAGCCACATTTTACAATTCGAAATACACACACATGATACACATACACACACCATTCCCACACACCCATTACAATATAAAACACACACCCACATCACCCACAAACCCCTACGACAAAAAATTCCAAAAGAAGTCCAGAGAGAGACAGCACCAGCAAGAACAACAGCATCCACAGGCACACAACACCATTACCCACAGAACTTCCAAGCACCTCACACAACACCCCACTACATATCAGCACACATATCACCACACATTCCACCCCACACATCACCTACACCACCCTATGGCACGGCAAAGACACCCCAGGTTCTCGGAGGAGGAGCTCAGGGTCATGGTGGAGGAAATTGTCTGGGTAGAGCCACAGCTATTCGGATCACAGGTGCAGCACACCTCAATAGCAAGGAAGATGGAGCTATGGCGAAGAATAGTGGACAGGGTAAACGCAGTGGGACAGCACCCAAGAAATCGGGAAGACATCAGGAAGAGGTGGAACGACCTACGGGGGAAGGTGCGTGCCGTGGTCTCAAGACACCACCCGGCGGTTCAGCGGACTGGCAGCGGACCCCCACCTCGTCCCCCACAACTAACAACATGGGAGTAGCAGGTCTTGGCGATTCTGCATCCTGAGGGCCTCGCAGGAGTAGCTGGAGGAATGGACTCTGGTAAGACAAATCTTAATTATTACATCCCCCACCCTACCTGCATGCCAACACATACCCCCACCCTCACCCCCAGCACCCCAACTCCTCACATATGTCCCAACATCACAAACCACCCATCTCAACACCAAACCCTGCATGCAACAACAAAGCATGGACACCCATCACTAAAGCATGCGCACTGCACATACCCATACAACCCCCTAAACCATCATCACACAAGGTCCCACACAGGAATGCAAGCACTGGGGTACACGGTCACCCACCCATTGCACACCATGACACACATAGATGTGATAACCATCCTTTTATACCCCTGCAGCACCCCTACCCAACGTCACCGGACAGGAGGGTCCACACATGTCCACACCACCAACAAAAGAGGCCCACAGTGATGACAGCAGCTCTGTCCAACTGGATCTAGATGACCAGCCCGGCCCATCGGGGACCTCGGGACAGTCGGTTCCCCTCACCCAGTCACAAGCCACCACAGAGCTTCCCCCCTCTGGAAACACCAGCACAGCACCCACCCAGCGGGTCCATACCTCCGTCCCCAGGACACGTCAATCAGCTGTGTGTCTACCACTACAGGGAACCCAGGATAACCCACCACCCCAACAACAACAGGGACCTGGGGGCAGTGGCAGTGGGCACACAGTCCAGGGGACGGAGGCCAAGGAACACAGGGGAACTGGGAGGGCTGCTGTGCGACAGGGGGCGGACAGGCCAAGGAAACCCACTTTCCACGAGGCCCTCTCTTCCATCATGCGAGCCTACCACCACTCCCAGGAGACGATGGCAACGGTACTGGTCAAGTTTCAGGAGCCCCAGCGCCTGCAGGAGGAACAGTATATGGGCTTCAGGGAGAAACTCAGAACCATCAGCTCCACCCTGGGCACCATCATAGGGGTGCTGAAGGAAGTACTCAACACCAGGAGGGACACTGTGGCACTACAAGGGGCCCCTAACACTAGCATGGACGATGAACTGCCCACCACCTCTGCCGGCGCTAGTGGACAGGACGCCCGCCACAGGACCACCACACCAGCACCCCACCCCCTGCAGAGGGAGAACCAGCCCGCAAATGGTCCCTGAGATACAGGACAAAGACAGAGCATGATGCCAAGACCCACGCCAATAAATGAGACCACCCTGATTGTCATCCTACAGTCCCACTTTGTCACCCTGTCCATACTTAAACTGCCCCAGCTCCATTTCCAATGCCCATATGGGCAATGTACCTGTGAGACTAATAGACTGGACTCTGCCAAGGACATTACTCTGCCATCACCCCTCACCATTTCACTACCCCCTCCAATATTGAGCACTTAAATAAACACCCTTGAAGCACAAAACAATCTGGAGTCTGTCTGTGATTTCGAAATAGTGTAATGGCAATTACAGTGACAAAATGCTCTTTCAATTGTAATGTCAACATACCTATGTCACACAGCTCTAGTCCATGAGGAATCTAAGCAGATGTCACACAGTGGGACCCACATATGTGAAATCGTAAGGGAAAGTGACAGCTCAGTGACCATACACTGGGTGAAAACGACAGACAGTAGAGAGGTAGTAGTCTTAAAGTACATGTAGTAGGCAGGTCTGTACTCTTACCTGTGTCTCACTGGAAATACTGCTGGATCACTGAGTCCATGTTGTTCATGTCTTCTTCCTCTGCTTCCTCGTCTTCACTGTCCACAGGCTCCACAGCTGCCACAACACCGCCATCTGGACCATCCTCCTGCAGAAAAGGCACCTGTCGTTGCAAAGCCAAGTTGTGAAGCGTATAGCAGGCCCGATGATATGGCACACCTTCTTTGGTGAGTAGAAAGGGATCCACCTGTCATATGGAGGCACCTGAACCTGGCCTTCAGGAGGCCGAAGGTCCGCTCAATCACCCTCCTAGTTTGCCCATGGGCCTCATTGTAGCGTCTCTCTGCCCTTGTCCTGGGATTCCTCACTGGGGTCAGTACCCATGACAGGTTGGGGTAACCAGAGTCACCTGCAAATGGTGAGGGACAACTGTTAGACATGCACTAACCTGGAGGGATATCCCCAGACCCAGACAACCATTCCCACTGACTTGCTTCCAGGTGCTCACCTAATAGCCACACACGGTGCCTCTGGAGTTGACCCATCACATAAGGGATGCTGCTATTCTGCAGGATGTAGGCGTCATGCACTGAGCCAGGGAACATGGCATTCACATGGGAGATGTACTGGTCTGCCAAACATACCATCTGTACATTCTTCGAATGATAACTCTTCCGGTTACTGTACACCTGTCCACTCCTGTGGGGGGGACCAAAGCCACATGGGTCCCATCAATGGCACCTATGATGTTGGGGATGTGTCCCAGGGCATAGAAATCACCTTTCACTGTAGGCAAATCCTCCACCTGAGGAAAAACTATGTAGCTCTGCATGTGTTTCAGAAGGGCAGACAACACTCTGGACAATACGTTGGAAAACATAGGCAGGGACATCCCTGATGCTATGGCCACTGTTGTTTGAAAAGACCCACTTGCAAGGAAATGGAGCACTTGCACTTGAGGGGGGATTCCTGTGGGATGGTGGATTGCTGACATCTGGTCTGGCTCCAACTGGGCACACAGTTCCTGGATTGTGGCATGGTCAAGCCTGTATGTGATAATCACATGTCGCTCCTCCATTGTCGACAGGTCCACCAACGGTCGCTACACCGGAGGATGCCGCCATCTCCTCACATGTCCCAGCGGACGGTGCCTATGAAGGACAATAGCGAGCACAGTGTCAAACAACTCAGAGGTACGTACCCACAGTTTACACAGAACACCATTCATACACAAAAGATGGCCTGTGTGTGTGTAGAGTCTAGGCCTAGGTATGTGTGACGCAGTTGAAAATGAAGCCATGTGGGCCCCTGAAATGGCGGCTGCCTGGCCTGTAAAGTGGGACAATGGGATGTGAGGTAACTTCGCTGGCATTGTACACCGTCGCGGTAGCCGGTCGAAGACCGCGGTGCCATGCTGCATTGGTTAACATTGGACCCTATGGGTCCCAGGAGCCAATGACGATGTACGCCGGCGGTGACGGTACTCACCGCCGCAGACGTGACGGTACGCACCACCGTGGACGTGACGGTACGCACCGCCGCGGACGTGACCACCATTTTCTATCTGTTCAATCACTCGATACCTGATCTTCGACAGGAGAGGACCTACACTGCTAGTGCTGCTGTGACCTCGGTCTGGAAGAGACAATGGCTCGAGTGTCTGGGGAAAGGGCTCCTGCCTTCGCATCGGATGAGTAGGAGAAGCTCGTGGATGGGGTCCTCCCCACAACACGCTACTCTACGGTCCTCCTGACAAACAGGTAAGTACACAGCGAGCATGTTGTATGGGCTATGCCTGTGTGTAGAGGGCTGGATGTAAGAAGGAAGGGGGGAGAGTGCTGCGTGCATGAAAGACGGTGAATGCATGTGCCACATGGCAAGGATAGGGATGGGGGCCAATCAGTTTGACGGTGCAGTTGGTAATAACTTCTCTTTTTCCCCTGTACATTTCATGTAGGTCAGCGCCCACCAGAAAAAAGATATTTGGCGTGCCATCGCCAAGGATGTCCGGACCCTGGGGGTCTACCACAGACGGAGCACCCACTGCCGGAAAAGATGGGAGGACATTCGCCGCTGGAGAAAGAAGACGGCGGAGGCTCAGCTGGGGATGGCCTCCCAATGTGGGAGGGGTGCCCGTCGCACCATGACCCCCCTGATGTTCAGGATCCTGGTGGTGGCCTACCTGGAGTTGGATGGGCGCTTGAGGGCATCATAGCAGCCACAAGGGGGTGAGTACACTCTCATTCTGCTGACTTTGCACGCAGTGGAGGTGTCTGGGTGGGGGAGGTGGGCTGTGGGTTTCCCTAAGCCAGGGCGAGTTCCGTAGGCAAGAACCCTCCGTAAGGCAGGCCATGTGGAACCCCACCCCACCTCTGTAGAGTGCCAAGTACACCTAGTGATGCCCCTGTGTCATCTATGTGTGCAGATGTTGTCCATAGCCTTGTAGGCCATTTCTCAGGAATTGAACAGTGGACCCCAGGAGCGCGGCGTAGTGCAGGGGGCTTCTGTGTCTGTTGTGTCCGCCAACGGTAGCGGTAATGCATGCACTCAACATGTCTTTCTTCTGTTGTCCCCCCCTTTTTGTGGTCTCCCTGTTCTTGTGTGCATTAGCATCATCAGGCGGAGGAGCAGTGGCACCAGAGCACGAGGGAGCTGCATCCCACATGGCCATGGAGGGCGAGACTACGGACTCAGAGTTCACCAGTGGGACGAAGGGCGAGGGGAGCTCCACGGCGGGGACAGGAGCTGACACCAGCGACACGGACTTGTCCTCTGATGGGAGCTCCCTTGTGGTGGCGGCAACATCTGTGCCCCCGCATCTACAGGTACAGCCGCCACCCCCCTACCAGCACCGCCCTCCCAGCAGCCCTTCAGCCTTTGCCCCGTGCCCGCTCACCCTGGAGGGTGGGCATCACCTTTACCCCAGGCACCTCAGGCACCTCAGGCCCTGCCCCAGTCACCCCTGCTGCCCTCAGTGAGGAGGCCATTGACCTCCTCAGGTCCCTCACT
The DNA here is from genome assembly GCF_031143425.1 of Pleurodeles waltl. Classification (NCBI taxonomy): domain Eukaryota; kingdom Metazoa; phylum Chordata; class Amphibia; order Caudata; family Salamandridae; genus Pleurodeles; species Pleurodeles waltl. The sequence goes on along the minus strand of NC_090446.1, from coordinate 747,464,446 downwards.
GTTGGGCAGTCTACCATTTTGAATGCCATCCAGGGTGTAGAGAGGCAGTTGCAACAAACAAATGCATTCCTGGAGGGCATTCATTCTGGTCAGACGGCCCTTCAGTGAGCTTTTCAGACTCTGGCCTCAACACTGATGGCAGTCATCGTCCCCGTCTCTAGCCTCCCCCCTCCAACTTCCTCCACCCAGACCCAATCCCCTGTACCTCAGCCTATTCCAAGCACACCTACAGACCAGCATGAACACACGTCAACACACAAAGGAAGCTCTGGCAAACATAAGCACCACACATCCCACTGGCACTCACGCAAGCATCACACACATGCAGACACACCAACATCCACTGCCTCCACTGTGTACCCCTCCTCCTCATCTCCCTCCTCCCTCCCAGTTTCATCTACACTCACACCTGCATGCACTACCTCTACAGCCACTACGTCCCTCTCCAGCACACCCACCACCACACCCCGCTCACGTGCAGTCACCACCCCCACTACCTTTCACACGTCCCCTGTGTCCTCTCCCAGTGTGTCTGTGACGCCCCCTCCCAAGATACACAAACGCAGGCAGACACCCACCCAACAGCCATCCACCTCACAACAGCCTCCAGCGCATGCACCTTCACCCAAAGTCACCAAATGTACACCTCCTACAACCACCACCTCTTCCTCCACTCCCAAACCCCCTCCAGCTACCCATCACAGTGTGTCAAAAAAACTTTTCTTGTCCACCCTTGACCTCTTTCCCACACCTCCCCCACCCCGTCCATCTCATAGGTCCCGAACTAGCACCTCAGCCACAACATCTCTGGGGCCAATGGTGTCTGTAGTCACCACAATCTGGAGTGCACCGGCCACCAGGGTAGCCAGTGTGGCACAGAGCTACAGCACAGACAGTCCCCCACCTGTGAAGCATCAGAAGTTGGCCAGTGCCCGGCGGGAGAGGGGGAAGACTCAAGCCACCAAAGCCGCTCCCAGGGGTCCGGTGGGAGTGTGGAGTCAGCTGTGACACCTTCCAAGGTGGGGAAGGGCCACAAGAAACCCGGCAAGTCTGGGAAGAGCAGCACGGCGGAGAAGACCACCATCATCCCCGATGCCCCGGAGCCCACCTCCAGCACTAGCCCACCTGCCCAGGAGGCCAGCACCAGCCCACCTGCCCAGGAGGCCACCGCCAGCACCAGCCCACCTGCCCAGGAGGCCAGCACCAGCCCACCTGCCTAGGAGCTCACAGCCAGCACCAGCCCACCTGCCCAGGAGGCCACCGCCAGCACTAGCCCACTTGCCCAGGAGGCCAGCACCAGCCCATCTGCCCAGGAGGCCACCGCCAGCACTAGCCCCGCTGGGCCATGAAGGACCGCCACCAAAAGCCCTGCTGGGCCATGAAGGACCGCCACCACAAGCCCCGCTGGGCCATGAAGGACCACGAGCAGAAGCCCCGCTGGGCCATGAAGGACCGCCAGTAAAAGCCCCGCTGGGCCATGAAGGACCGTCAGCACAAGCCCCCCTGGGCCATGAAGGACCACCAGCAAAAGCCCCTCTGGGCCATGAAGGACCACCAGCAAAAGCCCTGCTGGGCCATGAAGGACCGCCAGCAGCTGAGACCCTGCAATGGAGACTGCCATCTCAAGCACCGCTGAACAGGGCACCGCTAACTCAAGCACCACTGAACAGGGCACCGCCATCTCAAGCACCGCTGAACAGGGCACCGCCGGCTTAAGCACTGCTGAACAGGGCACCGCCGTCTCAAGCACCGCTGCACTGGGCACCGCAATCTCAAGCACCGCTGAACAGGGCACCGCCATCTCAGCCACCGCTGAACAGGGCACCGCCGTCTCAAGCACCGCTGCACAGGGCACCACCAACTCAAGCACCGCTGCACAGGGCACTGCCAACTCAAGCACCGCTGAACAGGGCACCGCCATCTCAAGCACTGCTGAACAGGCCACCACCCTCTCAAGCACCGCTGGCCCATGAGTGGCAAGGGCACTGACGCAACAGAGTCCGTCACGGGGTGAATGATGCACTCTGGGCACCATGCCCCCTCCAGAACCAGTAGAGACTGTCATCCACTACCTCTGACCTTAGCAGGATGAAGCACTCTGGGCACCATGCCCCCTCCAGAACCAGTGGAGACTGTCATACACAACCTCTGTCCTTAGCAGGATGAAGCACTCTGGGCACCATGCCCCCTCCAGAACCATTGGAGACTGTCATCCACTACCTCTGTCCTTAGCAGGATGAAGCACTCTGGGCATCATGCCCACTCCAGAACCAGTGGAGACTGTCATCCACTACCTCTGTCCTTAGCAGGATGAAGCACTCTGGGCACCATGCCCCCTCCAGAACCAGTGGAGACTGTTATCCACTTGTGAGACTGTGGCTTTGCACTCCCCAGGATATGGCAGTGGGCAACCCACCCACTGTAGAGACTTGAGAGAATGTGGCTTTGCACTCCCCAGGATATAGCAGTGGGCAACCCACCCACTGTAGAGACTTGTGAGACTGTGGCTTTGCACTCCCCAGGATATAGCAGTGGGCAACCCACCCACTGTAGAGACTGTGGCTTTGCACTCCCGAGGATATGGCAGTGGGCAACCCACCCACTGTAGAGACTTGAGAGACTGTGGCTTTGCACTCCCCAGGATTGAACAGTGGGCAAACCACCCACTGTAGAGATTTGAGAGACTGTGGCTTTGCACTCCCCAGGATTGAACAGTGGGCATGTGGCTCCCTCGTGGATTTGGAATCGTGAACTCGAGCGGCTGAGGTGCCCCCCCTTTCCCTCCCCCTGAGGTTCCTGTTTAGTTGCTCTTTGATGCCCCTGCTGTGTTCTCTCCGTCATGGTCGGGGATCTTGTGTGGGCCCCGCCCATACCGTGTGGTCCCAGTGTTCCACGGACTTTCTTAGAGCACTACCTGGACTACTATGCTTGGTATATATTATGTACATGGTGTATATATATATATATATATATTTCTGCCTACTTGCTTTTAATATATTACAATGGTTACACTCATTTTCTATTGTCTTTGCATTCTTTCAGGGGGTTTGGGGGGTGTAACTGTGATGTATTGATATGCATTAGTGTGTGTGCTTTTTGCCTCCCCCTTCCCATTGTGTTGTAGGTGCAGTACTCACCGTGGTCTTCGCCGCCGGCGTTCGTGCAGAGGAGCAGGAAGACTATTGCAGGTAGAATTTGGAGCTCCGGGTCCATGGCGTCCTCATTCCTCGTGGGGTGTGTAGAGGTGAGCGTTTTTCCTTTGGGATTCCTGCATCCGCCGTGTTTTTATCTGCGGTGAATCTGCCCCGGAAAAGGTGGCGGATTGGCCTGTCATAATAGTGTGGGCGGTACATTGTCTCCCGCCTGTCTGTTGGCGGTGACCGCTGCGCTGTTTGTTTGTACCGGCGAGGCGATCGGAGTGTTAAAGTGGCTGTCTTTGCTGGCGGTTTCCGCCACGGTCGTAATTGCAAATTTTTTACCGCCGGCCTGTTGGCGGTCTTACCGCCGATTTAACACCGACCGCCAGGGTTGTAATGACCACCAATGTCTGACATGGAATATGGGCCATGGGGTTAAATTGTTCCAGTCGTTATTACTGCACCTAAATAGTTTACCTCTACAAGTTTTATCTTCTAAATAACACAGACCATCAAATATATTTAATGTTTGCAGTAATGGTGTCCAGGATTTGAAACATGCTATTTTTTGGCCCTGCTTTTCTGTTATATTGGCGTAATTTCATGAGACCACTCTTTTTAAATATCAAGCTCACACGGCAATTGAAGCCTTCATTCATTATATTCTCCACCAAATTAAATGTTTTGTAGTCAAGTTTCTAACTTTTTTAAATGTTTTAAAGATGTGTTGAATAATATAATCACAATTCTTACATTATGAAATCGATTACATTGTGTTAGGTCATCAATTTTATGGAATTATTATGTATGGTATTGAATGCCATTTTTATCTTCTATTTATCTTGTATGCATCGGTTTATCATGTGGAAGTCGTTGGAGTTCCAAATGATGAATACAAAATAAAATTACAAATTGAAATTGAGATTCAAAGAAAGTCTAAACTATATTAGCTGACAAGGAGCAGTGGATCGATCTATCTATCCATCTATCTATCGATTTGTGAGTTTATAACATCCAAACAGAACATCAAAATGAAAGTAGATCATATTATATGGATGTAAGATTAAAATAAATAAATATTTGCTACACCATGTAACAAAGCACAGATGAGTAACATTGGGGTAAACATCAAGCACACAAAAGGTGACGGAAGAATAAATGGTTGCAGTAAGTCTAACCACTGGCAATTGTAACTTGGCACAAAAGCTTTAGATCACACTATATAGACCGGTACTTTGAAGAGATAGCCTACTTCCATAACCGTTTTATTATCGCTTCTGAACTGAGTCATTGAGATGAAATTTTATTTTCACGTTGCTGAAAAAATTCAAAAACCAATAAAAAATAAACTATGCTTCAATATGCTCCTAGCACTATACAACGTAGACAGGATTATATAGAAAAGAAAGGTTTGCTCTTGGTAGCATTCTATCGCATTGTTCATTTGTCCACCATGCCATCTCAGATGAGACCCAGTCTTATAATAATAAGTCTTGGCCCTGCTCCAGTAGGAACAGTCCAACCTTAACTGCCAAGTCAGGATCTCTATGACCGATAACACAAGCAACTCAACGCCGGTTTTGGCCTGATTTGGCCTCTACAGTCAAGGATGTAGATTGGCTGCTGTGGCAACCAGAACATAAGGTCCAATCCAAACGAAATTTATATTAAATCTAAATTATTTGTTGAGTAATGGTGAAACATAAGAGATAAAAAGCTGTAACAATTTTCAGTGAAAGTAAGTAGTAGCGATCATTATGTTATGAATTTTTCGAAATCTAAATTAAATGTATATTACTCTATGGATAATGGGTAAAAAGGCAAAAAGGAAGCTGCGTGTAATCTTGAGACATGTTAATAGGACTTATGCATGCAAGGCCAACACTTTGTATTTTTTCCTCATAGTGAACGAAAATAAATGAGGATTGGATGGTTGTATGGAGCTTATTCATCTCAAGTCACTGTCATCAGAAGGAAGTATTTGATGTGACTTCTGCAGTGCCTCATAAGCTGTATGGGTGCACCAGGAAGAGAGGGCTTCTGGAAATAAAAACATTTTGAGTGGAGTAAAGTGCTTGTTGAGGCTGGTGTAGGCAGCCTATGGAAGACTTGTGCTGTAGATTCAACTCGCTCTTCTAATAGATTTTAAAGAAATAATTGAAGTCCCTTTGTGGCAAGTCTTTACTGCTGTTGTGTAATCAATCCTAAAAAACACCTGGTATGCAGTACTAGGAATATCTGTCTTTCCCTCTGGGTTGGTCAGGAGACTGGATTCCTAGATTCTGGTTGATACATTCAGTTCAGGGAGGATCTATTCCTCAAGAGAGGATAGTTTAGTTTAGTTTAGTTTAGTTTAGTTTTTATGGATTTATAGAGCGCATAGCTACCCTAAGGCATCCCAGCGCCAAAGATACACAATAACTCTCAGAAGACCAAGAAAAGCAGGTTAGCTACTAAAGAGGATAGTTTTCAACTTCTTCCTAAAAAGAAGTTCAGATGATTCATGGCGGAGTTCAGCAGGCAGGGCATTCCAGAGACGGGCAGCTTTGGTGGTGAAATAGTTAACTCCCCATGATCTCTTAACGTGGGGTATATAAATCTACTGAGTGGATGATGATCTCAGGTATCTATGGGGAGCATAAATAGAGATCCGCCTTCTGAAGAAGAGAGGGCCCCTATTATGTAGAGCTCTGTGGGTGATGTACCTAGATTTAAAGTGGATGCGCTGTTTGATCGGGAGCCAGTGAAGTGTTACAAGAGCCGGTTTGGCAGAGAGGTGCCTGGGAGAGTTAGTAAGAAGTCCAGCTGCCGCATTCTGCACAATCTGCAGGTTCTTTACTACATACTCTGGGGAACTAGGATAGAGAGAGTTCCCATAGCTCTGTTTTCCAGGGATTCAGAAGGTTCTGTTTGAAGCAAACCACAAGGCATGTTAGGACACCTTATCATAGTTGTAGGGAACAACCATAAACCTGGTGTTTCACAAGAAAGCCTTTTGTGACTCAAATTTAGCCATTAACCTCTTTTTACTACACTATGAAATGCTCAAAACCAAGAGGCTTTTTGTTTTTGGTTGCTAAGTGTACACCTGACTTACTTCTGATTCCATGATGATCCAAAGCCTTTCCTTAACTTTATAAGCTCTGGTGTCTATGCTACATCAAGACTACATGAGACTGAGTCAGCCATCAGCAGCAGGGGAGGGGGACCCATAATGTGCTTGTGCTTGAACCTGAATTTAGGGTAGTGGTCACAAGAATGTTTGTAGGATTCCAGAAAAGTGTGAATACTGTGTGGTTTTTGAGAATGCATATCTGACAATGTTAGAGTTACACATATACAGTATATCACCTGTGCCTGGATTGATGGTAGTTTAGGTATACTTTCTGACTGTTTTTTAACAGCAGGGTATATGTTTTGATCTTGCTTTCTGACTTCCGATCGTGGGGCATGTTCAATGGACTCTCAAGTGGCTAGATTATACCAGCCGTCTTCTTAAAATGAGCTATGGTAGGCAAGTTGGCCTTAAATTGACACTTCATTTGAATGGCAGGTCCTGAGGTCAAATCCTCCCAAAGCCAGGTAGATTTTTATCATTCTGAGGCTGCTAAATGTGATGACTTTAAAGGCCTCAATACGATTTGGCTGGAATTTCGGAAAAAAACTATCAGTCCAGGAAATAAGGTGGTCATTATGAACATGGCGGTAAAGACCGCTGTGGTGGTGGTGAACAGAATCCCGCTGGCGACGGCGAATGGAAGCCCGCCATATAATTAACAAAAAAAACAACACCGCCAAACATTCCCACACCACCACTCACCGCCAGAACCCAGTCGGTGGGAATTACGGCCCACCCCACCCTGCCACCGCCAAGCACACCCACATCCGGCCCTCCAAATAAAGATGCACAAATCACCTCGGCGGACAGTGGGGGCCGGACGACCATTGGCGGCTGCGACTGCCACGGGTGGCAAGTGGGCCCAACAGCAACCACTGCACACATTGGCTCGGCTTAGCACCCACACACCTGGCACACATCCAGAGCACCATAAAACACCCCCAAACACACCCCACAATCCCTTGCAAAGAAACCAGGGCCAGAAAATGGAGAGCACCAGAGCCAGACAGAGAACGCCAGCAGACAGGACACACATAGCGACCCACACAGGAGCACCCAAACACCGTCCCCAGTCCCGACGCCATCCACCACCCTCATCATGTCCCCCCAAAAAAAAATCCACGCTTCACTGAAAGGGAGCTAAGGACCATGGTGGACGAGATCCTAAAAGTGGAGCCACAAATATACGGCTCCGAGGTGCAGCACACACCCATCTCCCAGAAAATGGAGCTGTGGCAGACCATCCTCAACAGGGTGAATGCAGTGGGACACCATCCATGCACCAGGGACGACATCCGCAAGAGATGGAATGACCTGCGGGGAAGGTCTGGGCCATGGCATCCAGGCACCACATCGCAGTGCAGAAGACTGGGGAGGGCAGCCACCAACAGCACCCGACTACACCGACTGGGAGGAGAAGGTACTCGCCATCCTGCACCCAGCGGGACTCACTGGACTCACTGGAGGAATGGACTCGGGTAGGTCATCTACATTTACCACACATACACCATACCTGTAATGCATGCACCACCCCACCCCACCCACACCCACCTAGACCCACACCTCTCCCAGCCATTACCCACCACATCCACCACCGTGCATCACCCACAACTACCAGGCCCACATCACTCCCGCTGTGCACAGCCACCCACCCCTTCACGTTCCCACAATGGAATAATAACCTCCACCACAATGTAACGCCACCACTGCCACTAGATGCTATGTCCACCTCAAAAAGGCACCCTGAAGGTCACTGAAAGGCACACCAGCACTAAATTGTACAGTACTGCCGACCTCAGACCTTCCTGCATATGTCACAAACAATTCTATGTCCCTCAACAGGCACCACCACCCCTGCAACCCTAATGGAGGGGACAAGGAGTGGCGCACATTCCAGGGAAACAGAGGCACATCACAGGACACTGGTGAAGGATCCCTGGACACTGATGAGCAGGCAGGCCCTTCACACAGCCCTGGATGCTCACCATGCAGCAGCCCCACCCAGGAACCCACTGTCACCCCTAACACCCAGGCAAGACCAGCAGGCCAGGGGAGGCGTGCCCACACCAGTGGACCCAGGGCACAAACAGGTGGAACACAGCAACAGAGGCCACTGTCTCCCACCCCCAACATGCAGGAAGACGAGGGCCCCAGTACTAGTGGCACATCCAGACCTGCGCAGGGGACACAGGCACAGGGGGCCAGGGCAAGTTCATGTGCCACAGTGGGTTAGGGGGTAGGGCACCGGATAGATGCAGCAGCCCAGGACGTCACTGCAGAGGTATTGGGAGCATACCAACATACCCAAGACAGGTTGGCACAGATTGTAACCACCCTGCAGAAAAGTCAGAGGATGCAGCTGGAACACCACCAACAGGCTATGGAGCAGTGGAAAGAACACAATGCCACAATGGCACCATTGCTGGAGCCCTGCTGCAGTTGGTCAACAAACCCTCAGACACCCACACCAGACAAGAGGCCCCCACAACAGCCCTGGACAACCAGCAACAGTTGTCCCAAGCAGCTGAAACTGCACAGGAAAAACCCTCCCAGGAATCAAAAGGGGCGACCATGTCACTCCAAGTAGCTCCACAGCAGGCACCCAAACGTAGCCTCAGGCCAAGATATGGCACTGGAAACCCAGCAAAGAACACGCCCCCTGCCAACAGTTGACACTGCTGCTACTGCCAAGCAACCAACACACCCTTTCACAAACTGCACTTAGCTGAGGGCTAAATGATGAACAGAACTACAAATAGGACCCACCTATGAAATCAAACAGGCCTGCCATCTAGTCGGTTTTGAGGACAACCAACCATAACGACTTCCATCACTGTACATAGCACATTTCACTGTATTCCACCAATAAACAACATATCTCACCTGTAACACTGTCCCCTGTCTTCAATGTTGAACAAAGTGGAGTAATGATGCAACAGGCAGGGAAAAACTTTATTGTCAAATTGTGCATGCTGCTGGTACAGTGTGTTTCTAAAAAGTCAAGAAGGGAATGCTTATGTTGTCTGTCTGTACCATGCTGAAGAGGTCCATGAGTCGCATATCATGACCAATTCCCCCTAGTTGACATGGCACACTTACAGTATCAGTCACTAACCACATATTCAGGCTGAAGTCCCAGACAGTTATTGGAAGTAAAGTTGTATCAGTTGGTTTCTGGAATTTACATCTTCCCCTTCCTCATCCTCACCATCACTCTCCTCACCTCTCTGAAGTAACAGATCAGGACCTATAGCACCCCCCACCTCCAAAAGGGAGATTGAATGTCTCACTGCCACGTTGTGCAGCATGCAGCAGGCTACCACTATCCTACACACCTTATCAAGCCCTTAGGCCAGGGAACCCCTAGAGATATGTAGGCACCAAAATCTAGCCTTCAGGAGACCTATAGTACGCTCTATCACCCTCCTAGTACGTCCATGGACCTCATTGTATTTCCTCTCTGCATCCATCCTGGGATTACTCACTGGTGTCAGGAGCCAACGCAAGTTTGGATAGCCAGAATCACCTAGAGAAATGGTCAATACAGAGTCGTCATTGGAATGTCCTTAGTCTGACAGGCTGTTTTTCAGCAGTGTGTCAGTTAGTGACAGGCACACTTACCTATGATCCACCCTCTGTCCTCTTGGAGTTGTTCCATCTTTTGTGGCACACTACTGTTCCTCAAAACAAATGAATCATGGACTGAACCAGGAAACATGGCATTCACATGGGATATGTACTGGTCTGCTGTACATACCAATTGGATGTTCATGGAGTTAAAGTTCTTCCTGTTTCTGTACACCTGTTCACTCACTCTTGGGGGGATGATGGGTATGTGGGTTCCATCGATGGCACCAATAACATGGGGAATGTTTGCAAAGGCATAGAAGTCTGACTTGATGGCAGGGAGCTCAGCACTTAGGGGGAATCACACATAGGATTGCAGATGTTGTACAAATGCATTCAGAAATCTGGTCAGTACCTGGCTGAACATTGGCTGTGAGAAACCAGCACCCATGCCCACTGTCACTTGAAAGGAGCCTGTGGCCAGGACATGGAGTGCAGAGAGCACCTGCACCTCAGTTGGAATGGCATGCTGATTACAACTTCCCGTAGTCAGTGCAGGATCCAGTAATGCACATAGGTCCTGAATAGTTACACGTGTGAGTCTGTAAGTGATAATGATCTGACGCTCCACCATGGTCCCCATATCCACAAGTGGTCTGCACACAAAAGGTGCCCTTCCTCGCCACAAGGGTCTGTACCTGTGAGGGGTAAGAACAAGGAGTCATGTGCACACATACACAGGCATATTTGCTAAACACATTCACTGCATTCTTCATGGTAGTGTCTGTACAATAACTGCAACCTGACAGATGTACATTGTCACCACTGAGAGGAAACGGAGTAAATCATCTGTGATAATATACTCTATGGATAGAGACATATGTGAATCATTTGGCTAGTAGGCCCAGCATTGTGACTAAATTGAATTTCAAGATTCGTGGGTGATAGCAAAATGTCTGCCCACTGTAGTTCTGCCCCTTCATTGTGGAAGTGACCTAAGACCGCTAGCGGTTGACGTCACAGCGTTCGGCAGTGTTTACCACTGTCCACACCCTCATTGTATAACATGGATGCCAATGGGGAATCTTGGCGTATCATGATCGCCGCCGGCGGTGATGGTGCATTCCGCCACGGAACGTACGCGCGTTCGTCATTGTGTGCTCACTTGACTCCCTGATCTTGTGCGGACAAGTACTACACTCTGTGTACTGCTGTGGCCTGCCTCTGGCTATGGATGTTCCACGTGGTGCAGGGGAAAGAGCCCCGGCCGTCACCCAGGAATAACTGAAGAAACTGGTGGAAGGGGTCCTGCCCCTGTACGCCAGACTCTACGGCCGGCCAGAGGTACCAGAGGTGAGTCCGGGTTTGGGGGGCACTGTGTGTGTGATGGATGGAGTGGATTGCTCTGATGTGTGTTCCTGTGAGCCAGGATGGGGCTTGGTGCATGGAATGCTGCGTGCCACTCTCCTGCATCTCTGGGAGTACTGTCTGTCCTATGTCTAACAATCAGCCAGCTATTGCCATCGTGCAGGTGCCTGACCTATGTGTTTCTTCTCTGGGCCTCCCTACTAGGTCAGCGCCCACCAGAAGAGGGCACATTGGTATGCCATCGCCAAGGAGGTACGGACCCTGGGGGTCTACAACCGGCAGAGCACCCACTGTCAGAAGAGGTGGGAGGACCTACGGCGCTGGGCGCGGAAGATCAGTGAGGCCCAGTTAGTGAAGTCCTCCCAACATGGTAGGGGGGCCCGTTGGGCACTGACCCCCTTAATGCGAAGGATCCTGGCGGTGGCGTACCCAGACCTGGAGGGCAATTGAAGGCTGCACAGCATTCACAAGGGGGTCAGTACTCACAGCCCATACTTCAGTTTGGAAGGATGAGTGTGTGTGCGATAGGGTCACGGGGCTTAGAGCAGGGTTTCGACTGGTGTGTAGCTACTGTCTGCTCCCCAAACAGTGTAGGGGTGTCCCTGTCAGGTTTCACCTACCTCAGCTTCAATGCAATGACAGGATATGGGTGTAGGTCAATATACTGCTCAGTAGTGAGAGCCATGGTCATGGGCCTAGTGCACGGTGCTGCCTGTTGGGTGTGTCTGCTGTGCAGGTGTATGTCTGGCCATTGTGTATCAGCATTCAGCTACTTACAAGTGTCTCTCCTGTTTTGTCTCCCCATCCCTGTTCTCTTTTGTGTGTCTGGTACAGCATCAATATCAGGCGAGGGAGCTGAGGCACCGGCTAGTGGGGAGACGCGGCCCACTGATCCTCGGAGGCAGAGACAACGGATGCCCAGGGGACCAGTGGGTGGGAGGGTGAGGGGACTTCCACGGGGAAGGCTACTACCACCGGTGGTAGTGACTCTGAAACCTCCTCTAATGGAGGTCCTCCGGCGGTGGCAGACACTAGTGGCCAAATCACGACTGTGACATCTTCCACCACCACCCATACCATCAGTGCCCTCCCTTCTGCTCCCCACCAAGTTGGCCGTGCCCGCCCACCCAGAAAGGTGGGCGTCTCCTTCACCCCAGGCCCTGCTGCCCTCACAGAGGAGGCTATTGACCTCCTGAGAACCATCTCTGTAGGGCAGACAACCATCGTCAATGCCGTGTCTGCCCTACAGAGATCTTTTCAGGCTCTGGCCTCCTCTTGGACGGCAGCCAGTTTCCCTGGCCATTCCGTCCCCCCTCCAACCTACTCTACCCCTTCTAGAACCCCACTCCCTTCACCCGTCCAAGGCACACATTCAGACATGCAGTCAAGCACTTCAACACACAAAAAAACACACTTCCAAACACAAGCACCACACCTCCCACCACAAGCATTCACACAGCCAACATACACCAGCACACACAACAACGTCCACTTCTCCCAGTGTGCCTACCTCTTCCACCTCCCTGTCTGTCCCCTCTACATGCACACCCTCATGGACTGCACCGTCACTTACTGTAACTGCTCCTCTTCCTGCACTCACCACAATAGCAGACAGCCATACATGCACCCCATACACCATACCTGCACTCACCACCTCCACTGTAGTTGACACATGCAGCACACTCACCCGACTTGCAGACACCCACCCAACATACATCTACACTAGCTGTCTGTCTTCGCCCACTGTCTCCACCTCCCCACCTCCAAAAAACACTCAAACGCAGCAAGACACCCACCCATCAGACATCCACCACACCACAGCATACTGAGCAGTCACCAGCACCCACTACACGCACACCTACACCCCATCCATCAACTCCATCTGCATCTACTCCCACGCCCTCATCCACGCCCACCCCAATTTCTCCCAAGAAACGTTTCCTCTCCCGTGTAGATCTGTTCGAACCCACTGGCCCACCCCATCTTGTCCTGAATCGTGCCCACCTCCTTGTCCTTTCCGCTCCTTCCACCTCGCAGCCCACCCCGGTCCAGCCTTCCCACTCCTGTGCCCCTTCTCTACTTAAGAAGGCACGCTCTGAGACTAAGGCATCTAGCTCCGCCCATGCCAAACAGCCCCCAACCCCTTCTAAGGAGAAGCCCACCCCCCCTCCAACCTCCTCACGCAAGTCAAAGTCCAACCCCGTCGTAAATCCCCAGACCCCCCCACCCCTGCCCCCATTCCATGAGGTGCCTGGATCACCCTATGGTGCCCTGTTGAGTGGACTACCAGCACTTGTGGAAGTCAGGTGTGGCCAGTTGTGGCCAAGGAAAATTGACTTTTTATGGACTGGCCATTGGCCCTGTTTTCATCATTTCGCTCAGTGAGCTTCATAATAAAGGTTTCGTGTGGCCTGTGATTGGGCTGAACGCAGTTCCACCCTGGTGTTTGTTTATATAATTTATGGCTGTGGTGCTATTGTATGTCCTATGGCCAAGTTGCAGTGGCCTTCGGTCGGGTACGTCCCTCTTGGTGTGGGGTGTCTGACTATTGCTGCTGGGTAGGGTTGGGGGGGCTTTGCAGGGTGGGGCTTTGCGGGTTGGGTAGAGTTGGTGGGTATGTAACTTTGCCCTTTCCTCCCTTGTTTTGTAGGTTGCGGTACTTACTGTTGTCGTCTTCGTCGGCGATCTCAGTCGTGTAGATATATGGCAAAGAGCAAGGCTGGCATGATCTGTCCATGGCTGCCGCTGTATTTTTTGTTGAGCTCCGGTGAGTGTTTCCTTCTATTTGTTTTATTTGCACCTGGCTTTGTGTGAAGGTGGTTCCGGACCCGGAACTGTCAGGGGAATGGTGGTTTATAATTTGATGAGTGGTTGGCCTTTCCGACGGCCTGTGGGCGGCCTCTGCCGTCATCAGCAGGAATGCTTTCCTGGCGGTGGGTGGTGCACGTAGGACTGCTGATTCATGCCCTTTCTCGCTTGCATTTCCACATGATCTGCTCCAGTGATAAATACCAGCTGCCTTGTATTTGTTTTTCAAGGGTGCTTTTTTACAACAAAAAAAACTAAAAGGAAACAAAATCGCTCACTATTCCTGCACCCAGTAATCCTGGGCTGAGAACACTGGGCCACTCAGATTCAGCTGAAGGAGTGGCTGCTTCTGCTGACTCTTAAGCCCATGTTTACAAAAAGGTGGTGCAGCACAGCATCATAATTTGCAGCACTGTGTCACTTTTAAAATGCAGGAATGAGCTGTATTGACAAAAATACAGAACATTCCTGTGTTAACCCCGCACCAGCGCTAAATTTAGCTGCCAGCGCAAATGCAGGCATCCTTGCATCATAGTGCAAGGGTGTCTTCTTTGAGGGGTTAGATTGTTTATGTGCACGACGGTGTCCCTTCCTGCACATAAACAATCTACAATGGTGATTTGGCATTTCTATGTGTGCTGCAGAATGCAGCACACATAAAAGTACCAAATCGTCATTTTTGAATGATTGTTTATGTGGAGGAAGGGACACCGTCGTGCACCTAAACAATCATTCATGGCCTTTCGCTCTTTTTGTGTGTGCTGCAGAATGCAGCACACATAGAAAAGGAAAAATGAGGGGGAATAAAAGTATTCCTCCTTGTTGCACCATGCTAACGCCACCCCTGGGGTGGCATTAGTTTTTGGCGCTGCCACAGATTATTGATTTCTCGTAAATCTGGGGCAGCATCAAAAGCAATAGGTGTTGCATTGGGGCTGCCACAGCAATGCCCATTGCACGCCCCTGCTGCTGTAGAAAACTGTGGTGCCCATATTTACAAGGAGGGGCCCATATTTACAAGGAGGCGTTAAGCCACACAAAGTGGCTTAACGCCTCCTTGTAAATATGGTGCAGTGAATAGCGCCACCGAAGCATCACTAAAAGTAACACTCTGGTGGCGCGAGGGCCTTGTTATTCTGGCCCTAAATGTGGCTCTAAATTCGGTAACAGTAACACTCATTATTTACGACACTTACTAAACGCAAGGACTGTGGATTGGAGGGTGATACTAGTTATTATATAAATTATACTATTCAATGAATTCACAGATCATAAACAGTTCAAATGAGTTTTTGTTACCACATTGGAGTGTGTGGCATAAAGCAGGTGTTAGACTTTTTTCAATGGTTTATTTTATCCCAACCTAAGGATCGATGAGTTTATTGTGCCTAGTCTGTTTTGGAGTTGTGCTTCATTGTAAATGTTTTGGCAGGCATGATAACCGGCCTGCTTTTCAGTCATTCCACTTTGGAAATGCAGTCTTCACTGTTTTTTTTCTAACACCCCTTTTCTACTCTCATATGACAGATTGCCATCCTGGAATCTTTTGCATTTTACCTCACTTGAGGTTATGCTTATCTTGACTCTATGGGGGTCATTACAACATTGGTGGTAAAAGCCGCTTACTGCAGTGCAGAAGACCACCAACACACCGCCACGGCCGCGGAATTCCGCCACAGCTCTTACGACAGTCATCTCGAAATCCGACAAAATCCAGACACCCACACAAGTCCGCTACACCAAAGGTCAGTGAAAAACTGGTGAAAAAAAAACCTCCACCGTCACGCCAACAGAAAAACGCCCACACTATCACGACACACGAATCCACGCTCAAAATACACACACATTCACAAAACACAACCACATTGGACAATTCCAAATACACACACCTGATACACATACACACACCACTCCCACACACCCAACACAATATAAAACACACACCCACATCACCCACAAACCCCTACAACAAAAACACAGAAAGAAGGCCAAAGAGAGACACTACAAACTTCTACCAAGCATTCACAGGCACACCAGACCATCACCCACACTACTTCCACGCACAAAACACCACACACCACTACATATCACCACACTTATCACCACATACACAACCCCACACATCACCTACACCACCCCATGGCACGGCAAAGACACCCCAGGTTCTCGGAGGAGGAGCTCAGGGTCATGGTGGAGGAAATCGTCCAGGTAGAGCCACAGCTATTTGGAGCACAGGTTCAGCACACCTCAATTGCAAGGAAGATGGTGCTATGGCGAAGAATAGTCGACAGGGTCAATGCAGTGGGACAGCACCCAAGAAATCGGGACAACATCAGGAAGAGGTGGAACGACCTACGGGGGAAGGTGCGTTCCGTGGTCTCAAGACACCACTTCGCGGTACAGCGGACTGGCGGCGGACCCCCACCTCCTCACCCACAACTAACAACATGGGAGGAGCAGGTCTTGGCGATTCTGCATCCTGAGGGCCTCGCAGGAGTCGATGGAGGAATGGACTCTGGTAAGTCAAATCTTAACTATCATATCCCCCACCCTACATGCATGCTATCACAGACCCCCACCCTCGCCCCCTCCCCTATCACTCCAACTCCTCACAAATGTACTAATAACACAAACCACCCATCCCAACACCAAGCCCTTCATGACAAAACAAAGCATGGACACCCATCACTAAAGCATGCCCATTGCATATACCCATAACTGCCCCCTCAACCTTGATCACACAAGCCCCCACAGAGGAATGCTAGCACTGGGGTACACAGACACCCACCCATTGCACACCATGACACACACAGATGCAATAATCATGCTTTTACACCCCTGCAGGACCACTACCCAACGTCACCAGACAGGAGGGTCCAGACATCTCCACCCCACCCACAGAAGAGGGCCACAGTGATGACAGCAGCTCTGTCCAACTGGATCCAGATGACCAGCCTGGACCATCGTGGGCCTCGGGAGACAGTCGGTTCCCCCCACACAGGCACAGCCCACCACATACCTTCCACCCACTGGTAACACCAGCACAGCACCCACCCAGCGGGCCCATACCTCCGTGCCCAGGAAAAATCAATCAGCTGTGTGTCCACCACTACAGGGAACCCAGGATAACCCACCACCCCAACAACAACAGGGACCTGGGGGCAGTGGCAGTGAGCACACGGTCCAGGGGACGGAGGCACGGGAACACAGGGGAACTGGGAGGGCTGCTGTGTGACAGGGGGCGGACAGGCCAAGTGAACCCACTCTCCACGAGGCCCTCTCCTCATCATGGGAGCATACCACCACTCCCAGGAGACGATGGCAACGGTCCTGGCCAAGTTTCAGGAGACCCAGCGCATGCAGGAGGAACAGTATTCGGGGTTCAGGGAGGAACTCAGAACCATCAGCTTCGCCCTGGGCACCATCGTAGGGGTGCTGAAGGAAATACTTAACACCAGGAGGGACACTGTGGCACTCCAAGGGGCCCCTGACACTAGCATGGACGATGAACTGCCCACCACCTCCGCCGGCGCTAGTGGACAGGAGGCACCGCCACAGGACCACCACACCAGCACCCCACCCCCTGCAGATGGAGAACCACCCCACAAGCGGTCCCTGAGATCCAGGAACAAGACAGAGCATGATGCCAAGACCCCCGCAAAACAATGAGACCACCCTGATTGTCTTCCTACTGTCCCACTTTGTAACCCTGTCCATATTGGAACTGCCCCAGCTCCACTTCCTATGCCCATAGGGGCAATGCACCTGTGAGACTAATAGACTGGACTCTGCCATGGACATTCCTCCACCATCACCCCTCACCATTTTACAACCGCCCTCCAATATTGAGCACTTCAATAAACACCCTTGAAGCACAAAACAATCTGGAGTCAGTCTGTGATTTTGAAAATGTGTATTAGCAATGACAGTGACAAAATGCGTTTTCAAATGTAATGTCAACATACCTATGTCACACATCTCAAGTCCATGAGGAATCTTAGCACATGACATACGTTGGAAACCACACCTGTGAAACCGTAAGGGAAATGTACAACTCAGTGACCATATACAAGTTGAAATCAACAGACAGGATAGAGGTAGAAGTGTGAGAGTACTTGTAGTAGGCAGGAATGTTTTCTCACCTGTGTGTCACTGGAAATATTGCTGGATAACTGAGTCCCTGTTGTCAATGTCTTCTTCCTCTGCTTCCTCCTCATCACTGTCCACAGGCTCCACAGCTGCCACAACACCGTCATCTGCACCATCCTCCTCCAGAAAAGGCACCTGTCGTCGCAAAGCCAAGTTGTGAAGCATACAGCAGGCCACGATGATCTGGCACACCTTCTTTGGTGAGTAGAATAGGGAACCACCTGTCATATGGAGGCACCTGAACCTGCCCTTCAGGATGCCGAAGGTGCGTTTGATCACCCTCCTAGTCCACCCCTGGGCCTCATTGTAGCGTTCCTCTGCCCTGGGATTCCTCACTGGGGTCAGTAGCCATGACAGGTTGTGGTAACCAAAGTCCCCTAATAGCCACACACGGTGCCTCTGGAGTTGATCCATCACATAAGGGATGCTGCTATTCCGCGGGATGTAGGGGTCATGCACAGAGCCAGGGAACATAGCATTTACCTGGAAGATGTACTGGTCTGCCAAACATACCATCTGTACATTCATGGAATGATAACTCTTCCGGTTCCTGTACATCTGTTCACTCCTGTGGGGGGGGACCAGAGCTACATGGGTCCCATCATTGGTACCTATGATGTTGGGGATATGTCCAAGGGCATAGAAGTCACCTTTCACTGTAGGCAAGTCCTCCACCTGAGGGAAAACGATATAGCTCCGCATGTGTTTCAGAAGGGCAGACAACACTCTGGTCAACACGTTGGAAAACATAGGCTGGGACATCCCTGATGCCATGGCCACTGTTGTTTGAAATGACCCACTTGCAAGGAAATGGAGCACTGATAGCACCTGCACTTGAGGGGGGATCCCTGTGGGATGGCGGATTGCTGACATCAGGTCAGGCTCCAAATGGGCACACAGTTCCTGGATTTTGGCACGGTCAAACCTGTAGGTGATGATCAAATGTCTTTCCTCCATTGTCGACAGGTCCACCAGCGGTCGGTACACCGGAGGATTCCGCCATCTCCTCACATGTCCCAGCAGACGGTGCCTAGGAATCACAACAGCAACCACAGAGTCAAACAACTCAGAGGTATGTATCCACAGTTTACACAGAACACCATTCATACACAAAATGTGGCCTGTATTTGTGTTGTGCGACAAGGCCTAGGTCTGTGTGAAGCAGTTGGTAATTAGGGCATGTGGGCCCCTGAAAAGGCGGCTGCCTGACCTCTAAAGTGGGACAATGGGATGTGAGGTAACTGCGCTGGCGTTGTACACCGTCTCGGTAGACGGTCGAAGACCGCGGCGCAATGCTGCATTGGTTAACATTGGACCCTATGGGTCCCAGGAGCCAATGATGATGTACGCCAGCGGTGATGGTACCGCCACGGACGTGACCGCCATTTTCTATCTGTTCAATCACTCGATACCTGATCTTCGACAGGAGAGGACCTACACTGCATGTGCTGCTGTGACCTCGGTCTGGAAGAGACAATGGCTCGTGCGACTGGGGAAAGGGCCCCTGGCTTCACTGAAGAGGAGTTGGAGAAGCTCGTGGACGGGGTCCTACCCCAGTACACGCTACTGTACGGTCCTCCAGACCAACAGGTAAGTACACAGGGAGCATGTTGTATGGGCTATGCCTGTGTGGAGAGGGCTGGTTGTATGAATGAAGGGGGCACAGGTCTGCGTGCATGAAGGACTGTGAATGCATGTGCCACTGGCAAGGGTAGGGATGTGGGCCACTCACTTAGACGGTGCAGTTGTTAATGACTTCTCTTCTTCCCCGTACATGTCATGTAGGTCAGCGCCCACCAGAAGAAGGATATTTGGCGTGCCATCGCCAAGGACGTCTGGACCCTGGGCGTCCACCACAGACGGAGCACCCACTGCCGGAAATGATGGGAGGACATTCGCCGCTGGAGCAAGAAGACGGAGGAGGCTCAGCTGGGGATGGCCTCCCAACGTGGGAGGGGTGCCCGTCGAACCATGACCCCCCTTATGTTCCGGATCCTGGCAGTGGCCTACCCTGAGTTGGATGGGCGCTTGAGGGCATCACAGCAGACACAAGGGGGTGAGTACAACATAATTCAGCAGACTTTGCGCTCAGTGAAGGTGTCTGGGTGGGGGAGGAGGGCTGTGGGTTTCCATAGGCCAGGGCGAGTTCCGTAGGCTAGGCCCCTTCATAATGCAGGCCATCTGGCACCCCACCCCACCTCTGTAGAGTGCCAAGTACAGGTATTCATGCCCCTGTGTCATCTATGTGTGCAGATGTCGACCATAGCCATGTAG
Source organism: Pleurodeles waltl (assembly GCF_031143425.1). Classification (NCBI taxonomy): domain Eukaryota; kingdom Metazoa; phylum Chordata; class Amphibia; order Caudata; family Salamandridae; genus Pleurodeles; species Pleurodeles waltl. The sequence goes on along the minus strand of NC_090446.1, from coordinate 747,444,025 downwards.
GCCATATCCCAGGAATTGCATCTGTAGAGCCCAACAGCGCGACGTAGTGCAGGGGGCTGCTGTGTCTGTATTGTCCGCCAACGGTAGCGGCAAGCCATGCACTCAACCTGTCTATCTTCTGTCGTCCCCCCCTTTTTGTGGTCTCCCTGTTCTTATGTGCATCAGCATCATCAGGCGGAGGTACAGTGGCACCGGAGCACGAGGGAGCTGCATCCCACATGGCCATGGAGGCCCACACCACGGACTCAGAATACACCAGTGGGACAGGGGGCGCGGGGAGCATCACGGCAGTCACAGGATCTGCAACCGGCGACACGGACTCGTCCTCCGATGGGAGCTCCCTTGTGGTGGTGGCAACATCTGTGCCCCCCACTTCTACAGGTACAGCCGCCACCCTCCCTACCAGCACCGCACTCCCAGCAGCCCCTCAGCCTTCGCCCCGTGCCCGCTCACCCAGGATGGTGGGCATCACCTTCGCCCCAGGCACCTCAGCCCCTGCCCCTGTCACCTCTGCTGCCCTCAGTGAGGAGGTCATTGACCTCCTCAGTTCCCTCACTGTTGGGCAGTCTACCATTTTGAATGCCATCCAGGGTGTAGAAAGGGAATTTCAACACACAAATGCATTCCTGGAGGGCATTCGTTCTGGTCAGGCTGCCCTTCATCGAATCCTACAAACTCTGGCCTCAGCACTGATGGTAGCCATTGTCCCTTTGTCTAGCCTCCCCCCTCCAACTTCCTCCACCCGACCCATTCCCCTGTACCTCAGCCTATCCCAACCACACCTACAGACCAGCATGCACACACGTCAACACACAAGGGAAGCTCTGGCAAACATAAGCACCACACATCCCACAGGCACTCACGCAAGCATCACACACATACAGACACACCAACATCCACTGCCTCCACTGTGTCCCCCTCCTCGTCGTCTCCCTCCTCCCTCCCAGTCTCGTCTACAATCACACCTGCATGGACTACCACTACAGCCACTACGTCCCGCACCAGAAAACCCACCACCACACCCCCCTCACGTGCACTCACCACCCCCGCTCCCATTTACACGTCCCCTGTGTCCTCTCCCAGTGTGTCTGTGACGCCCCCTCCGAAGATACACAAACGCAGGCACACACCCACCCAACAGCCATCCGCCTCACAACAGTCTCCAGCCCATGCACCTGCACCCAAATCCACAAAACTTACACCTCCTACAACCACCACCTCTTCCTCCACTCCCAAACCCCCTCCATCTCCCCATCCCAGTGTCTCCCAAAAACTTTTCCTGGCCCACCTTAACCTATTTCAAACCACCCCCCCCACGTCCAACTCTTAGGTCCCGTACTAGCACCTCAGCCAAAACATCTCCAGTACCAGTGGTGCCTGTTGTTACAGGTATGTGGAGTGCACCGCCCACCAGGACAGCCAGTGTGGCACGGAGCCACAGCACAGCCAGTCTCCCCCCTGTGAAGCACCAGAAGTTGGACAGTGCCCGGCAGGAGAGGGGGAAGACTCCAGCCAGCAAAGCCGCTCACAAGGTTCCCGGGGGGAGTGTCGACTCAGCTGTGACTCCTCCCAAGGTGGGGAAGGGGCAGAAGAAATCTCCAAAGTCTGGGAGGAGCAGTACGGCGGAGAGGACCGCCATCATCCCCGCTGCCCAGGAGGCCACCGCCAGCACCATCGTCACTGGCCAGGAGGCCACCACCAGAGTCACTGCCCAGGAGGCCAGCCCCATCGTCACTGGCCAGGAGGCCACCGCCAGAGTCACTGCCCAGGAGGCCAGCCCCATCGTCACTGGCCAGGAGGCCAGCCCCATCGTCACTGCCCAGGAGGCCACCGCCAGCCCCAGAGTCACTGCCCAGGAGGCCACCGCCAGCCCCAGAGTCACTGCCCAGGAGGCCACCGCCAGCCCCATCGTCACTGCCCAGGAGGCCACCACCAGCCCCAGAGTCACTGCCCAGGAGGCCACCACCAGCCCCAGAGTCACTGGCCAGGAGGCCACCCCCAGCTACAGCCCAGCTGGCCAGGAGGGCCCCACAAGCCACAGCCCAGCTGACCCATGAAAGACCGCCAGCCACAGTCCTGCTGGGCAATGAAGGCCCGCCTTGGCAAGCACTGCTGAACAGGCCAGGGACCGCTGAACAGGGCAAAGACCGCCATGGAATGCACCGCTGAACAGGTCTGACACTGGCAAGGCAAGCACCGCTGAACAGGCCAGGGACCGCTGAACAGGGCAAAGACCGCCATGGAATGCACCGCTGAACAGGTCTGACACTGGCAATGCAAGCACCGCTGAACAGTCCAGGGACCGCTGAACAGGGCAAAGACAGCCTTGGAATACACCGCTGAACAGGTCTGACACTGGCAACGCAAACCCCGCTGAACAGGCCAGGGACCGCTGAACAGGGCAAAGACCGCCATGGAATGCACCGCTGAACAGGTCTGAAACTGGCAAGGCAAACACCACTGAACAGGCCAGGGACCGCTGAACAGGGCAAAGACTGCCATGGAATGCACCGCTAGCCCATTTGCGGCAGGGGCAGTGATGCAACTGGGACCGTCACGGGGTGTGTGCTGCACTCTGGGCACCAGTCCCCCTCCAGAACCAGTGGAGACTGTTATCCACATGAGAGACTGTGGCTTTGCACTCCCCAGTATGGTACAGTGGGCAACCCACCCACTGCAGAGACTTGAGAGACTGTGGCTTTGCACTCCCCAGGATTGAACAGCGGGCAAACCACCCACTGTAGAGACTCGAGAGACTGTGGCTTTGCACTCCCCAGGATTGAACAGTGGGCAAACCACCCACTGTAGAGACTCGAGAGACTGTGGCTTTGCACTCCCCAGGATGGTACAGTGGGCAACCCACCCACTGCAGAGACTTGAGAGACTGTGGCTTTGCACTCCCCAGGATACATCAATGGGCATGGAGCCCCGTCGTGGATCTGGCGTGGTGCACTCATCCGGCTTAGGTGCCCCCCCTTCTCTTCCCCCTGAGGTGCCTGTTGTATTTCTATCTAATGCCCCTGCACTGTTCTCTCCATTTTGATCAGGTATCTTGTGTGGGCCTCGCCCATGCTTTTTGGGCCCAGTGGTCCACGGACAATGAATGGTGCATTACCTGCACTACTAATCGTGGTGTATATTTTGTTTAATGTGTATATATATATGTATATATTTGCTTACTGTATTTTGATATATTACAATGGTTCAACTCATTTCCTTTTGTCTTTGCATTCTTCCGTGGGGTTTGGGGGGTGTTACTGTAATGTATAGATATGCATTGGTGTGTGTGTTGTAGTGGGTGAGGGTCGGGGTGGGGGTTGGGATGTTGGTTGGGTGTTTCCCTGTATTTTTGCCTCTCCCCTCCCCTATGTCGTAGGTGCAGTACTCACCGTGGTCTTCGCCGCCGGCGTTGATGATCCTCGTATAGGAGCAGGAAGACTATCGCTGGCAGAATATGGAGTTCCGGCTCCATGGTGTCGTCGTTCCTCGTGGAGTGTGTAGAAGTGAGCGTTTTCCATTTGAAATGGCTGTTTCCACCGTGTTTTTATTCGCGGTGAATCCGCCCCGGAAAAGGTGGCGTATTGGTAGGTTGTGATACTGTGGGCGGTATATTGTCCTCCGCCTGTCTGTTGGCAGTGACCGCTGCGCTGTTTGTCTGTACCGCCGTGACGGTCTGAGTTTTAAAGTGGCTGTCTTTGTTGGCGGTTTCCGCCATGGTCATAATTCCAATTTGTTTCCCGCCGGCCTGTTGGCGGTTTTACCACCACTTTAACACCGTCCGCCAGGGTTGTAATGACCACCTATATTTGTTTTCTATTCTTCTTGATTGCTCTAAAAGATGCTACACGTTCACTCCCCAGGCATGAAAGTTGTTTTAGTTAGCTACATTACAGTTATTTTTATCAGAATTACGTTTTCTTATCTCTACACAGGATTTTCTGATTTTAATGTTTTTGAGGGATATGATTTTCAAATTCTAACATGCTTCTATCAAGAAAAAGCCAACCATTATTTCCTAAGTAGAACTATGATCCGTTATTTCATAGTCATGAGTGCAATACCAAAGGCATCATATCTGGTACGAGGAGCAAGTTGCTTTCATAGTATAGCATCGTAAGCAGATTTTGCAATCAACAATACTGCCAAACATGAATACAGAAGAGTGTATCCAATTATATTTGATTTGTTTTCCCCAACAGAGTATACCTATTTTCAGTCAGTGTTGACAAGCTTTTCAAATTAACTTTAAATTTTGCATTCCAAGTATCCAGGCCTAACATGTCCCATTTTTTTTAACCTTCTCCATGTAAACAATCTTCATGATAACCATTCGCATTCGGAGCATGGAAATAAATGAGAAAGGGCTGCAGGTTCAGGAGATCAATTCCATCTGGACTGAAAGCACAGTCTTGCTGATGCATGCAAAAATATTTCAAAATGGCTATATCACCTGTCAAATTTGTTAATTCAGGTGTGCTTCAGATATTTGATATGCAAATAATTTTCATCTCTTGCAAAAATAAATTACGAGAAACTCATTATATTACCTGGTAATCTGCATCCAGTCTGAAGAAAATGTCTCTTCTAATTTAGTGTAAAGTGAAATACCGCAATGAAACCATTTGTTGTTTGACTTTAAGGTTTGGAACGTTATGCTATTGAAGTCCATTTTGTACATTTTGAAGTGTATGCAGAGAACAGATTAGCTATCTTGAGACTCTAAGTCTGTAGGCAGAAACACTAAGGCCGAAATTTATACTTTTTTAGCGCTGCATTTGCGTCATTTTTTTACACAAAACGGCGCAAACTTGCAAAATACAATTGTATTTTGTATGTTTGTGCCATTTTTGCGTCAAAAAGCAGCGCAAAGGCGGCGCTAAAAAAGTATAAATATGGGCCTAATAATCCAAATATTTTTCATTTAGACAGCACATCCCGCAACAATACATTTTATACAAACCACGAAAAAAAGACTAGCATTAACACAGTCACAAAGCTCGCTGCCAGTGCCAGCCAGATTTGCTTTGATGTTGCATGTAAGATACTTTGGCCCTCATTCAACCGTGGCAGTTGGTATTAAAGTGGTGGTAATACCGCCAACAGGAGCGGTAATTACTGCCAAGTTATGACCATGGTGGACAGCCAATTTACCACACTGACCGCCAAGACGGAAACAACAGTCACCACGGTGGTAGCCCCCTACAGCCAGGCAGAAGTCAATGTTCCGCCCACCATATTAAGACACAGCAAACCGCCACCTTTTCTGGGGGGTACCAACGACATCAAAAGCCTGGTGGAAACAAAGCTCAGAAGGGAAAGGACTCACCATTGGAGACACAGGGAAGAATGAGGCCGCCATGGAGCCCGAGCTGCATGTCTTTCCCATGATCTTCCATGTGCTGCTCCACCACGAACATCAACGTTGGCGAAGACGACTACAGTGAGTACAGCCACCTTGCACACAAAGGATGGAGGGAGGAAAACAACAGTGACACACACACGCAACACACACACCCCCAAAACCATACACACGATCAGCTGCATCACAAAAACATTTTTATGCAGTAACTCGGATGAGTAATGCAAGGACAAAACTATTTTGAAAAAGTGAATGTAATGAGAGCAACACATCAAGAAAAATAAGTTGGGGAAGATGATAGATATATACATATGTACACAAAAAGTGACACAGCCCAGTCCACAATGTTCATAGGCCAAATGGCCACAGGCAAATGTCCAAGGTCCCACATGTCACCTGCCTCAAAATGGAGAGAACACTAGAGGCATTAGTTGGTAAACAGGCAGGCACCTCAGGGGGATAGGTGATGGGGGGCACCTCAGCCGGGAGATGGAACAAGACCACTAGTTCTAAAGGGGGCAACATGCCCTGTGCTTCATCCTGGGGAGTGCAAGGCCAAAGTCCCTTGAGTGGGTGACTTGCCCACTTGCTCTGGAGGGGGCAACATGCCCTGTGCTTGATCCTGGGTAGTGCAAGGGCACAGTCTCTTGAGTGGGTGACTTGCCCAATGGTTCAGAGGGGGCATTGTGCCCTGTGCTCTTGATCCTGGGGAGTGTTGGGTATGTGGGTGTCTTACCCACTGGTTCTGGAGGGGGCCTCGTGCTCTGTGCTCTTGATCCTGGGTAATGCAAGGTCACAGTCTCTCAGGTCGGTGTCATACCCGCTGGGTTTGCAATGGGCAGGCCACACAGCAGCCCATGGAGGCAGGATTACATACCATCCGCTGGCGGTGAGGGCTGCTCAGTGGTGGTGCTGCTGGGGGAGAGGCTCCTGCCCATCTCCTGCAACCTCAGATGGCTGCCCACTGGAGGAGATGGTGCTGCTTGGGGGGAGGCTCCTGCCCATCCCCTGCAACCTTGGATGGCTGCTCGGTGGAGGTGGTGGTGTTGCTGGGGGGGGAGGCTCCTGCCCATCCCCTGCAACTTCGGATGGCTGCCCACTGGAGGTGGTGGTGCTGCTTGGGGGGAAGCTCCTGCCCATCCCCTGCAACCTCGGATGGCTGCTCGGTGGAGGTGGTGGTGCTGCTGGGGGGGAGGCTCCTGTCCATATCCTGCAACCTCGGATGGCTGCCCACTGGAGGTGGTAGTGCTGCTGGGGGGGAGGCTCCTGCCCATCCCCTGCAACCTCAGACGGCTGCCCACTGATGGTGGTGGTTCTGCTAGGGGGAAGGCTCCTGCCCAGCCCTTGGATGGCTGCACAACCATGGTTGGTGGTGGGGGCTCTGTCACAGTTCCTTCCCCAGGCCCCTTGCTCTTCCTGCCTGCTGGTGCAGGCTCCTTGCTCTTTCTGGCAGTCCGGGCAGGCTCCTTTACCTTCTTAGCATCTGTTGTGGCAGGCTCCTTGCTCTTTCTGGCAGCTGGGGCAGGCTCCTTTACCTTCTTAGCAGCCGCTGGGGCAGGCATCTTGCTCTTTCTGGCAGCTGGGGCAGGCTCCTTTACCTTCTTAGCAGCTGATGGTGCAAGTTCCTTGCTCTTTATGGCAGCTGGATAGGCTCCTTTCCCTTCTTGCCTGCTGGGGCATGCTCCTTGCTCTTTCAGGCAGCTGGGGCAGGTTCCTTTCCCTTGAGGCTGTCTGGTGCAGGCTCCTTCACCCTCAGGACATGTGGCCTGGATCCTTTTCCACCACGAGTGGGTGTGGTGACCACTGGGCCTGTAGATTGGTGGCTGAGGTGCTTGGCTGGATTCTTCCCAGCCTGGCCATATTTGCAGGACGGGGAGTGAAGGGGTAGGGAAGAGGTCAATGGTAGATAGGAACAGTTTTTTAGGGACATTGGGGTGGGAAGAGGGAAAAGGAATGGGAGTGGAGGAAGAGAGAGTGGTTGTTGGAGGTGTCTGTCTGCTGATTTTGGGTGCAGGTGCATGGGCTGGATGCTGTTGTGAGGTGGATGGCTGTTGGGTGTCTGAGTGCTTGCGTTTGTGCACCTTGCGTGGGGACAGACACAGTGGGAGAGGACACAGGGTACATGTGCATGGCTGTTGTGGAGGCATCTGCCAGTGAGGTGTGTCCTGCTTGGTGAGGTGATGATGGTGGTAGTGGATGATGATGTAGTGCATGGAGGTGTGAGTGTAGACGGAACTGGGATGGAGGTGGAAGAGGAGGAGGAGGAGGGGGAGACAGTGGAAATAGTGGATGTTGGTGTGTCTGCTTCTGGAGGGTGTTTGTGTGAGGGCCTGTGGGATGAAGTGTGGTGCTTGTGTTTGCCTGTACCACTCTTGTATGTTGTCTTGTGTGCATGCTCATCTGGCTGTGTGCTTGGGATGGGTTGGGGTTAAGGAGAATGGGACTGGGAAGAGGAGGTTGGAGGGGAGGGGTAGAAACAGGGACAATGGCTGCCATCAGAGAGGAGGTCAGAGCCTGGATCGAACACTGTTGGGCCACCAATCCAGTGTGAATGCCCTCCAGGAATGCATTAGTCTGTTGCTTCTGGTCTGCCAGGCCCTGGATGGCGCTCACAATGGTTGACTGCCCTACAGAGATGGATCTCAGGAGGTCAATAGCCTCCTCAGGGCAGCAGGGCTAACTGGGGCAGGGCCTGAGGTGCCTGGGGCGAAGGAGATACCCACTCTCCTGGGTGAGCGGGCACGAGCAACTGTCTGAGGGGCTGCTGGTAGGGCGGTGCTGGTATGGAGGTGGCAGATGTACCTGTACCTGGGGTGGTCACAGAGGTGTCCGCCACCACCAGGGAGCTTCCATTGGAGGAGGTATCTGTGGCAGAACTGTCCCCTCCAGTCTCTGCTGTGGTGCTCCCCTCACCCTCTGTCCCACTGGTGCCCTCAGCGTTGGTGGACTCTGCCTCCTGAGTCCTGTGGGATACAGCTCCCTCTGTCACCGGTACCTCTGCTCCTCCGCCAGATGATGCTAAGCACACAATTGACAAAACAAAAAGGGGGGGCAGAGACAAAGGATACACTTGGTCAATGGCTGCACCAACGCCACCGTTGACGTACACAGCACCCTCACACACAGGGAACAGCCCTATTCAATATGCCATAGCGCTACCAGAGAAATAGTTAGCAGCCACGCCATAGGGAGGGCACACACCGCCAAATGCAGCACACCTGGGACCCACCCAGCCCTGATCAGTTGTGGATGCCTACATGCCTACAAGCTAGGTAGGAAGATTCTCCCTTCTGAACCATAGCTACCAGGGGACCTATGCTGCAATGTCAGGCCTGGCCTAGGGGCACCCACTGACACACATACCCCACCTGGATACCACCCTACCATGCTTAAGTTGTAATGATGGGCACTGTACTCACCCCTTGTGGCTGCTGTGATGCCCTCAAGCGCCTATCCAGCTCAGGATAGGCCACCGCCAGTATGCAGGCCATCAGGGGGGGTCAGGGTTGGACGGGCACCCCTTTCTCTTTGGGAGGCCATCCCCAGCTGGGCCTCAATGGTCTTCCAGCTTCAGCGTCTCAGGTCCTCCCACCATTTCAGACAGTGGGTGCTCTGCCTGCCGTAGACCGCCAGGGTCCACACGTCCTTGGCGATAGCACAAAATAATCCCTTCTTTTGACTGGCGCTGACCTGCAGAGGCAATACACACAGGAAAATAGAATTAGTCAAACAGTCCTGCCTGTAACACTTGTGACCCATCATACCCTTTCACATCACCATTTACACACACATGGCCCAGCACACAACCAATACGCCGCCCCCAAGGACATTCACCCACCCCCCCCTTACACAAGGCCTTCACACACACCACTCCATGCATTCATGACACATGCATCATGCCCACAGTGTATTCACCTGTTGGTCTGGAGGCCATACAACAGTCCGTACTGGGGTAGGACCCCATCCACCAGTCTCTCCGACTCCCCGAAGTGAAGGCTGGGGCTGTTTCCCCAGTCACACGGGCCATGGTAGGTTCTAGACACAGGTCACAGCAGCACATGCAGTGTAGGTCCTCTCCTGTTGAAGATCATGTAGCAAGTGAGGGGTGAGATAGAAAATGGCAGTCACATCTATGGCGGTGCATACCATCACTGCCGGCATAGATCACCATTGGCCACTGTAACCCATAGGGCCCAAGGTTAACCAATGAGGAGTACCACAGCGGTTCCCGACCGCCTCCCACAACGGCACACAACGGCAGCGGAATAACCTCACTTCCACTTGTCCCTCCACACCTGACTGGCGGATGCCATTTCAGGAATGGGGGGCAGGCCCTAGATAATTACAGCATCACTAGTGAAATTAGGACATTCTGTACAAATCACACTTACCCATTACAAGTTAACAACATGCAAAGTTCTGTTGTAGCCCCATTGTTCAGTTTGAGACCGGCTCCTCACTCTTTTGCCTCATAGATTGCTACCGCAGTGGATGAATAGGAGATGGAGACATACCCGCGTGTACAGACCCTTGGTGGACTTGGCAACAATGGAGGACAGGCAAATTATACTCACCTATAGACTTGACAGGACCAAAATCACAGAGCTGTGTGCCCAATTGGAGCCTGACCTGGTATCTGCCACCCGTCACCCCACTCGGATCCCCCCTCTTGTGCAAGTTCTATCAGTGCTCCATTTCCTGGCAACTGATTCTTTCGAAGTGACAGTGGGCTTGGCAGCAGGAATGTCACAGCTAATGTTCTCAATAGTGCTAACAAGAGTGTTGTCTGCCCTGATTAAACACATGTGCAGCTACATTGTATTTCCCCATGTTGAAGATTTGGCCACAGTGAAGGCTGAGTTCTATGCAACAGGACATATCCCCAATATAATTGGGGCGATTGATAGAACACATATTGCATTTGTTCCCCCCGTCAGAATGAACAGGTGTTCAGAAATCAGAAGAGTTTCCACTCTGTGGATGTACAGATGGTGTGCTTGGCGGACCAGTACATCTCCCACGTCAGTGCTAAGTATCCAGGGTTGGTGCATGATGCCTTTGTCCTGAGGAATAGCAGCATCTCAAATGTGATCACCCAACTACAGAGGCACAGGGTGTGGCTAATAGGTGAGTCCTGGCTCCCACCCAGTATATGTTGGTATGGGTATGGTGTGGGCCATATGGAATTGTGTGTGGCTAAATGTTGTCCCTCAAAATTTGCAGTAGAATCTGGTTACCCCAACCTATCATAGCTGCGACCCATGTGAGAAAGGCCAGGACAAGGGCTGAAGAACGTTACAATGAGGCACATGGGCGAACGAGAAGGATAATAGAAAGGACCTTCAGCCTCCTGAAGGCCAGGTTCCGGTGCCTCCATCTAACAAGTGGATCCCTGTGCTACTCACCCAAGAATTTCTGCCTGATAGTAGTGGCATGCTGCATGTTGCACAACCTTGACCTGAGATGCCATGTGCCATTTCTGCAGGATGAGGAGGCTGGAGATGCCGGTGAGGCAGCAGTGGGCCCTGTGGATAGTGAGGATGAGGAGGCAAAGGATGAGGATGGGGACAACAGAACATCAGTGATCAGACAATACTTCCAATGACACACAGGTAAGACAGTGTTACTTCACATTTCAGTTGCATGCTGTTTCTTCCCACTTCTGTGCCCACTTACTGTACCCTTTGGCAATTCATTTTGAAGATGTTGGTGACCTCACATATGCTCCTGGTTTGATCACAATAGCCAGCTACAGGTCATTAATCTATGCTCATTTCCTGTACAGTTGAATTGTAAAGTTTGTACCTGTTTAAATGAATACATACTTGAAAAGTTGACTTACTCCAAACTTCTTTTTTTTCCAAGGGTGTTTATTGAAGTGCTAAAATATTGAGGGGCAAGAGTAATGGGCTAGGGTGATGATGGAGGAAAGTCCAGGGTATTGTTCCAGTCTGTTTGTAGCACAGGTCTATTGTCCAAGGGGACATAGGAAGGGGAGCAATGGCAGTTCAAGGTAGACAAGGTGACAGAGTGGGCCACAAGGGTGACACTAAGGAAAGTCCCATTTCCTGGTGGGAGTCTTGGCACGTGTCTGTGGCTTCTGTCTGGATCTCAGGGAACGTTTGCAGGGTGGTTCTCCTTCTGCAGGGGAAGGGGTGCTGATGGCCTGTGAGTCCTATGGCGGGTCCTCCTGTCCCCTAGCAGCAACAGAGGTGGAAGGCTGTTCAGATGTCTAGCTATTGGCAGGGGCCCGCTGTTGTGTGACTGCCCCCCTCATAATATTGGCCATGTCTGCCAGCACCCCTGCTATGGAGAACAGGGTGTTGTTGATGGCCTTCAATGTACCTGATCCCCTGGTACTGTCCCTCCTGCAGCCACCTGTTCTCCTGCACATTGTCCAGGATCTGGCCCATCATGTCCTGGGAATGTTGATAGGATCCCAGGATCTCTGCAAGTGCCTCCAGGAGAGTCAGTTCCCTTAGCCTGTCCTCTCCTTGGTGCACAGCAATCCTCTCAGTTTCCCTGTTGGCCTGTGCCTCTGTCCCCTGAACAGTGTGCCCACTGCCACTGACCCCAGGTCCCTGATTGACATGGGTATGAGGTGTGCCCTGGGGTTCCTGTAGCGGTGGACACACTGCTGATTGACGTGTACTGGGGACAGAGGTATGGGCACGCTGGGTGGGTGCTGTGGTGCAGTTTCCTGATGGGGGAGGCTCTGTGGTGGTGTGTGAGTGGGCCTGGGTAACTAGCTCCCAGAGGTACCTGATGGGCCAGGTTGGTCATCCAGATCCTGAAGACCAGAGTTGCTGTCATCACTTTGGGCCTCTTCTGTTGGGGTACTGGATATTGCTGGCACCTTCTCTCTGCTGACATTGGCTGGGGTACCTGTGGGGATGTAAATGATGTGTTATAGTTTCTGTGTCTGGCATATTGTGCATCCGTGGCTTGCCCTCTTTGGTTGGATTTGCCCTGGCAGCTTTCACTTGTGTTCCTTAGTGTATGGTGGGATGATTAGTTCTCTATAGTGTGCATGCTTTAGTGATGAGTGTCCATGGAGGGCTGTGAGTTGTGTCCATGCATTGGTAGAGCATACAGGGCTTGGCATTGGCATGAGTGAGATGTGATGGTGGGGTGTGTGGGTAGTGGTGGAGTGATGGGAGTGAGGGTGGGGGTATGTTATGGCATCCAGGTAGAGGGGTGATAGTAATAGAGAGTTGACTTACCAGAGGCCAGTCCTCTTCCTACTCCGGTTAGACCCTCAAGATGCAGGATTGCCAAGACTTGCTCCTCCCATGCGCTTAGTTGAGGGGGAGGAGGTGCGGGTCCATCGCCACTCCTCTGTACAGCAAGTTGGTGTCTTGCTGCAATGGAAAATACCTTCCCCCGTAGGTTGTTCCACCTCTTCCTGATGTCATCCCTAGTTTTTGGGTGTTGTCCCACGGCGTTGACCCTATCCACGATTCTCCGCCGTAGCTCCACCTTCGTAGCTGCACCTGTGCTCCAAATAGCTGTAGATCTACCCTGATGATTTCCTCCACCATGACCGTTAGCTCCTCCTCTGTGAAGGGGGGGTGCCTTTGTGGTGCCATGGGTGTTGCGTGAGGTGTGTAGGTGAGGGTGTGTTGAGTAATGTGTTGGGGTGTGTGATGTGGGGTGCGTGAGTGGTGTATAGGTGTGAGTAGTGTGTGGCTCTAGTTGTGTGAGTGGTTTTGATGTCTCTCTGCTGGTAATAGTTAGTAATGGTAAAGGGTTGTGGGTAATGTGGGTGTGTGTTTTATAGTGGTGTGAGTGGATGGGTGTGGTGTGTGTCTGGGTGTCAGGTGTATGTTGTTTGAATTGTCCAATGTGGTGTTGCTTTGTTTGTGTGTGTCCATTTTGAGCGCAGCTGTATGTACCCCCAATGGTTTACCGCCGTTGAATGTCCACCATGGTGATTCATGGGTCATAATGTGGTGGGCATTGTTCTATTGATGTAACAATGTGGGTTTTCATACCTCCAGTTTATCACTGACCTTTGGGCTGGCGGATTTGTGTATGTGGCTAAATACTGACGGATTGGTGCATATGTGTCATAATATGGTGAATGAAAATCTGCTGTGGCAGCGGTTAGTTGGCGCCAGTCAGCTTGGCGGTAAGTGGGATATACCGCCAATGTCATAATGAAGTGCCTTGCCCTTTGAACATTTCACTACCGCCCACACTCACAACACAGTCTGATTGCTATGTTGACATATTGATTGAGTGCACATGCAAAACATAAGGGACCCCTGGTGTAAATCCACATTACAAACGTGCACAGCTTGTGTTTAGTGAATACAACTGTTTTAGATCCAAGGCAGGCTAAGCCTAGCTGGTCTTCACCTGCCCACTGCAGGGCTGACCCAGGTGTGTGTGTGAGGGTAACGTCTTCAATCATTTTATGAACCAGAAAAAAGACACAACAAGGAATCTTAGTACCTTAGTAGCAGAGCTCAGATGTTTTTTCCATTTCACAATCTTAGTTTATACAGCTATAAAATGGATACAGAATTTAAATATTATTTACATTTTTCCTGAATAAGATACTTTTTTCTCCTTGTACTACCACTTAATATCTCATCTACTATTAAGTATACATCCCACTCAAGTTCGTTGTCTTGCCAATCAGTGGAAGATAAACAGTAAAGGATAAACTTGTAAGTGGGGGGCTATTGGGAATCCCATTCAGACACATGAAGTTCCCGCTCCCACTGGGTCAAAAGGAGTTAGACCTTGGGAAAGAGCAAGAATTCATCAGAAGCGGCAGATCAACAGTGTATCATTTCTCACATAACATTTGCATTTTATGAGAGTCAATAATGAGATTTTGTTGTAAGTTCGAAAGCTTTTCTTAAATCTTTTAGTATTCCTTTTTTTATTGTCATCATCTGTCAATGAAAATATCAGTACAATATGGAACAAAACGTAAAGTGCACTCCATATAAGTACATCCATATTCTAGGCTAAGGAATTGCAAGTAAAGAAACCTGTTAGAAACCATACAGAGTTCTTAGTTCAGATGTGAAAGCATTTATCTTAAGTAAATCATAAGAAGACCTTTCCATAAAGAGAGGTTCAAGAAATTCATAGTATGGAATTTAGGTTAACAAAATTAAAGATCTCTCAGTGTAAAACTAAGGGGCATATTTACAAGCACATAGCGTCACCAGAGCATCACTTTTTGTGATGCTTCGGTGGTGCTGTGCATTACGCATATTTACAAGGTAGCACTAAGCTACTTTTTGGGGATTAACGCCACCTTGTAAATATGCCCCCATGATGCAGTTTTCTGTGGCAGAGGGGTGTGCAATGGGTGTTGCTGTGGGCTTTCCAACGCAAAACCCATTGCTTAAGGCGCTGCCCCAGATTTACAAGAATCCATAAATCTGTGGCAGCTTTAAAATCTAATGCCACCCCAGGGTTGCTTTCATTTCTCCTCGTTTTTGCTTTTTCTATGTGTGCTGCATTCTGCTGTGCACATAGAAAGAGCAAAACCACCATGAATGATAGTTTATTTGCAGGAAGGTGTCCCTTCCTGCACATAAACAATCATTCTAAAATGAAGTGTGGTATGTCTATGTGTGCTGCATTGTGCAGCACACATAGAAGTGACAAATCGCTATTGTAGATTGTTTATATGCAGGAAGAGACACCTTCCTGCAAATAAACAATCAATCCCCTCAACGCAAACATCCTTGCACCATGATGCAAGGATGTCTGCATTGGTGCTAGGTGGGTAAATATAACGCTGGCGCAGGGGAAAACAGGGGTGAGCTGTATTCTTGTAAATACGGCGCATCCCTGCATTTCAGAACTGGCGAGGAGTTGCTAATTTACCACGCTGCATCAGTTTGTTGTAAATCTGGCCCAAGTGTCAGCGAAGGTTTTGCAAAGGGTCTCAGCAGGATTTCAGAGTCTCTTTCATGCCAGCCTCCTGAATGAAGTCTCTCTACTCGTTGACACACACTTATATGGTTTCTCCTATCAATAAAATTCAACAGTTGTTGGATTAGGTCATCCTCTCCTGCAATCAAATGGCGGACTGTTCATGGGAACAGGATGTCTTCTGCTGATTAGGCAATTAAACAAAGAACATCCTAAACCTGAGATACAACTGCACTTCGATTTGTAACTCAACTATCAGTTCAGCTCACTTTCCAAGCGCTTCTTTCTATAAGACAACATAGTTCAGGGTGAGCACAGTGGATTACTCAGTGAGATAATTATCTTTCCTATACAGTTCTAGTGACAAAACCTATTCATAAATTAATATTCTATGGAGATTAAACTAAACATTTTAATACATTATTATATTTTGTGTAGGTCAACTGGGTAAGAGAACTAAAGCATAACTTTTATTCAGTCTGTTGTCTCAAAAATGCATTTATATCATGAAAACGTTTATGACCAGAAAAAGGAATAAATGCATTTGTCAGTGAATTAAGCTAAATAAATGCGACTTTGGAGGTCTTCTGTAAAAATTAACATTTAAATTCTGCTTTTCATGCTGAATTCTTTGAATTCACTCTGTGCATTATGATGATGTTTATTTAATGAAATGTCCTCACACCTTCACTCCATCTTATGGTTTCTAACCATTACATAATTTTGTTCACAGATGATTTCAGAGCTCACTCTAGTCTTCAGTTGAGGCTTTACCATTTTGCTTAAAACTTTACCTTTCTTTAAGCTTCTGATACTCCCTATTTATATGGTCATTTGATTCTGTCTTTCTTCATTTGTTTATTCAAATGTATGCTTTTATTCTTTTGCAATAATGCATTTATAGCTTTACAGACTCATAGTGTAGACGGGAAACAAACCTCTACAAGTAATAGAGGTACCATTATGATTTCTCTACAATCTTCTTACTGTTGTCAAGGATATAAGTACTACTGTTTTTAAATGTCAGCATCTTGCAGACTTTGCTATTTTTCTGGGAGTGAAATGTCTAAAGCATTTTGCAAAACTATTGACCTAATTGCCACTAGTTCTGGGTTCTCAACTAGTGAAGCTCCAGATGTACTGGTTGCTAGTTTTTCCACTACTGTTAAGAGTTTTCCAATGTTTTCCAATGTTTTCATCAACTTCCCTTCCAGTCTGTAGGTAATCTCAAAAATGCATTCTCACCACACACAAAGTAAACTCCAGGTATTGTTGGATCATCTTTCTGTAAAATCTGCCATGTCACCCCAGACAATTCAAATGTGTGACCATGATTAGTATTCCCTATGTGTTCCTTCTTGCCCTGAGTTCTACTTCTGAAAAAATATTTGTCTGTCTCTGGTGTAAAGTGTATCAATAATAATATTGCTATGGCTAATAAAACTACCAATAAGAGTGCAATACCTATAATGTCCTTGCATCTAGCTAAGGTTAGAACATACGTTTGTCTAAAGTCAGATCGTTTAAAATAGAAAGTGTAGAAGCAAGTGTTATTTCGTTGCTCTAAGATACTTCATTCCAACCAGTCTTTGTTTTTCTTCTTTCTTTGAATTCAGTTAGTTTCTTGCATCTTTATTTATAGCAGTCTTTGTATAGTCTTCAATAACCTTACTCTGTGTTGTTTTAAAATGTTATCTGTACACATCTTGTACTGCCTTGGCAATCTTCTTTAAACTTTTTGACAACTTATCAGTTTTCATTTCAGTCTATTAACACAGTTCATTCAATGAATTATCACAATTGAGTTTTGCTTGTAACAGTTTTCAGGAAGGTTCAGGCAGTTCTTTATTCTAGTCAATCAGATCTGATATTGGAATGTTTAGCAATTGGCTCACATAATAAGTCCATTCATGTGCTGATTATTTTTGACAAGGTAGACTGACTCTTTTGGATCTTCCGAATGTTTGTTGAGGTCCTTCTGTGTCACCTATACCACTTAACTCTGCCTCCCCTGAAACTGTTGATGGTAGTGAATCAATCGACACACTTGACTTCAGTTTCTTTCAACTGTTTGTAGCCATTTAGCATTGTGGTTGTCACTTTTTGTTCATGATTTGGGGCTTGTTCCTTCTCCTGGGTCTTGTTGTTGCTCTGAATGTCTCTCAACAGTCCTTGTTCTTGCTTCCGCCCCTTCGGTAGCAAGAATTCTAATGGCTCTCTGCGAGATATCTGAGAACTAGATTTATTAACCTGTCAGCAGTTCTTCACCCCCCACTTTTTCTTGGTATCTTACTTCTTTGACTTGTGTGGCTTGTATAGTTTGCGGTGGTACAGTCACTAGTTTCCTTGGTTCTGGCTCATAGAACATTATTTCTTCATGCAGATCTCTTGTTCTCTGGGCATGTGAAGCATGTACCCACTTTAACACTCAAGCACATTTGGCAGGGGTATTCATTATTAGAATCATCTGTTTTGTAGGTACTCAGCCAGTCTCATGGCTCTCCCCATGATGATCTTGTGGGATGATAAACCTGTCTTTCTGGCAGATGTACTTAGGATACCTATCAACACCAAAGGTAAAGCATCAGCCCATTTCAATTAAGTGGAGCCATAGACCTTTGCCAATTGGGACTAGATAGTGCCATTGAGTTTCTCTACCATGCCAGCAGCCTCATGACAATAGCTACTATGCAACTTCTGCTCAACTTGTAATGCTGCACTCAAGATCTTTCTGATCTCACTGTTAAAGTGAGTTCCTCGATCTTACTCCAGAGAAACAGGTATTCCGTATCTCAGTACTAGCTCCATTAACAGAAGTTCAGCTACAGTGAGACTGCCATTTCTCCTTTTTGGAGAGGCTTCCACCAATCAAGAGAAAATGCACAGCATGACCAGGGCCTATGTCAACCCATTACAAAGGACCATCCCGATAAAATCCATCTGCATCCTGTTGAAGGGAAAACCTGATCTTCCTATGTGACTCAGTGTAACTCGTGCTCATTTCCTTATATTCATGTGTTGACATATCACACAATGATGGCACAACTCTTCTGCATGATCCCTGAGCATGTGATTGAAACCAATTTTGTCTAAATAACCTGACCATCGCATCCCCACCTAAATGTATAGAGCCATGGAATTGTCATGTCACAGTGGGTAGTAAACTGTCTGGTTACACTGATCTTCTATCTGCTGAAACCTAAATGTCTTTAGTATCCTTCCCTCATTCTGCTCTGATTCAGCACTTGTGTTCTGCTTCTGTGACATTTTCCTATAACTCTTTCAAATCTTTCCACGTGTCAGGTATAGACATAAACATTGAAAAGCCAGTATTCTCTTGAGGTTCATCTGTGAATACGCCATCATAGGTACAAGCCATGATCACACAATAGCATGCCACTTCATCTGCAAATCTGTTGCGAACTGTGACATAACCATTGCTGTGCTTGTGCACTGCATATTTTACTAAATCAATTTTAGTTGTAAAGCTTCCAGAAGTCTTCTCACATCCTCACGATTCCTTATGGGCAAGCCAGGTGAAGTAATAAAACCACCTTGTGACCATAACTAACCAACGTCTTGGATGACACCAAAACTATTTTGACTATCTGTAAAACCAGTCACTCTTATTTGGGCTACCAAGCTGTAAGCTCTGGTAAGAGCAATGAGTTTGGCAACTTGTGCTGAATAAATTCTTTGAAGCCATGAAGCTTCTCAATCTCTTGTATTATGCAGACAGTGTAAGCTACTCTCAGGGAACCATCATTTGTTCTTAAGCATGCTCCATCAACAAACAAAACATAATCAGAAATTATTAAAGGCTGATCGTCTATATCAAGTCTTGGAATTGTGCATAAATCTGTGATATCAATATCGTCATGCTCAATTTCATCAGACATATCATTCTTGGGCAAACACTTGGATTACAAATTTGCCAGCTCCTCAGCTCGATTTTCTGTGAGGCAGGTATCTGTTGTCCAGTTGAGTCTAGGGCTACTCATGTATTGGATTTTGGTTCTGGTAAGCAAAACCTCAATCGAGTGTGGGGCCATGTCAGTAAATGGATGTCCCATCACAGTGCTTTCACATCTCTCGAGGTCTGCACTCACAGCAGCCACTGATTTTAGACATCCAGGCAGTCCAGCAGCAATGTGATCAAGGGTAATTGAAAAATAGACCACAGAGCTTTTTGTATCCCCATGCAATTGGGTAAGCACTGAGAGAGTGCAGCCCTATCTCTCTAACTGCAAAACAAAATACATCTCTTGGTATAATCAGGCATTCCCAGTCCTAAGGCACAACAGAGACTTTCTCTCAGCTCTACGAAAGCTTTCATGCATTCATTGTCCCATCGAATCTGATTGCACACATCTCTGTGTGTCAGACTCAGAAAAGGCTTAGCCACTACAGAAAAGTTGGGTATCCACTGGTTACAGTACCCAACCATTCCTAAGAACATTCTGACTTCTGTTTATGTTTTAGGGGGACCCCTGATTGGGATGTCCTTTACCCTTTGGCATGACAATTCAAGTCAATCCATTAATGTGTCTCAAATATCTTTTTGAAAGTACTGAAACTTGCTCGGGGACACTTTATATACACTTCCAGCTAAAGGATTTAGCAAAGCAATGGTCTCTTGTTTGCAAGCTTCTCTTGTGCTTGCTGCCACAAGGAGGTCACCAATGTATTGCACAAGGACCGAATTACATGGCAAGTTTACCATCCAAGATTCTTCTTTAGGAACTTATTAAAGATTGAAGGACTCTAAATATACCCTTGTGCAACTATAGACCATGCTAAGATTTTCTCTTGAAACATGAATGAGAGTAGGAATTGGCTGTCCACACATAATGGAATTGAGAAGAAAGTTTGACAAAGATCCACAACAATGCACCATTCTGCTGTGCACAAATTTGATAAAGAATGGTGGCTGGATTCGGTACCAGAGGACAACATAGGAGTACAATTTCATTCACTGTTTGTGAATTTTGGACTATCCTAAGCTTGCCATTTGGCTTTTGTAATCGCATAATCATCAAGTTGCATGGACTCCTGATTGGTGTTATCCCTGCTATTAATTTTAGAGTCGTGTGAAATGGTGTTGCTCTCAGGAAAACTGCATTAGGCTTAACTGTGATTCAGACTGGTTCTACACCATTCTTTCCCAGTGAAACCCTACACATCTGGATTCACAGTATCTTTGATCTGAGATAGCAATGTCTCTGCTATTCTCATTGGATAAAGCCCGACAGCATATTACTGAGTCAATTTAAACTCAGCATCTTCATCATGGCTGTGGAATTCAACCCCATCTTGAGTACAGTAGATTGTGCAATTTAATTTGCATAATAAGTCACATCCTAATAGATTTACAGGACTTGAATCACACAAAACAAACTGGTAATTTTCTTCAAATGAACCTATTTTTACAGGAATGTCTTTTGAAAATGTACTTGTAATCTGTTTATTCGTAACTCCTACAACTTGGATTGTCTTTCCCAATCAGAGTAGGTCTGGGATTTCCACTGTTCCAACAGTTGAATGAGTAGCACCTTTATCATTCAAGAATGAAACGTGATGACCATTTACCATACCTTCTACAAATGGTCCCTTCTGGTCTACCTCTAAGACTGTGCCAGCACACAATCTGCCTCCTCTCTCGGACACCATCATTGAACGGTGTCAGCTCTTGTCATCGATCATTGGAAACTGCAGAATCATATTCTGATTATGAACCTAGAATGCTTTTTAGTTTACTCGGGTCATCTGGTTGACATTCATTTTAGAATTACCTACATTCTGTTGAACCACAAGGG
This sequence comes from Pleurodeles waltl, assembly GCF_031143425.1. Classification (NCBI taxonomy): domain Eukaryota; kingdom Metazoa; phylum Chordata; class Amphibia; order Caudata; family Salamandridae; genus Pleurodeles; species Pleurodeles waltl. The sequence continues at coordinate 747,422,947 of NC_090446.1, read as the reverse complement.
CTTGTGGGACTGGCATCACTTGAACCTGATTTTGCAATAGCATTTGCATTTGTTGATTAGGTACATTCTGTAATTGCATTATTATTTGTTCTCTCTTGATTGAGCTACACTCACACATCCAGAGCCTGACCTTGTTACAAAAATGACAAGGCACCATCTTCCTCAACATTGCAACATCTACATCGGTAGTCGGATCAATTAAAACACCTCAACCTCTACCCTGTGAGGAAACTACAACTCCATGTACACCTGGCATTCCATTCTGAAGACCAACTCCTTGCATTGCACCACCGGCTCCTGCAAATAACAGATTCTAAAAACCTCTCTGAGCCATCTTCTTCTTTGCCAACCTGAACTTTATTTCCTTAATTTTTTCTGCTTCATCTCTTGTTCATCACTACAATGCTGCATACTTCAAAATCTTATCCAATGACTTTGCCAACAAATTACATTCAGCCATTTATGCTGACTAATATCATACCTCAAACCGAGAACAAACTGCGAAATGAAAAATCCCATATCATTTGGCTTATTATGTGCTTGGCCTGTATGCTGCTGAAATGCTTTCAACAACTTTTCATATTACTCATGTACAGATTATTTCACTTCTTTTTTTTTTCTTTTTTTTGTCATACTATTTTATTGTAGATACTGCAAAAGTGATACAAAATCCAAACGGGATCGAGATCCCAACATTTATAAACAATGGTACAGAATAAATCAAGAAATATAAGCAACGGGTGAAACGTTGGAACATTGTCAATTGTTCTTTGAAAACGTATCCCAACAATCGCAATAATAACAATAATAAAAATAAAGGTCAGAAAAAACAAGAAGGGGAACAAAGAATTAAAGGAAAAGGGAGATAGAAGTAAGGGATGGGGATTAAGTAGAGCATCGTGCTATAGGACATCTTTGTACAGGAGAGCAGGAGAGAACAGGAGGGGTAGATAATTTAATTTAGTGGGAGCAAGGTTAGTGTGTCGTAATCAGGCCCCCAGGGAGTGGAGAATTCACTCCTCTCTGTATCGGTGTCCGGATTGTGAGCAAGTCGCAATACTTGTAGATAGTGTGATATCGAGTTGAGGTCGGGTATCTTTATGTTGGAGGGCAGGATATCAGTGTGATAGTATACCCCTAGGCAGTGGGTTGTCGAGATAGCGGATCAGTCTGGATATCGGAGCCTGAGTTCTTTAGCTTCACTCAGCACAGTCCATGCTTGTTACTTAGTGTTCTTATGCTGCCTCGTATGTATGGGTCTACGACCGAAGCTTGCTAGTGAGAATAGAAGAGACCAAGGTCATACCCCTGATGGAACTGGGGGAAAGGGAGAGGAGAGAGGGAAAGAAAGAGAAGAAGAGAGAGTAGAGAAAAGAAAAAGAAGAAGGAGAGGAGAAAAAAGAGAAAGAGAAAAGAAGAACTAATAAGGGGAGGGGAGGGAGGGTGATCCACAAAGGGAAAAGGGGGGGAAGAAAAGGGGTGGGGGAGGGAGGGGGAGGGTAGATGGTTTCAGGCAGCCTACTGACGCCCCACAGTAAGAAAGGGGGCCCATACTTGGTTGAACAATTGGGCTTGGTCTTGTAGGTTATAGGCGATTCTTTTGTGCATGGCAAAACAGGTCATAGCTATGATCCACTCCTCCGGGGTTGGTAAGATAGCCGATCTCCAGTGGCGTGGGATGCAAATTTTTACAGTGGCTAGCGTTGTGTGTAGTAACCTCTTGTGTGGTCTGGGTAAGTCTGGGAGAGAGGTCATGTCATGTAGAAGTATGAGAGAGAGGGGGAGTAGTGCCGGGAGTATCATGGATTCAGCCAGGGTGGAGCCCACTGCGTCCCATAGCGGTCGAACTGTTGGGCAGTCGACTAGGATATGTTTTAGGTTGCAGTATGTCTCTGGACATCGCCAGCATTTCGCGTGCGGGGGAAGTCCTGTCCTGTGTAATTTTGCTGGGTACCAGTGCCAATCGTGTAGGACCTTAAAGAGGCAAAACTTTAAATGTGCCTCTCGGTGCCTCTGTCCAGTGCCTCTGTCCAGCGCCTCTAGAGTGTCTTCCCAGTCCTCTGGATCTGGTGCCTGTTGTAGTCGGGTTTGCCATTTTAAATGCAGCTTATCCCAGAGAGGTTGGGAGTAGAGCTGTCGGATGATTAGGTCATAGAGACCCGCCATGAGTCTCCTATGTTGCCCCCACTGTTGCAAGTAGGCCACTACGGGTGAGGACCGGGATCCCCATTGAATGGTCTTGGTCCCCTGGCAGATGCAGTGTATAAGTTGCAGATATCTCCACTCTTGGCTCGGTTGAAGATTTAATTCTTCCCGCAGCCTGAGGAAAGATTTGAGCGTGTCGTTTCCCAGGATCTGGGAAACCGTATGGATTCCAGCCCTCCTCCACTGCGGCCAGTCAAGCACTTAACCGCCTATCCGGAGTCTGCTGTTATGCCACAGAGGTGCTTGGGCGTTGAGAAGAGGGTGGGTCCCAAGTAGGCGGTGGGCCCTTCGCCAGGCTGCTCGCGTCACCTTCAAGATGGGGTTCACCGAACTGACGGATGGGAAGTCGTCGCGATAAGGACCTCCAAGTCCCTCCTTCGCGGATAGCAATAGCTTCTCCACGGCAATCCACTGGGGCGGGACCAGCACTGTGGACAAGGTGTGAGACAGCTGGGATAAGTGCAGTGCAATTGAATAATGCTCTACCGACGGAAGCCCCATGCCCCCGTGGGAGCGGCGGGCTAGGAGTTTGGCAGACGATAAGCGTGGTCGCATTGAGCCCCATACAAATGATCTGATGAGTGCATCTATGTTTCGTAGTGTATGGAGAGGCACCTGTAGTGGGAGGAGTCCTAGCACATAAGTGAAACGGGGCACCGTAACCATCCTTACCGCTTGTACTCGACCCCACATAGATAGGCCCAATTGACTCCATTTTGTGAAATCAAGCTTCACCCGTGCAATGAGGGGGTCGATGTTATCCGCCACCATATGCACTAGGCCCGGATTGACTAGCACCCCCAGGTATTTGAGACGTTTTGGTGTCCAACGAAACGGAAAGCCTAGGAGTGCTGCTCTTGTAGTCATCCGCGAGAGGGGAAGCGCCTTGCTCTTATCCCAGTTGATACTTGTAGCCGGAGAGGATTGCAAATCCATCTTTGATCTCCAGCAGGGCTGGTATGGATCTTTCCAGATCCGTAAGAGTTAGTAAAACATCGTCGGCATATAGATACATTTTAGAAATACCTACCGGCAATGTGGGACCTGTGATGGAGCAGGAGGAGCGGATAGCTGCAGCAAGGGGCTCCATTGCTAGCAGGAACAGAAGTGGTGAGAGGGGGCAGCCCTGCCGTTTACCTCTACGGATAGGGAAGGGGTCTGAGAGGAAGCCTCCACAGTTGAATCTTGCTGCGGGCTGGTCATAAAGTAGCCGCACCATTGAGATAAAGCTGTCTCCCAGGCCGAACCTCTCTAACGTTGTGAACAGGTATGACCACTCTATGCGGTCGAATGCCTTTTCCGCATCCAAGGACAGGGCCAGTTCCTCCTCCAGTAAGTTCCTAGCAGCCCATAGGGTATGGCATAGGGTGTGCAAGTGATTCCTTGAGGTGCGACCTGGTACAAACCCCACTTGCGTGTGGTGGATCAGAGATGGTATGACTTTGTGCAGTCTGTTGGCCAGGATATTTGCTAGGATTTTGATTTCACTGTTTAAGAGAGAAATAGGTCGATAACTGCCACACAGCAGGGGGTCTCTCCCGGGTTTTGGTATGATGGCTATCCTGGCATTATTGGATATAGCCCCCAGGGACTGTGTTGAGCAGGCTTCATTCAAAGCCACATGTAGTATGTCAATTGCCTCCCTCCCTGTCCATTTACAGAATTCTGCTGGGAATCCATCCTCCCCTGGTGATTTGTGATAGGGGAGGTCGGAGATAACTCTTTCTATTTCCTGCCTGCTTATTTCCCCTTGTAGGAGGTTGCGTCCCTTCTCTGACAGGGAGGGTAGGTCAAGGCCCACCAGGAAAGCTGTACACTGAGCTGGGCTGGATATAGTCTCTGATGTGTAAAGGTGTCTGTAGAATGACGCAAATTCGTTAGCGATAGCTTGCGGTGTGTTAATATTTCTCCGGAAGAGGCGCGGATAGCTGGGATGGCAAGGGCAGCTGTCCTCTGTCGGAGCTGGGCTGCCAGCAAACGCCCTGCCTTCTCTCCTTGTTCGTAATGTCTTCATTGTAGTCTCTGTAGAGCATACTCTTCCTGGGAGGTATATAACTCGTTGAGGGCCATGTGGGCACGCTGTAAGTTTCAACGCCCTGGGAGTGAGGGGTGTGCAGTGTATTGTCTAGTGAACCGGCGGATATCAAGTTCCAGTGCCGCCTGTTTCTCTTTTCTGTCTCTGTTCGCCAGTGCTGTGTCCCGCATAAGTTGGCCCCGCACCGAGGCCTTGGCTGCGGCCCACATAATTCGGCTAGAGTTCACAGAGCCCAGGTTGTTTTGAGCGAAGGTGGCTGCATTGTCCTGTAGCTGTGACTTACCATGGGGAGAGCAGTAGCAGTGGACCGCAAATCTCCAAGGCTTACGGCCCGGGGATACAAGGTTCAAGTGGATCGCTATGCTAATCGGAGAGTGGTCCGAGAGGCCGCCCTCCAGTATGCGATCATCATGGATACGGGCCACGAGGTTGTGGGACAGGAGAAAGTAGTCAAGTCGGAATTGGGTGCCGTGCACCGGTGAGAGAAAGGTGAATTCTCGTTCTATAGGATGGATCAGTGTCCAGTGGTCCACTAGGCCATTGTCTGATAATATGTCGGTCTGTAGGGCTCTGTCTGCATTGTTACTGACGTCCAAGGGGCCTTTCTGTCAAGTACTGCGTCTCTGACTATGTTCCAGTCCCCTCCTATTACATAGCGAGATGCCCCTATCTCGGTCAAGAGTCAGTTGATTTGTAAGAAAAAGAGGCGTTTTGGGCCCGTTGGTGCATGGACCGCGCCCACACACAGTGAGGAGTCGCCCATCTTTAATTTAGCGAATACGTAACGGCCCTTGGGATCAGTTCATGATTTAAGAACGGTATGGGGGAGGGTTTTACGCAGCAATAGCGCGACACCGCATTTTCTTGGGGTAGTCTTTGTGCTGGGGGAGGGGGAATTACAGCTAAACAGGACGGTGCCCACCCAGTCGCGTCGCAGTTTATCGGATTCCGGACCATCTAGATGTGTCTCTTGTAAAAGGGCAATGTCCGCCTGTTTGGAATTGAGATAGGATAGAACCTTTTTCCACTTTATGAAGTGGGTGAGGCCATTTACGTTCCAGGATATAATCCACAGAGGTGCTGTTGGCACTCTGTTCGGATCGGACATCCCTGCACCTTATTGAGACCTATCCGAGTATGGGGGCACTTGGAGCAGGAGAGAGAGGAGATCCTGGGGGGGGTCAGGGGGGAGGAGGGGTGGGGACTTAACAGAAACTTTGGAGATGGGGGATTAATAATAAGGGGGGAGGGAGCCAAAGGCAGGTAGGGGGGAGGGAAAAGAGAGGAGGAGAAAAGGAGAAAGGGCGGCTGCTAAGGGATAGAACAGGTGAATGAAACTGAAGAAGGGGAGGAGGATTAAAGAAAATGAAAGAAAGAAAGAGAAAAACGGGACAAAAGTCCCGACGTTCTAGGACTGTAACCTGCGGGTCTAGAACCCAGGCCTATCGAGCTCCATTGCCCGACCAGCGGACCCCAGACCGAGGGAGGCGGCACACACGCGGCACCTCGGCCCCCCCAATCTAGCTCTCCCTTCCCCGCGCAAATCCGTGTAACATTAAGGGGAAGGGGGAGGGAGAGGCGGGGACATAGGGGGGAGGGCTGTGTATAGGGTGTGTGTGGCTGCATCTCAAGAATGGTGGCGTGTGCCAATCTTATCAATTTTATCGAATTCGGGAGGGAGAAGAGGGGGGAGGGAGGCGTGGGGGTGCGAATGGGTTGCTGTTAGGAGGAAGGAAACATTTCCCTGCCATTGCAGATTATTCAGATGCAATAATAAGTTGTCAGTCGTAGTAGACATTTATCAACCATCATTGAAGGCGATCAAAGTTAAAACAAATTATTAATGAATGAGAACAGTGTGACAGTTCTAAAGAAGTGCTCGATATCTGTTTTAGCAGACAAACGGGTGTCATGTTATGGAGAGAGAACGCGTTCCTAGATTTCTAAGAAAAGGAAGAGCAAATGAGGATATACTAACACGCGTGATAATAAGCAAGAATATTCAAACACTATCATGACAAACAGAGGCAATGGCCCCCAGTAATAATATTTAATGAGTTCACAAAAACTGGTACTCATCTCTCCCTTTCGTCTTCTCCGTGGCGAGGTCCCTTTGCTGCGGTCGCGTCTGCCCGTGGTCGGTAGTAGGGAGAGTTCTGGGGGGGCATAATGTTGTTTTGTCCTCAGGTGGGGTCCATTGTGGGTTTCAAAGGGGAGTGGGATTTGTCTCTCTCTGATAGCTGCGTGTGCATCACCACCGCTTGAAGTACTTGACCCCTGTCGTCGTAGCTTTTTGCGAGGCTCTCTCTTCCCCTGATTTGAGGGTCTATGGTAGAACGCACTTCAGGTTCAGATGCGGGTGCCGGGTGGCCGGTTCCCGGGGGTGGGCCCCGTGTGAACTGGGGGGTCTGGGCAGTCGTTTACATGGAATGGGTTTGGTCTTTCTAAAAATGCTCTCAGGTCCTCCGGATTGTAGAAGTTCCGTGATTCCCCATTTGATTCCCGTCTCGAATAGACCAAACTTCACATCTAAGCGATGGAGCTGGGTGCGGAAAGACAGGAAGGCTCTCCTCCGATCTGCAGTCTCCTTGGAAAAGTCTGCTTATATCCGGATCTCCAGATTACCCGATCAGAGCGGCCCTTGCGTTCGAGCCATCTGTAGTAGTTGGCGGGCCTGCAGATGTCGTAGCATGCAGACTGTAATTGGGCGGAGGCAGTTATTTCCATCTTGTCTCTTGGGGCCCAGCCTGAGCACCCTTTGGAACTCCAGAGAGGGGTCAAATGTTATGTCTGTTAGCTTGGGTAGTATGTCCCGCAAGTAGGAGAATATGTCTGTGCCTTCAACACCCTCCGGAAACCCAAGGAGGTGAACATTGCTCCTGCGGCTCCTGTCCTCCAAGTCCGTCAGCTTACTGCGAAGGTGCGAGAGTTCTAGGTCTCTATCGGTCCAGGAGGCTACTTGAGTTTCCACCGTTGCCACACGTTGATCGAGTCCAGATATCTGCGATTGGAAGCCGGCTATATCCAGGCGCATGGATCTCGTCTCCGCCGTCAGCGCCACCATCACGTTGTCCATACCTTCCAGTTTACGGCTCACCGCCGATATCTCCTGCAGTATGCGGTCCATTGTCACACCTTGCGTGTCGTCTGCCATGTTGGCGCAAGGGAGGGGAGGGGGGTCCTCTGCTGAGGGATGTTTCTGCTGGCGGAGGGCTTCAGAGAATAGTAGTTGTCGGTCTGGTTTACCCGTTGCATTGCCCGTCGCCATGCCCCTGGGCATTGCGGGCTCCCCCGTTCAGGCTCTGATACAAAAACTGATGTTTGCGGCAATATTTCAAGGATCAGGATACTGGGCGTCCGGCAGAGCGCAGATCTGAGCATAGGTACAGACCTAGGCACTCCCCCACCTGTTGGGAGGAAGTAGGAGATCAATACAGTGGGAAGGCCAGGTGGGCGTTAATTGTAGATGTGTAGAGTCATCCCATCTCCCCCTGTGCCATCCAGGTACCAGCGCCGTGACCGCCGAGAAAGGGAGACCTCACCGCCCCCGCTGACCACAGAAAGAGAAATGGGTCTCACTTCCTATGTCCGTGCTCCTGGATGCTCGGGCCGTGGCTGACCCTCTCGTCGTCGGCCTCAACGATAGTGGGGGGTATAGGCGGGAGATCAAATGTCCCAGTAAGAGGCCAACCGTAATGCGTTGTGCCGCTATTGTACTGCCCGTGCAGTGTATCCTTCCCCTCTCCACTTGCCCATACGGGAGGGTGTGTGCCACCTGCCCCCTGTCCGTCTAGGGGTCCCACGAGTGTTTGACGTGTGCAGGCTTCAGTTCTTTTCCCTTACTTTCTTCCTGTACTTTTTTCTTTGTATTTTTGTTTTCTTTTGTTTCTTTTTTTTATTTTGGGGCCAACTGCATTGTCATCCTTGCCTTCTTTTTCATTTATTTTTTTTCTCTTCCTCTTTCTCTTCTCTTCTTCCTCCTCTCTCTCTTTTCCTCTCCTTCTCTTTGTCTTCCTTCATCCCTCTCCACCCTGCGCCCTGAGGGGTCCCCAGTTCTGTGCAGTTGGAATGGGGGGGGGGGCAAACGGGGAGCCACCAGTGATGTCCTTGTTCTCCCAGAGGCAGCAGCAGTCCCATGGTTATAGAAGGGGCGCGACATTGTCTCTGTTCTCCGCGGGCCGCCCAGGTCTCCGGCGTGCCTGCTGGAGGCCTCCGAGGTCTAGGAGGGAAAAGAGAAGAGGGAGACAAGGAGCGAGGCAAGCGGAGGAAGCCTCCAGGCTCCCGCCTCCCTCAAAAGCCAGAGGAGGGAGGCGCGGCCCCCGGTCCGGGTCCAGCTGTAACTTGAGGCCACGGCTTAGCCTCTTGCCGCGGGCCTCAGTGCCATCTTCTGCGTTCCCGATTTGTTTTAGAGGGGGGGAGCGCACTCTCCACACTGGCGGTGCGCCGCCCTCATGCCGCCGATCCTCGGCGCTCCGTTTGCCGCTGGTCTGCTGCTGATCGGGGGCCCTCAGCGCACCCCCGGCACCGCCGCCCCCGGTCAACGGCCCGCCGCCTAGCAGAGCTCGGCTCCTAGGCGGCCATCTCCGTTCGTAGCCAGACCACGCCCCCTATTTCACTTCTTGACGAATCCTGTTCATCCTCACATAATCTAAATCCATTGGAGGAACTCTGCCTTTCAGTAAAGTAATCACCACATTGTATTACTCCCTTTTAATTGGTGATGGTGCACCAATTACGAGAACCTCTTGGCGGCTCTGTGGTCAATAAACAGCTTTTTTACATTCAGACCACAAATCATTCAGGACCACAATGTCAAAAAACATTCAGGTCATTACACAACACTTTTGAAATCTTCAACAATCTTTCAACCTGTGTATACCACTGCATTGGATTGTCTCTCAATTTGGAAAAATTGTTTGTAAATGCTGCAAGATCCCCCCTACTGCAAGGCTCATCAACATAATCTCCACCTGGTATTATCCTCAATGGAAAAGCCAAACTCTGTTCATCACCTAGGGTTTCTGAAGGTGGCTTTCTCTTTAATTCAGCCACATCTTCTGTTTTTTCTTTTCATTCTTCTTTGCATATTTACTTTCTAATTTTTCAAAATCACTCCATCTGCGGACACATTTGACTAATTACAGTTGCATTTCTGAAGAACGCATTGTCTTAATTGATTCTTCATCCAGTTGTACCCTGAAACTTTTCTGTAATGTGATGCCTTTTGAAATATTGAATTCATATTTATTTGCTTATTCTGTCAATTTATCACGCACAGTGGCAGCTCTGCTCATAATTTCTTTGCACAAATAAATCAATTATTTTTCATGATATTCATTTACATGATCCTAGTCCAAACATCCTCTAATGATTTCTTCTCATTCTATTTTTAATCTCAGGACATGTAATTGTTTCTCTTCTCTGGTATTTTGGCTAGTGCCAAGATTTTCTGTGCTCTCAACCTTAGTCATTTTCTTGGTAGCTTCCTCATTTACTAAGTGTAATATCCCACCTTCAACCAAAATGTCCCACCCTGTGTTGCTTGCGTCAAAAAGACAATTCCACTTTTTGTTCTCCTAATGATTGAATTGTCTGTGGAGCTGTCCATAAAACAATCTGTGATTCTAGAAAGTCGGCATAAACACTGTAGGAGGTGATCCTTCAACAGTTCTTTTAGCTACTGTGCTTGGGAGAATATTAATCAGAGTATTTGGTGAGCACATCTCTACTGGCCATGCTGTAATAATCCTATCAGTGGAAGCTGGTACAGTCACACATCTGCCAAATCAGTATCAGTATCTGATTTTGTTTATTTTTTTTTACTTTTTCCCCTTAATCATTTTCTTTTTAGTTTTTTTTTAAATGTTTTTCTGAATTCTTGCTTTTCTCATTTATAATGGCAGGGTATAATCTACTACATTTTTTCTCCATCTTTGTTGTTTATTATCCCAAATTGTATCCATATAGTTTCTCATTGCCCTTTTTGTTCATCGATGGTACCTTACTCTATCTCTGTTACAAAACTTTTTCTTCAATGCACTTATTGCTTTAAATTGTGTTGGTCAAGGAGGAGGCTTCACTTCTCAAAGTGCTTCTCTTAACCTGTCTATAATTCTCAAACAAATGTACCTATCTAGAAATGTTTAATTGACACTATTTCCCGTGATCTTGCACCATTGACAAGGCCATACACTTGTGTGTAACCCTTCCTCAATTGTCATATGATAAGTAGGCGTACCCTCAGGAGGTGCCTCTTCACCCTCCTGTACAGCAATAGTGACATCACCTCTCACTAAACTTATAATAATTTTAAAAAATGTCATTACTTTGAATTCAAATTAACACAATATCCACATAAAATATAAATCTTCATTGCTTCTTTTCTGTTCTGTATAGATCAGATTCCAATGAGCCCTTCTTCCAATCTCAGCAAGGCTCTGGCTAGCAAACAACCACTCACTGCACAACTCTCCTATCAGCCTAACCAATCTCAGCTGGTGTTTCATACCAACCAACCAGCTTCAAAAAAACAAAACTAAAAACAACAAAAACTAAAAACAAACACAAGAATAACTCAACAACCTTAATTTTTAGGTTTTTACACCTTCTGACTTCTCAATCAAAAAGAGTTTGATGCATACCAATGAAATCTTGACCAGTGGTAAATCAACTAATCAGTGCAGTGTCACCTTTATGCATCAGGTTTCACCAGTATTCACCAATATTAGTACAATCACAAAAATCTGTTACTGTCCCTAACTCAAAAATGCAGTCAATAACATATCATAACCTGCGCCACAAATCACTGGCAGACAAGAATACCATATATCAACTCTTTTTCAGGATCTCTATCCAGAGATCTTGGACTACTTCTTAGTCCAATAACCTATTTATTGGACTAAACAAGGCTTGACAAGGCTCAGAAGCATCAGCAAGTCATGAGCTTCAATAATTCATTCAATACACAACCCACAATAATCAATGTTCACATCAGGGGCATACCCAAGTGACCCCACTATAACTGGGCACATAAATTAAATATACCAAAAAATGGTTTATAGTCTGGAAGAATTATACAACCATTGTTACACCAGTGAGTACATGAATAAGTCACTGGTAATATAGAAAATCGGTTGTAAGTCATTACAATAAATGTGTTCTTACAAATGATTTTCTATATTACCAGTGACTAATCCACATACTCACTGTTGTAAAGATGGTTGTATCATTTTTACTTAGCATAAAAAAGTTAATCTATATTACAATAATTGATGTTCAGCCATGAATTATGATGCATAGCCCTATTGATACTTACTCCTCCAGATCTGCAACTGCTACAACAACTCCAGAAAACCACACTCCATCAGTCTTCAAGCTCAGGCTTTGGGCATTGGGACTTAGGCATTTATCTATCTCAAGGTACTTTAAATTTTGTAGCTCCTCTTTCACATCATCCTAACCATCAATCTGCTACCAGCATTTAAAAAGGGATTATTGGGGTTCCCAATAGTCCCCCTTGCTCTCTCATCGTGCCCTTAATATATATAGGGCACCCACATTAACTCCTTGGCACCCAAGCTTGCATTGCCAAAGTTAAAAGCTCATTACTCACTTACTGGATGACTTTGTGGGTTGACACACCTATTAGGTTGATGGAAAAGTACATCTAGTAAAAATTCATAAAGCCTTGCAGTACAACCAAACATGTACAACACATGCAGACACACCCATGGATAGGATTGTTGTTTTTCTGTCATAATGAACATATACCCCAAATTCTGATAAATGGTCCTGTCTTAGTATTCTCATTAAGTTTATTGTTTCATACTGGATTATACTTCTTAATCTTAAGCACTGTTGTACCAGACATACATGGACATATTGACCAGAGAAAGTCAGTGTCATAACACATAGCTGTTGTTTCACAAGAAATGCACTCTTAATCATTTTGTCAGGAATAAGGCTGTGCGCGGTCCAAGACCCGCCCTGACCTCTGCTTCGCGTCTTTGCGGCACGTCATGCGCACTGCTTGTCATCCCCATTTGCTCCAGAAGTGGTCATCAGCGTCGCCTGCCCTGTGGTAAAGCTCATGTAGCTGCAGGGTCAGGACATTGGTGGACAAGATGCCCTTATCAATGCCATTCTAGGAATGGACTACAACTCCCAAGCTTTTAGAGGCAGTGGCCATTTTGGGGTGTGGCAGGCCTATAAAGCAAAGCCACACCCAAGCACATTGCTCACTATTTTGAAGACTTCATTGCAGTTGGACCTCGTGGGGAGTTCCTCTGAAGAAAGCGGATTTCCTGCATGGCAGAGTGGCAGCATGTCAGAGTATCCTTGTTTCCATTGTGAATTCAAATACGAGTAGGTCGTACTCGTATCGGTAAGGTCTTGATAAGTCAAATCTTGAAGGGGGTTGTTTACTCCCAAAAGTAAAGCGCCCCTTAACACAACGAGCAAAGCGCTTCAGGCTAAATGAGTAAAGTGCCCTTGGCACGACAATCAAAGCGCTTCAGGCTAAATGAGTAAAGCACCCTTGGCACGATAATCAAAGTGCTTCAGGCCACCCGAGAAAAGCACCCTTGGCATGACAATCAAAGCGCTTCAAGCCACACGAGTAAAGAGCCCTTGGCATGATAATCAAAGCGATTCAGGCCACACAATGAAAGCGCCCTTGGCACGACAATTAAAGCGCTTCAGGCCACACGAGGAAAGTGCCCTTGGCACAACAATCAAAGCGCTTCAGGCCACACAAGGAAAGGGCCCTTGGCATGACAATCAAAGTGCTTCAGGCCACACGAGTAAAAGCGCCCTTGGCACGGCAATCAAAGCGCTTCTGGCATAATGAGTAAAGTGCTTCATGCATGATGATCAAAGCACTTCAAGTTCAATTAGTAAAACTTTTCAGGCCTCAGTTGCAAATGTGAAAGCGCTTGTGAAAAGCAAGCTGTAGTGTAATTGTTTTTTTGGAAGTACTATTTGGGAGATTAATATTTAAATCTTTGTGCATTTCTAGGCTGAGATCAAATGTTTATGTTATGAAAGCATAATTGTTACATGGTTAATATTCAGAGTATGATCATAGTCCAAAGCTCTTGCCATCTTTAGGTACAGAGATTGTAGTTCGTTCTTGTTCCATGATTCAAAGCAGGGGCTGCGCCCAGTTCACAAAGGGTCTCAATCCGATATCACGGAGATGCCTTTGTTCCAGTCTATTGGTGAGTTTATAGTGTTATGAAAGAGTATATGCATATTTGTCCTAACCATTTTATTTTCAGATCTCTGTCCCTGCAGTTCCCTACCCTAATTCCCTTCCCCCGCCTGGCTTCATCAATACTCTGCGCTCTGATAGCTTTCTGAGTTGGTGACACCGGAGGTGGGCCTTTTGGTCAGCAGTGTGCAGATCCCAAGGAAAGGGCATTGTGACACATTTAAAGTGTCACTTTAGTAACCTGAGGAAAAATACTCGTATTGAAGAAAGCTTCACAAAATGCCTTTCTAAATTGCATGTGATGTTTTGTACTGTGATATCATTAGAACCAAGGGTCACATGATATTACTTTTGAGGTGCCATCATAGGAACAAATTGTCATGTCACTTTTTGTTCTAATGGAATTTTCGAGAATTTATATGTATCCATAGATGATGTGGTCATATTCAGTGAACAGTTATAAGAAATAAAAAGCAGAAAAGCAAATGAGGAGTTGTGGAGCAATGTTTCGTTAGTAGGAATTAGATGCTTGGAGGAGGTGGCATGGTTGTTGAGAGGGAGATTTGACGAAGCACCAAATAATTTTAAAACATTGCAGTAAATTAAATATGAAAAAAGTTATCTTTTTTGGTCATAGTGTTCTTTATTATTGCTCTGCAGTTCAGACACACATAGTACAAAGATGATGTTTTCTTGCTTTCTCGATTGTATAAATGGATTTCTTGATTTTAGCATTATTTATTTTCACACAGAATCGTTCAGATAGATATATGTCTTGGTGCAAAAACATGCTTTGGAACAAAATGTAAAAATCATGGTTATGGTGTATCGTCTTTAGCTCTTCTCCCGGCTGATGCAGCACTGAAACAAAGATATATTGAACAGTGTGGGAATCCCGGTTCCCCTGTCAACAGACTAAGAGAAATAAGGCTGGATTACTATGTCAAAAGGAACTCAACCCTTTCCGAAATCACATATAAAAAATGTTAAACAGCAGATAAAATGTTCTCATTTTGATGAAACAAGAGCACCTTATATCTTTTCTAAGATTGGCAACCTGGAGTCTTGAATATGATTTACCGGCAATGATCTCCACTTTTTCATCTCCTACTTCTGCAGCCACCACTAGTTTAATCACAGTGACACTTCGAGGTCCTTAAAAGATCCCTGTCACATGCAGGGACGCCCAAGGTTTCATACTGTTTCCTGTTATCTAATATATTTAAATGGAGCCACTTAGTAAGTCCTCTTACTTAAGACATCAAATGCCTAAACCCTACCTGAAACTCAGCCCCATCAAAAAATACTGCCTGTTACTTACCCAGAATACAAATCAAGAAACAATACAAATCTGATTCAATGAATTGAACCTTGAAAGCTTCGAAACTCAACTTTTACTGAATGCCATATCCCTTTGATTCACCCTTAACACCAACATCAAGGAACACATTGCCAAAAAACAAGACTGCATTGTAACAGCCCTCTCTTCCAAAAAGTTTGACAATTTCTTTGAAAAAGCACTTTTAGAACTGACATTTTATGTAATACTACACTGGCACACCATAGGGACATCCTACATGTCACAGCATGTCTCATCCAGTACCTGAATACATATGATCACATCAAGTCCATCCTTGATGGAACTCCACTGACTCCCATTACCGTCCTGCACCATCTTAAAAACCAGCTGCATCATTTATAAAGGCATCACGGACCAGCACCCAAACCTATCTAGCAGACAAGCTCTCCACCTCTGGTGGTTCTCAGTGCACTAACAGCCCGGACACTATAAGAATACCAACTAAGAAGTATAAAAAAAGAAGAAAAAAAAACAGCTTGCCCTTTCCACCTATGCACACAGGAAATGGATCAACATCCTTGTGTCAAGAACACTAGAAGGCAACACATCAATTGTCTACAACCCAGTTACCTCTTCTGTCATTCATTGATGTTACACTTTTTTGACCCGTACAGCACTCTGCTGTCTTTTGGATAGGTATGTACTACAGAAATGCTGAATATATACACAAACCCTTATAATTTGGCATGACAAGCTCAAGGCATGAAGGCAGATTCTGTAGGATTCAGGCCCCCTTTCTTTTGATAAATGTGACCCAATCAAGATCGCAACCAATTAATGTACTCTCCTGGAAAGAACCTCAACACTGTCTTTAGAATCTAACAACCCAAAGTATAATAAAATAAAGGAAGTAGTAGACTTGAAGAAGATGAACAATTCGATTCACCTGTGTTTTGCCACAGTTATAACATCATGAAAGGTGGCCATTTGAGGAATTTGAATGGTTATTATATGAACTTTAATGGAATTACCACCTTGATAATGGGATGTTAAACAGAAAAATGATTCTCCATTCGCACTGGCAAAAGTGTTCAGAATTTCTTAAAACTAACTAGCCACTGTTGATTAGTAAAATCTCATTCAAGTGATATATTAATACACACTTATTTCCTGGTGTTCTTATGAGACCTATCCAGGGTTGTATCACATATTCAAGGTGTGATCAATGTATGTAATATTAGTGAAACTAAAACACCTAAAAACCTAGGGCAAACATGGCATACTATATGTAAAAAGAAAGAGGCTCTTTGTGGTATCCAGAAGAATACAATTTTAAGAGGACAGTGTGAACATTGAACATATCAATTCACCACATTAGCTAGAGGAGAGTTGTATATTTATCTACACCTGTTTTGTCTAAAAACATCAAAAGGCATCTGGATCAACTCTGGTTGTGCACCATTGAAATGAGACTTAACGTCAGGTACACACTTTTTAAATGTTTGTATTCAAATACTGCACTGCAACACTTATAAATACAAGACAAACAGCTTTTAAAAAACTTTGTGAGCACTGCATCAGAACATGGCAGAAACAGCCACCACACAGGTGTTTTGATGCACTGCTAAAATGGGAGGTGTAATGCTAATAGGTGATTAAAGAAGCTCATAAAGGGTGAATATAAATGATGTTACACAAGGTGCAGCTAATCATTAATGAGCTGGGTATAGTTACTGTGAACGAGCTAGAAAAAGTTACAGAAGAAAACGTAGAATAAATGGCTGTATTTGTAACTCAATTTCATTACTTTTTATTTCAGCTGTTGCTTTTTGTAGGAAACCTTGAAGGATATACACAAATGAACCCTTGCTGAATTCAGACTTTCGCCTACTTTTCAGAAATGTTCAGGATCTAGCATTGGTTTTACACCCATTTTTGTCAGTAACTGGAGGGGTGCTGAAAGCACAAAAAATAGTAACAAACATTTGCAATGCAACAGGTCTCGCATTTCTCCGAGTTAGAGCTATTAGCAGTTGTAAACTCCCAACCGGACTTTTCTTGCCACATTAAACCTATCGGAAAAAGTGCAATTATCTACATACCAGGCAAAAGTGCAATTAACTATGTAACAGGGTCGATATCATGCAAAGCGCTCGACTTCTGCCAAGCGAGATCGGATTGCGAAAAAAGATAAAAAGTAGTCCACAAACCGGACTGAAAACAGCGAGCCTTGCATGTTTTCAGTACTTGGTCGCTGCACCTGAGGAGGGCTAACCACCAGAAAAGGCATGACCTATGCATGCCTTCCACTAATGAAAACAAGCAGATTTTGAAAGGCAAGCCCACGAGCCAATTTAAGACACTGACGTGACATGGGTGGGGCTCCGAGCCCTTTTTTAACTACTAATGCGTCTCGCAAGAAAAACGCATGCACAAGTGCATGCAACGCATGCTCGACCCTAAAAATGGTGTTCCATGTAGGTTGGGGCATTGGGCCTCCGGCAGTGAGCGCATGTCTGACTTCCCAAGGGGAGCCTGTGCAGGTGCGATTAAGAGCAGCAGGCTCCGGGCGGTGGGCTTGGTGAGCAGAAGAGAGCTGAAGCTCCAGCTTTTCCTGCCTATGGTCATACCACCCTGAATGCGCCCGATCTTGGAAACTAAGCAGGTTGGGCCTGGTTAGTACTTGGATGGGAGACCGCCAGGGAATACCAGGTGCTGTTTCACCTCTCGCCGACACTAGGTGCTGCACGTCATAGCTCAATTACACAGCTTCCTTGCTAATTTCATTTTCCACTTTTTATTTCCTGCACTCTTTCTTTTCCTGTCTTAAAAGAAGAAATAAAAAAGAACAGCAATAACACTAAAATACACACTTTCCAAAGGAAAACTTACATTTATTCTGCACTTTACACTTGGCCCAAGCTGAAGAAAACGTTTGCTCCACGCCGGGCAAAGGGATCCCTACCTAAGGCTTTGCTTTCTTGCAGTAAGCATATGAGTGAGGTCTTAAGACCAGATCTCACTTCTCGTGATGTAATTTCCTGTCAGGTCATGGGATGTGATTCCAGGTGCGATTTCACACGCCGTGGTGTCATGTGCCATGATGTCACTTGCATAGTGCTAACTTGGTCAGTCTCCCCACTTATTTTCTTTAAGACTTGTGCCATGGATAAGCCTTAGCCCCTAAGAAATAGTGCCTGAGCCCACTATTGGCAACCAAATGGAAAAAATTAGCACATCATGTCGGAGATGTAATAAAAGGACGATGATGTATTCAATGTGGAAGAATGAAATGAGTTGCAGACACTAGTGTAACAGAATCCAAAAGCAGAGCATTCCAGAAACAGGAAATAAAAAGAGGAAAGGTGCGTACAATTTGAGTTGTTGTAAAAGCATTCCAAAGCATTTTCCGGCATTTCATGGCACTGTAACAGGTGTCATTAACTCAACGATCCATTTATCGACCACAGAAAGAATGGGTGAGCAGGGCGTTTGCAGAATAAAACTTGTTCAACATAGGAAAACATCCCAGCACAGAGCACATTATTCACGGTTGCGTCCTAAGCATTAAACTACAGACCTCTGTCTCTTTCAGTTTCACTTGTATGTAAGAAGGGGCATTATTTTGCATGTTGTTTGAGAAAGGATTCCATGATAAAAGATCTGATTCAAATCCTAAATACTTTCTGTGGGACCGTGGTTTGACAAAAGTAAAGAAAAGACTGTCCACCCTCTGCCAGTAGGGCATGGTGAATATTTTGCAGGTGGCACTTACAGAGTGACAGAGCCTCTCCATTAAGTGAAAAAAGTGCAAGAAGAGGTAAGTCATTGGCTTGCCTTCCCGTTTATTTGTGGATTTTTTAAGCTAGTGTAGAAGAGATATTTCTCCCGGCCAGAGTGAATGGAGGTGTCACCACTCAGTGGGATAACAAAGAGAGAACTGCATAGCAGCAACCAATCGTCCTTGGAAGGGGAGAATGAACGTTGCTGTTCAGAAGCAGCATCTCCCCTGGTGACTTCTCCTTGTCATGCCCTAAGGGGGTCCAAGGAGGCAGAGCACATGCTGTGACAGGTCAGGGTTGTCCATTGTAATTGAGTCTGTGAGAGGGGCCGTCTGGTAGTCGTGCTAGGTTGGGGAGGGGCTGCTGCAGCGTGTAAGGAGGTAAGAATCGGACGTAACCCAGAGCATTTTAAATAGAGGAGTTAACGAGCATTTTCAATGCAACGGGTCACGCATTTGCTCGAGTTAGAGCTATTACCGTTGTAAATTCTGGACTTTTCTTGCCACACAAATGAAAAGAAAAAAAAACGCAGTGCAATCGTGCTGGGGTTTACATAGCGCGATCGCGTTGCGTTTTTTTTTAATTTGTGTGATAAGAAAGTCCAGTTAGGAGTTTACAAAGCTCGGGGTGAGGTGGGGATGTCATGGCAAAGGGAGATTAATTGAACTGGAAGATGCGATGTGCACAAAGGGTGAAGCTGAAACTGAACTCAAGCAGCTGAGATCAGTGACGGGTGCCGAATGAGCAGGAAACAATAAACAAATTACAAGCATTTGGAATGCAATGCTCTCGTGTTTGCTCGAGTTAGAGCTCCTAGCGTTGTAAATTACTGAGTGGACTTTTCTTGCCACACAGACTGAAAATAAAGAGAGCGAGGGGGAGCTGGCCCTGGAAAAGTCCTCCTGTTGGTTTATGCTTCCAGAGGGAGCTGGTGGGGAGGAGGAACTGAACAAGCACCCACACTGTTGAGGTGAAACAGGCAAATGCCAAACAAAAGTCCCTTACAGAAGAGATAAACAGGACATATTGCAATTACACAGTACTTCATGCTGCTCCCAAAGTGAAAAAAGGCAGGACAAAGAGGCAGAACTGACCACTAGCAAGCAAGGATTTTTGAAGGACACTGCAACTAACAAATCAAAACGTTGGAACTCACTCTATTGTATACTTTGGTATACAGCAGGCCGAACGCTAACGCTCAACCTAAAAATGGGGTATGTCCCAGTAAAATGCCACAATTACATTGAAAAATGTGTTTCCTGATTCAAGTCTGCTTGTTCCTGAAAGCTGGAAAGATGGTGATTTTAGCACCGCAAATCCATTATTGATGCCAGTTTCAGGGTAAAAATCATGCTTCCTTCTGCAGCCTTTTTTCCAATTTTCCTGAAAAAAAACTGATTTTAGCTGTATTTCGGCTAATTTTTTTATTTCCTCAAGGGGCACCCACAAACTCCAGATAACTCTGGAATCCCTAGGATGTTGAAAAAAAGGATGCAAATTTGGCGTGGGTAGCTTATGTGGACAAGATATTATGAGGGTGTTGGAATTTTGCTTATGCAGGGTCATCCTGAATCTTTTTGCCTCCTGCCTCCTATTTTTTTCTGACCTGTCGCTGTTGGCTTTTGAACTCTGAGCACTTTCCAACTGCTAACCAGTGCTAAAGTGCATATGCTCTCCGTGTAAATTGTATGTAATTGGTTTATCCATGATTGGCCTATTTGATTTACTAATAAGTCCCTAGTAAGGTGCACTAGAGGTGCCAGGGCCTGTAAATCAAATGCTACTAGTGGGCCTGCAGCACTGGTTGTGCCACCCACATAAGTAGCTCTGTAATCATGTCTCAGACCTGCCACTGCAGTGTCTGCGTGTGTGTTTTTACACTGTAAATTCGACTTGGCAAGTGTACCCACTTGCCAGGACTAAACCTTCCCTTTTCTTACATGTAAGGCACCCCTAAGGTAGGCCCTAGGTAGCCCCAAGGGCAGGGTGCAGTGTATGGATAAGGTGGGACATATAGTAATGTGGTTTATATGTCCTGACAGTGAAATACTGCCAATTTCGTTTTTCACTGTTGCAAGGCCTGTCTCTCTCATAGGATAACATGGGGGCTACCTTTAAATATGATTAAAGTGTAGATTCCCCTAGAGAGTAGATGGACATGTGGAGTTTGGGGTCCCTGAACTCACAATTTAAAAATACATCTTTTAGTAAAGTTGATTTTGAGATTGTGCGTTTGAAAATGCCACTTTTAGAAAGTGGGCATTTTCTTGCTTAAACCATTCTGTGACTCTGCCGTGTCTGTGGATTCCCTGTCTGGGTCAGTTTAACAGTTGGGTTGTTTTTCACCTCACACCAGACAGTGACACAAAGGGAGCTGGGGTGTAACCTGCATTTCCTGATTAGCCATCTCTGCTAGGAGGGAGGGGTGGAGTGGTCACTCTCATCTGAAAGGACTGTGCCTGCCTCTGACAATGCCGGCTCCAACCCCCTGCTGTGTGTCTGATGCCTTGCCTGGGCAAGGCAGGATTTTACAAGTAGGTGTGAGTCCCCTTTGAAGAAAGGTGACTTCAAAGACTAAAATGGGTATAAGAAGGGCACCCAAATCTACAGACTTGAGAAACACTTCTGGAACCAAGAGGAACCTCTGCCTGGAGAAGAGCTGATAGCTGAGGAAGAAGTGCTGCCCTGCCCGTGACTGTACTTTGTGGAGCTTTCCTGCAGTCCTACTTCTGCCAGAGTAAGAGGGCAAAAACTGGACTTTGTGCGCCTTCCATCTTGTGAAGAAATCTCCAAGGGCTTGATTTAGAGCTTGCCTCCTGTTGTTTGAAGTCTCAGGGACAGCAAAGACTTCTCTCTGCCAGCACCTGGAGTCTCTGGAGAGACTCCTGCCCCGACAAGTGGTGCCCTATCCAGTCCCTGGGCCCTTGAAAGGAAAGCTGGTGGAATCCAAGGAAATCGACTTCGGACGACTTCGGACAGACGCCGCTGCTGAATCCGGTAACGCCGCTTGCACCTGACGCTGTGACCTTCGCTGGAACGCGACGCTCTTCGCAGGCCCGACGCCGCAGCAGCCCCGCTGAAGTCCGCGACTCCGTGGAAGTCGCTGCACCACGCCGTGACCGACGCTACTCGAAGTGCACAGATTCAGCGTTTCGCACAGACGCCGCGATTCCGGACTTCGCACATCGGCATGTTTTTACTCTTCACCAAAGGTACTGTACTTGGGGGTCTACACGACTCCGTGTCCGGCGCCGCTGGTGTCGGCTTGTTGGGAACGACTCCGTCACGACGCCGTGTTAACATCTCATTGAAGCATTTTTGTTTCTAAGCGCTATTTTTGAGTTTAATTTTTAAAAATTCATAACTGGACTTGTGTATGTTGGATTTTTGTCGTTTTGGTCTTGTTTTGTTTAGATAAATATTTCCTATTTTTCTAAACCGGGGTTGTGTCATTTTGTAGTGTTTTCATGAAGTTACTGTGTGTGTTGGTACAAATACTTTACACCTAGCGCTCTGAAGTTAACCCTACTGCTCTGCCAAGCTACCAAGGGGGTAAGCAGGGGTTAGCTGAGGGTGATTCTCTTTTACCCTGACTAGAGTAAGGGTCCTTGCTTGAACAGGGGGTAACCTGACTGTCAACCAAAGACCCCATTTCTAACATTGGTGATCAGCGGTTGGGATTTGGACTTGTATTTGTACTTGACATTCAGTAATTAAGTGTACACTACTGTTTTGATCTCAGACCACTACGTGACCACATACTACTTGTTTGGTGATCTTTCATTTTTCTCTTAAGGACTCCTTTTTGTTCTACTTCCATGATTTTGCTGATCCCTTGACTGATTGTTTTTACTTCATTGGGAACTTGTTTTCTGCCGTTGGAACTTTGCACTTGTTGCCATCATGTCTCAATCTGGAGATGCAACAGCTGGAGCTGTGTTTGAATTAGGAAAACTGAAGAGGTACTCAGTTGCTCAATTGAAACAGTTCTGTGAAGATCTTGCCTGTCGTGTTAAGAGCTCTGCCAGGAAGGGGGAGCTGCAAGAGGCATTGAGGGCCTGGGTGACAGCCAAGGAAGCTGGGGGGCACACAGAAGATATGGATGGGAAAGTGCAGAGTCTACACCGTGGTGTATTAGAGGTACCTGTTACACCTGGGGGAGGTTCTCCAGGAGTGGTAGGTCCTCTAAGGGTCTGACTCCTAAAGATGTGCAGGACAGACAGGCAGAAAGGGCTCACCGGTTGGAGGCAGAAAAGTTGAGGATGCAAAGGGAGTACGACAAGTGGGAAAGGGACTTAGAGATAAAAAGGATGATTTATGCTTACGAGCTTAAATTGAAAGAGCTGGAAGTCATGAGGGCTGAGTCCATTGTAGTGTACCAGGTAGGTCCCAGTGTAGTGGGATGGGTAAGGGACCCCATGTCCAGTCTCTGAGGAGAGGGAATGGGGATGGGCTGAGGTCCAAGGTGCCCGAGATCCGGTCCCAGGTCCTGGAGGGCTCCATGAGGGAACACCAGGAAGAGAACCTAGCCTGTACCATAGGGCCATCTGTTGAGGGAGATCCCACAGTGTCAGGAGAACTTGGGGGGGCGGCGGTAGCCAGCGTCCCACCAGTTCTGGTGTCTGGCAGTACCACTCCTAGTGAGGGGGTGCAGAAGTCCAGACAGAGGGTTGAGAGGGGGTTGCGGACCCCAGTGGAGAACCCGGAGGGTCGGGGGTCAGCTCTGGGAGCAGAGCCCCCCAGGAATGACCTTGGTGAGACCATTTCTGGGTTGGGGGGAATCCAGACTCTGTCAGATGGGCAGAGGTCAGGAGACCTGCGCCAGCCAGACTCTTGTGTAGCCCATGGGGACAGTGTGTCCCTTGAGGGGGGTAAGTGTGCCCCCCTGGAAGTCCTGGTGTGCCAGGCAGTGGTTCAACCGCAGGGTGGTGACTCTGGGTTGAATGATCAGGTTCAGGAGGTAAACCTCATCTCTATGAATCCTCCAGCATCTAATCTTCCAGGAGGGGAACAGCAATAGGCCCTCCTCTCTTGGGTCTACTCTGTATTTCCAGTTTAGGGATGAATATCAACTTAGCATTATGATGCAATGCTTCCTCTCAACCACTGCTGTAAAGCTTCATTCTTAAGTCAAAAGTCAATTAATTGGTGGTTTAAAGGGCCAATGTAAATGGCAAAACAAAGTCCCCGGTTGGAAGCCAGTGATATTAAAAAGGTATTGAAAAACAATAATGCTAGCCAATCTGAGAACAGGTCAGCTTTCGAGGTGTAATCTTTGGTTAAAAAAATGAACAGGCCACAAATTCCTCAGCAGGAAGTAGATCCAGTTAAGACAGGAGCAATATCCCACAGTGAGATGAACCCTTGCTAGTTGGATCTGTGAGGAGGATTGCTCATGCAGACGAATTGGTTTTAATTACTTTGTAAAATGAAACTATCTGAGATGACTGTTGATTGTAGCTCCAAAACAACTGAACTACACTGTCTTCAATGTGCACGTCTAACAGAATACTCAAAGTGAAGGATACCAGCAAGAAACTTCAACCATGCCACAAAGAACTGAAATATTGTATGAGGCACAATGTTTCCATATACAGTATAATACTGATTTAGAACATGGCCACCATCCTAGCACACCTGAGAGACAGTCTTTCTACATGTTCCCAGTGGGAAAGAAATGACCCCAGTTATGCAGCCTGAGAAGATCTTTCTTCGAGTCTACCCTTAGGATACAGGTAAAAGTCCTATCACAGTAAAATGAGCTGTCAGCAAATTTTAGTATCTGAATAGCCTGGTGAATGAGTAGTAGTCATCCTTCTCGATGGGTAAGGATAAACTTTAGACACACCCCAGTACAGCAGAGCACGATTTCTAGTGAGTGAAACATAGATGTGTTTGCGAGTTTGTGGTTAAAAAATAAACACTCTGGTTACTAGAAAAGGCAAACAGAGGTAGCACGGTACACCTTTCCTCACATTACTGGTATTTTATTCCTATACTTTCCCCATTGCCCCCTCCATTCAATGTGAAACACCGCCCAAGCACGACTTCGAGCGTTTGCTTTCAGCTTCACTCTAAAAAAAATCATATATCAAGGGTGACAATCAGCACTGATGCTTCAATATCCTCTCTTCTGGGAAACTCTTAGAGGCCTGGCAATCTCTGTATCACGCAGGATGTACGTGCTTTTTATGTTCATATCTTCATATTTTGTGAGAACTCTTTACTCAGTGCGTTGGAGAGGGAGAGGACAGTTTTGCATACTCTCTCTTTGTAGAAGCCTTCTGGATTTTATTTCCATGCTCCACTATGGACACAGTAGATGCCGTATGGCAAATAATTGTTGGATAATCATCATGCTTCTGATTGTGGTCACAGTGAGGTAAAGCTAACATCTATCACCTTACCAAAGCACATCACCTCAGACTCATGTGCCTATACCTTCACCAGGTCATAGATTCTTAGCCGACAGCACATTGCAAAGAAAGCGAAACAATGTTTTTTAGAGAGTCAAGAGTGAGTTAAAGTGGTCAGCACCAGTGCTTAATTTGTGCTTGTTGTTTCCGGTGCTGAGCACCAGCACTTATTCTTCTGCCTCGAGCATTTGCTGCGAGCAAAAGACACATGTGGGAAAGACGGCTGAAGGGAAAAACGAAAAAGCGTCACAAAGAGAGAAAGTCGAATTCTGCGAGAGTGAGCTGAAGAGGCAGGGAGTGTCTTTATATGGATTTGAGAGGCCCGAGATGGCTTCAGGATTACGCTGCCTCAGTATTTCGTGCTCGCAAATTTAATTGCTGCAGCCGCGTGTTTGAGGAGGGCTTTTAGCACCGGCACCTTTTAATTTACAAATTAAGCACTAGTCAGCACAAAAGAGTTTCAGTTACGTGCTTGTAAGATATCTAACTGGATTGAAAGTGTTTAATTTGTACTCCTGGATGCCATTGGTTTGCATCAGGGCTCATCTTTGAGGACCAAGAGCTCAATTGTCATAGGACTCCCACCGGGAGCAACAAAAGAACGTCAGAAACATGAGAAACAAAATCGGTAAACAGGGACTATGAGTAAAATTAGCAAATCACTAACAAAGTGAAAAAATGGGTAAGAAAATAACCTTGAAGAATGAAAGAAGCAGGTAGGAAGTGTGGACTGGAAAGAAAGGTGTAATCAAACCTAGCCAGCCTTGCTCTTGGAAAGCCCAGCAGCCATAGTGACGGGCTGCTAAAAAATAACTCTGGGCTCCTAAACATATTGCTTTTTACAAATTGAGCACTCATTGGTTTCCATGTTTCTTTAGCCCGTTCCTGTTTCTAACGTTCATTAAAGAGCACTCTACCAGTCTGGAATGTAGAGATGGACCACAGGCAGAAAGCTGCAGAGGCAGATTGGGCCTCGTGCCATTATGGAGGGGCCCGCGGAGAGGAAGAGACACAGTCTAGTCTCTCCGCGGGCATTTTCGGGAATAGGAAGTGGCGCGCAAGGCGCCTTATTGGTAGAGAGGTAGGTGGGGGTGGGTCTTAGGTAGGATATATAAGGGGGGTGGAGGGTGGGGTCGGCCTCTTTCACCGCGCCGACGCTAGTTAGGAAGGAGTTTAGTTAGGACCACCCACCCACCCAGATTAGGAAGACAGTAGGAGGAGATCGTAGGTAGGCAGGAAGGGGTAAGTAGGGCGGTTAATAGTCATTTAGGACAGGTGAATGCGAAGGGATGGCAGGAGATGGGGGAGGGTGGAGAGCCAGGTGCGGGTTTGTCCACCCTTCCAGGGGGAAAAACAAGGATTTGAAGGATCAGAACGGGGAGGGGTAGGCTACAGGCAGGGAAGGCATGGGAAGAATAGGGGAGTAGATACGGTAGGGAAATTGAAGGGAGATATTTTAAGGAGAAAATAAAAGAAAAGGAATTCTTTAAGTTAAAGTCTGTTAAAGGAAATATATTTAAGTTTTGAGTAATTGTTAAAACCTGTTCTAATAAATGACCTTTTACACCAACAAGAGTATCACGCCTGTATGTCCCGATGGACAGTACAGGTGGATGCAAATACCATTTTACTTATTCCCTCAGAGAATTCAACCGTTATTTCACAGATCTGTACTTCTTTGGCCGCACCCTAATGTCTCTCCTGCTCTGGCAGTGCATGCTGATGCAATATATTACAAAATAAAAAGCAGTTTGAGAGAGCTACAGAACATAACAAGCAGCGACCGCTTTTGCCTCCCACACAACTCTATGACACCAGTGAAGTGTACACATCAGAGCTACAGCTCTGAGAACTTCACACTGAATAAATAGTTCTAAAAAGAACATTCCTTCCACCATGACATGTAATCCAACTTGTAAATCACTATAATGCATAATAATTGGCGATCTTTCTATTTAATGCTCCTGTGAAATCTGCATGTTATTAAATGCAAGAGTTTAGTAACTGCTTCTTGCAAGCTGGTTCAGATGAAACCGCTAGTGCTTGACTCTCCTCAAAAGGTGTCATTATTTTCCCTTCGTCTGTCCTCTATTTGCTTTATTCAAGGTTGTGTCGCAGTTCCAGATATTAGTATTATGTCTTGTTGAGGCAAATAACGATTTGTTTAAGGGCTCCTGACAATTGCCCAGTAAGAGTTACCCTGTTCCAGTTTGCACTGCTTTAGACAAAGTTACTTAGGTTTACATGGCATATGTAACTCAATCTGTATAAATTGATTATAAATTGTCTCAGCGTTCTCAACCAGCAAAACAAGAAATAACTCTTATTAGAAGTGCCCCAGAGGAAAAGAAGTCCTTGTAATGAAGGAGGTGCAATATTTATCACACCTGATGAAATCCGAGTATGCAAGCTTCGGAATTTAGGTTCGAATTTAGCTTAATATAGTTTGCCTTTGTCTCAACGTTTTTCAAAAACGTTTCTTGAAGGGACATTCAAATGCTTTGGTGCGTAAATAAATTGCTTCGTGCTTTCTTTTTTATCTTTCGGTGATTTTAGATGAATTTAGTGACTTTTTTGCAAATTTGTTGGTAATAGTAAATACTAGTCTTGTCTCTTTAAATTCATTTCAAGCTGGCCAGTGTTGAAGCAACACAGGTGTATATGTTGGCTTTCTCGTGTAGCAAGCTTGGAAACCGGTCGGACTTGAATATTGAAAGCTGCACATTTGACCTAAATTTACTAACAGTTGGACAAAAGCACACAGGGAGCTGTGCAGTTTGTCCTGCGCCTGTTGACCTTTATAATGGTGAGTAAATCGATGCAATGCGTTGTGTCACTTTGCACCACATATGTGTTTCTGCAAAACTTTAGAAGGCATTGGCCCAGATTTATGTGGGCCTAGCACCCTTCCAAAGTCACATTTGCGTAATTTTTTAATGCTAATGTGCCGTTGGCAGGCCAAAAACGCCGCAACATATTTACAAAGTGGTGCAATGCTTGCATTGCGCCACTTTGTAACCCCTTGCGACACATTATGCCTGAGGCAAAATGTATGCAAGGGGGTGTTACGGCACGAGGGGGGCCGAAAAAATGCTGCAAAGAAATCTAAGATTTCTTAGCATCAATTTAATCAGCATTTTTTAACTCTTGATAAGAGCAGGCGTTTAAAAGAGGCTCCCATTGTGTTCATTGGGCCGCTGGGTGTTTTGCAGGAATAGCATCGTGATTTTTTACGCTAATCGTGCAAAGCGCCGGACTAGCATTGACATTATGATGCTAGTCCCCCTGACTTCTGCCATGGTGTACTGTATCTTAGTTATGACGCACACATTATAGCGTTAGGGGAGTGCTAAGGTGTGCAAGAAAAGTGGCACTGCACATAAATTGCTCATAGCATAGCTCACTGATGCCTTTGTTAGGCAAACTAAGATTTAGGAAACTTTTGATAGAGAGGCTTGTCATGCTCTATCAACATTAACAAGTGAGTCACTTATCTGTCATGTGAAAATAAAAGTTAGGTTTCATTTTGAAACAGGAGTAATTGCTTGGCCCGATGCTGCAGGTCTGATAATGTGAGTGATGGCAGGAAGAGCAAGTGTAGCTTACCCAAAATCAGATCTCTCATCTAGGATCGGTTACTAGCCTCTCGCATCAGTTGTGCCTCTGCACATGAATCTCTAAAGAAATGTTACTGGCTTCTTTAACCCCTTCGCTGCCAGGCCTTTTCCCCTCCTGTGCAGAGCCTTTTTTTGGCTGTTTGGGGCAGTTCGTGCTTAGGCCCTCATAACTTTTTCTCCACAAAAGCTACCCATGCCAAATGTGTGTCCTTTTTTTCCAACATCCTAGGGATTCTAGAGGTACCCAGACTTTGTGGGTTCCCCTGAAGGAGACCAAGAAATTTGCCAAAATATAGGGAAAATGTCTTTTTGTTTTCAAAAAAATTGGAAGATGAATGATTGTGGTTTTTACCCCACAAATGGCATTAACAAAGGGTTTGCAGTGGTAAAATCACCATCTTCACAGCTTTCAGGAACAGGCAGACTTGAATTAGAAAACCCCACTTTTCAACACAATTTTGACATTTTACTGGGACACACCCCATTTTTACTATTTTTTGTACTTTCAACCTCTTTCCAGTTAGTGACAGAAATGGGTGAGAAACCAATGCTGGATCCCAGAAAGCTAAACATTTATGAAAAGTACATAACATTCTAAATTTAGCAAGGGGTCATTTGTGTAGATCCTACAAGTGTTTCCTACAGAAAATAACAGCTTAAATAAAAGAATATTGAAATTGAGGTAAAACAACAGCCATTTTTCTCCACGTTTTACTCTGTAACTTTTTCCTACTATGTCAGATTCTTGAAAGCAATATAACACTACGTCTGCTGGACTCTTCTGGTTGCGGGGATATATAGCGCTTCTAGGTTCATCAAGAATCCTAGGTACCCAGAACCAATAAACGAGCTGCATCTTGCAAAGCGTTTTCCTTCTATACCGGGTATACAGCAATTAATTTGCTGAAATCTAAAAAGTGAAAAATAGGTATCAAGAAAACCTTTGTATTTCCAAAATGGCCACAAGATAAGGTGTTGAGAAGCAGTGGTTATTTGCACATCTCTGAATTCCGGGGTGCCCATACTAGCATGTGAATAACAGGGCATTTCTCAAATAGATGTCTTTTTTACACACTGTCTTACATTTGGAAGGAAAAAATGTAGACAAACACAAGGGGCAATAACACTTGTTTTCCTATTCTGTGTTCCCCCAAGCCTCCCGATAAAAATGGTACCTCACCTGCATGGGTACACCTAATGCTCGGGACAGGAAACACAAAATGGACACATCACATTTTTACATTTAAATCTGACATGTTCTTTGCAGAGTGCCTAGCTGTGGATTTTGATCACTAGCTCATCCGGCACCTACGGAAACTTAGAAAACCCACACAGTTTTGAAAACCAGACACCTAGGGGAATCCAATATTGGCTGACTTGTGGGGCTCTGACCAGGTTCTGTTACCCAGAATCCTTTGCAAACCTCAAAATTTGGCCAAAAAAAACATTTTTCCTCTCATTTCGGTGACAGAAAGTTCTGGAATCTGAGAGGAGCCACAAATATCCATCCACCCAGCATTGCCCCAATTCTCACGATAAAAATGGTACCTTACTTGTGAGGGTAGGCCTTCTGCCCGCAAAAAGAAATCCCCCAAAACACTATCTAGACACATCAAAATTATCAAATACAAAACTACCTGTTTTTGCAGGGGGGCACCTGCATTTTTGGTCCTGGGCTCAGCAGCCATCTGTGGAAACCTACCAAACCCACACATTTCTGAAAACTAGACACCCGAGGGAGTCCAGGGAGTTGTGACTTGCGCGGATCCCACAATGTTTTTTTTTTACCCAGAATCCTCAGCAAATCTCAAATTTTGTAAACAAAATCACATTTTCCCACATTTCTGTGTGGGATCACCGCAACGGGACAAATTTCCTGCCACCCAACATTCCACTCAGTCTCCCGTTAAAAATAATACCTCATTTGTGTAGGTGTGCCAAGTGCCTGTGACAGGGAAGAGCCAAAAACATGTCAAAATTGAGGGGGAACCAAAGCGAGTCCAAAAGGGCAGTTTAAAAAAAAACATTTTTAGGCTGACAAGTGCAGCAGATTTTTTATCGGAATAGATGAAACAGTGCTGGGTGGTTGGAATTTTGTGGATTCCTGCAGATTCTGGAAGGTTTCATCACAGAAATGTGGGAAAAATGTGTGATTTCCAGCAAAGTTGGAGGTTTGCAGGGCATTGTGGGTAAGAAAATGGTGCGGGGTGCATGTGAAACACACCACCCTGGAATCACCCAGATGTTTAGTTTTCAGATGTGTCTAGGTCTTGTGGATTTTTCTACATGGCAGTGTCCCAAAGTCCATAAAGTGCAGCCCTCACTTTTTGTAAGTGGGACGATTTTGAGAGTTAGGCAAGCTCTCATGGCCCAAATGTAAAACCAAAACCCCAAATAATCAAATGTCTTCTTGCTTGCTGTGGGATAAGATGTTTTAGTGTGCGGGGGAGCTGAAAGTCTGTTACCCCCTTCAGTTGGGGTGGGGGGCATAACCATAAAAAAAATGATCCCTGGCGCCTAGAGGTTTCTGTCCCCCCTGGGGCAGATCGGCCTAATAATAATAGGCCGATCTGCCCCAAGGGGGGCAGAAAAGGCCTTGAAAAAATGTGCCCCCCCTAGGAAGCGACCCTTGCCCAGGGGGTCGCTCCCCTTATGCCTGTTTCTGTAAAAAAAAAAAATCCTTGGTGTCTAGTGGGCATTTCAGAAGCTGGATCACTTCACGATTTGGCTTCTGAAATTCATTTCCTTCCCTTTGAAGCCTCTCAGGCCTCTGATGAGGTCCGCACGAGAATGCGCGCTGACTTCATCTGACGTCACTGGGGGGATCGGGGGGACTCGGGGTGGAAGGAGAAGGGCTTCCCCTTCCATCCCTGCCTTGGGGGGGGGTGGGAGGGAAGCCCACGGAGGCAGCGCTAGAGCTCCCTCTGATCTCCAGCCCGAGGACGTAATGATTACATCCTCGGCAAAGGAGCACTGTGCCAGTGGACATAACCATTACGTCCCCGGCACAGAAGGGGCCCTACCTGAACTAGTTGTTTCAAAGAAGCTTGCTAGGCAGAAATGACTACTGCCTTGACTTGTGAATGTATGAAACAACAACCCAAAGAGCAGAGCAGTAAACCTCTAAATACTGTTCTGTGTAATCCAGGTTCATAATCAGGAAATATTTCTCATCCCAAAACAAACAACTCAACGAAAAAAGATGAAGTAACAAGAAGATTAAACAATGTGACTATGCAATATGAGGCAAGGGGAGCAACTGTTAACACATATGTAAGGGTGGCAACATATTATTTGTTTTACACTTTTTATAATTTCCAATTGAGTAACATTGGCATTTTTTGCTGGGCGAGACCAAAGTAAGACCAATTCATAAGTGCTCACAGATAGGTGGGGCTTGGGGCCCAGTAAACAAAGGTTTTTCAGAGCTTAGTCAGATTTATAGTCCTTGTTTTTCACCAGCTGCGCCAGCCTATGGATCAAGTAAGGGTTATCAACCTGAAAAATCTAAAAAGAACAAATCTCAGTGTAGTTGACCTTTCCATAGGTATTTTTTTTATGTCAGCTCTTTAAATGTTTTGATGTTTTCTATTTGAGCAGGTCCCATATGCTGTGGCTGTACTATTTCCTCAATGTGGGCTAATGTGCGCTCCTGATTGGCATGTTTTTACACATTCAGAATGCCCTTTGCAAGACATTGTGGTGGTGAATGTCGGCAAATTGTGTCTTTTGGATGACTAAATGCATTTTGCAATTAGTCTCCCAATGGCCCTGAGAACTTTTCAGTGGTACTGGTACTGAATACTATTTTCTCAAAATGTGTTCATGACAGTGTGCAGATTTCATACCTGCAAAGTGTTAAGTTGAAAACGTCAAACACAAAGTACGATGAAGGATTTTCTTCAAGCTCAAAGTCCTGGCATCAACAGGAACGACAAGCAACAGCAGAAACTGTCATGTATCAACCGCTTCCCGTCTGCTTCTCCTTCCCCAACATCCTAATCCCCCTTTTGATATAATCTATAATCTATAACCTGATAATGTTCTAGGTGCAAGGTATTGTCACGCGTAAGGAACAACATTCCAGACACAAGGCAATGACTAAGTGGCAAGCATATATCAATTCTTAACACTAGATCTCCCCTCCATATATATCAACAATTTAACAAGTACATTTTAACAATACAATACAGCAAAAATTGCTAATTCGTACTTCAGCACAAAAATCCTCTCCCTTATGCACTGGTCATTTTAATTGCTGGGACATAGAAACATTCATTTAACTGAATTTGCAAATTCCACCTAATAATTCAGACATTTTGGTTTCATACACTTTCTTCCAGACCTGATAGTTGTGGTTGATTTTGTTTTCTTCCCATGCCTATATCTCATATTATCCGGAACACTGTTGGTCTTTGCACTATTTTTACCACCACCCTCATTTTCCCTTCATATAGATAGGTTGAATTGTGTGCCTCCCACTGGACTGGAAGGTATCTCATTTACCCAACCAAACTTTCTCCTACTTTTGGAACTTAATATGGGAAAGGATTACACCAATGACATCTTTAAACGCTGCTAATCTTCTAGCATGCTTACCATCCTCACTAAAGCAGAGTTGCATTTGAATTGTTTCCACCTTCAAGGGGTCAGAATATTTGCTCTCTCCTTTACACACAATTCTACTTTTTTTTACTTTCACCCAATCTCCCACTTTAATGTTCACTTGTTTTGTTCTGTGTAAAACATCATATCTTTGTTTGTACTTGCTAGATCAAATATATTAAGTATTAATGAATGTTTATGTATTTTGAATAAATAAAAGTGTAGAAATCGATTAATGTAGAAAAATAATGTGCACGTTTTGAAAATGTGCCATTGGGGAGCGATCACCAAGATTCACAAACGTACTAATGAAATGAGTAACGTGTGAAATATAGAAAAACGTATTGAAATAATGTAGTAATATGTCATATTGAAATATATAACTTATGTTTTGCATTATATTGTAGAGCTTAACTTAGCCAAAGTATGGCCTAGTTTTGCCAGGCCTCTTGCAGAAGCCTAATATTAACGCTCAATGTAGAAATGCTGATGTGCTGAACTGACCATGAACCGCCTGTTGTTTAATAAAGTCCGCACAGCTAAAATCCTATGCGTGAACCAACGGACAGGAGATGAGCGAATCACAATTTGTATCAAGGACTGTGTAAAGCATTCAGAGTGAACTTTTCCCAGGACTGGAACAATGGAGACACTGACTGGAGAAGAAGATGCAACATTTTCGATACCTGACGAGCTGGATGGTGAGGACATCGTAAAGTGAACCAATCAACTACATAGGAACTGTGTAATGCTAGAATTCATAGATTGAGGAAACAAGAATTATTGGATAATGCTAAATTGTGTGATTAATTGAATTATGAATTGGGGGATAGTCTGGGCGACTTTGATATAATGATATGACAGAAGGGGAGAGTTCAGAGAGGTGTTTGGCGGATGGCCAGAGAGTGAGAGAGACTACGAGATCAAAGAGATTTGAGATTTTGTCATTGGGCTCATACTCTTGAGAGCCTGATGAGATGCTGATCGATTGACCTGAAGGCAAAGACTGACTTTGTTGCTGATCCATATCGTAGATAGATAGCTATAACAATTTGATTGAATTAACTTTTGTGCCTTTTCTTTCTAGGTACCAACTGTGCTGTCTAATAGTTTTCCTTTTAAATAGATGTTTTTCCAAATTTGTGTTAAAAATTTATTTCACATGAAGTCCCACATGCTAATGGTAATCTGGTTTAGGTGAGGTTCCTATCCTAGATATTGACAACTATCGTGACAAAAAATTGTCGGACTGATTTGCGGAACTTTGCTACTCATGTTGATGTATTCGCCTTTGATTCATAGGTTGGCTTATGCTGAAGTGCTAGGATGTATTTTGTTTCAAGTTCTGATTAGATTATGTTATTGGTGGTCACTAATGAATTAATCTTGATTTGTTTTGAATAAAGTTTGAATTAATTCCATGACTTAGTATTGTAACTAATAGGGAAATAAAATTGATAAATGTACATTGAGTTGTGGTTATTCATGACTGAATGTCATGGTGTGATGTTATTAACTGCTAATTAATGTTTGCTTAATGGTTATTGTTTTGTGTATTGATTATTGATGTACATTGGTTTCACTGAAGATAGGATACTCCATGCAAATCAAAAGATTAATCGACCCCTACGCGTCCTCTTATTAAGGACTGGGCGAACTAGCATACTTTTCTTGTCCTCATTCTATCCTCCCGCTGACCCTACTGGGAACAAATTTACTCTTCTAGTGTTCTTTAACCATCCCATGTTATCCTCAGTACAGGCAGATCTCCTTCGCATCAATTCAAAAGGACTTAAGTTGGTTGTTTCACATCGTGTAATTCTGCAAGCACAAAATTGTCCTTAGTTCTTTCTCTTAATCAAATGCATTGTTGTTGGCCCGCTTGATCATTCCCTTAATCACTCTATTAAATCTTTTCACACTTTCCACACTTCCTTTCCCCTCAGGATGATATACTGCTGTAGTTCTGTCTACTATCCCTGTTTTCTTCATAAACGTCTTGAACACATCAGAAATTAACTGTACTCCATTATCACTGATCACAAACTTAGGTAAACCCCCTCGGTCAAATACCTCTTCAACTCATTTCATTAATACCCAGGAATCTGCCTTTTTGAAAACTTTAATTTCAGGCCGTTTCGAAAAATGATCCACTATTACCAGGATGAGCCAACGGGTTCCTTTACTATCCTGTATAGGGCCAAATATGCCAATGCCAATTATTTCCCCTGGCAAGCATGGTACATCAATGAGATGTAGAGGTGGCTTAAAAGTTATCATAGTCTTTTCAATGCTTGTGCACTTAATAACATTTCTCTCCATTCTTTCAATCTCCTTATCTACTCCCGGCCACCAATAGGATTGTTTGATTCTGCCCTTAGTCATCACTATTCCCAGATGACCTTCATGGCATAGGTTGACAATTCTCCCTCTCACTTCTTTAGGAGGAACTAATCTATTCCCTCTCAATAAGAATCCATCTATAACAGATAATTCTTCCTTTATTTCCCAAAATGATAATACTTTTTGTTCTAACTGATTCTTACTTGGCCACCCTTCTTTGAAATGCTTCATGACTGTGGGCAATTCTACATCCTGTGCCAAAGAAGAAGACAAAACCATCAGATCAATGTTATCTAATTTTTCAGCAAAAAGTATTTCCAGTTAACATTCAACACAGTCACACTTTGGAGCTCATTATTAGTTTGTTGGACGGTTTACGCCGTCTGCTGAACCTTCGACAGGGAGGTTGCCATCATACAGGCTACCTCCCTGCCAGCTCCATTAAGAGTTTCTGCCCGCTGGGCTAGCAAAAACAGCCTACAGAATTGTCTCCCACTCGTATTCGAGCCAGCACCAGTGCTGTAGAGCACAGGATGCACTGCCACCCTCGTACTGTTCACTGTCTGCTAAGCAGACAGTGAACATTGCAAGGGTGCTGGCCAGGAGAGCCCCTGCACTGCCCATGCCAACTGCAAGAACAGAGCAGGGGCCCACTGGGGCTCCCTTCACCTGTTCTCCACCCACATTTTAATGTCAGTGATACCGCCATGAAACCACAGGTGGATTAGGACCAAGACTGCTGAGATTTACGATCCTGGGAGAGCTGGTGGTTCTGTGGCGGCCTGACCGCCAGGTTTGTGATGAGGTGCTTGGACTGTCCACCATCTGTGGTGGTCTGACCACCATCTGTGAGTCTGGTGGCCTAGTGACCCCAGATTCATAATGAGGCCCTTGGTGTCTTCGCTTATGGATAGTGTTAGCCTGCTTAAAAAATCAGCTTTCTTGTTCCAGTCACCAGACATATACTGTTCTTCATACACATAATCCCTTAGTTGCATTAACAATGTAGTTATTCTTGAGATACATTACTAAGTCCTTGTCAAGTTAGTACCTTAGTAATAGGTTTGTGATTGCTTCTCACTGTCACCTTAGTGCCCCAGATAAACTCTCTAAAGTGTTTAAGACCTCACACACAACCTAGAGTCCCTCTCTAAATGACAGAGTTCTTCTCCTCTGCTGGAGTCAATGCCCTGGATGCAAATGCTACCACTGTCGCTGCACCATCTTTTTGTAATTGGGATAGGACTGCTGCAGGCCTTTTCCACTGGCATCAGTAGTAATGGAACTTTTGCAGTCAGGCTCAAATCCTTTAAGTACAGCGCCCTGCAAATTTCATCTTTAATACTCTCAAAACGTTTCTGACACTCTTCCGACCACACAAATTTGCAACCCTTCTCCAACAACTGTCTAATGTAGAACATCTTGCTGGAAAATTTTACATAAACTTCATATAAAATTTTGCCAATCCTAGAAAGGATCATACCTCATCCTTGTTCTTAGGGGTGGGAGCCATTTTTATAGCATCTACCAACCCCGTTTTCGGACTGAGACCTCCATAACTGACTTCATGGGCCAGGTAAGTCACTGTACTTTTTGAAAATCTGCACTTGGATTATACTTTTTTTAGCGCCGCATTTGCGGCATTTTTTTACGCAAAATCGGCGCAAACTTCCAAAATACAATGGCATTTTGAAAGTTTGCGCCGATTTTGCGTCAAAAAACGATGCAAATGCGGCGCTAAAAAAGTATAAATATGGGCCTCAATTTTTTCAGTTAGGTGGGCGCATCACCATGGCATATGGATCTGATGCATAGTATCTGATATATTTTTTATGAATTACGTGATTCGCAATACTAATGTAATGCGCCAATGTTCCTGCCAAGATCTGTCTACATATGTATAAGTGATCACAATCTGTTCGTCAATAGGACTACTGTCAAAAGGGAATGCACACAACCGTGTAATGCGACGTGTGATTCACGCTATTTCTGTTAAAAAAGATTGTGTGCCTCACCGTGAAATGTATTGTGCGATCAAAAAAAGGGAGTGTGCATCACTGTGAAATGTGACATGCAATGCACACTATTTCTGTAAAATGATGTGCGCATAGCCATGAAATGTGACGTGTGATGCTCATTAATTCTGTCAAAAGGGTGTGAGCATTACTGTGTTAGGCACCATGTGATGCACACTATTTCAGTAAAAAAGTGTGTGTGCATCACCATGAAATGTAACGTGCGATCAAGAAGGTGTGGGCATCACTGTGAAATGCGACATGCAAAGCACAATATTTCTGTCAAGAGGGTGTGCGCATCACCGTGGATAAAAAGACTGTTCCAATGTGCTTCATTTAACCTAAGGCCTGATCCAAAATGGCTGCCCATTCCTAAACCTGAGTAGTCACATATTCTGTGAGATATCACAGGCAATTGTCTTACACTGAGTACAATGTGCACGATCCCTTGTAACACGCCTTTGAAATCTGGGGCCTACAGTCCAGTCTTCTTTAACAGTCAAACAGCAATCGCATAACTGTGCACAATGACGGTAACCTCACACCATTAAGTATAAAGTTCAAAACTTCAGCTTAACAGTCGCTAAACTTCCGCTGATGCTGTTACCCCAGATGTGCTTCTTACACTCCGCCGAGCACTATACCTTAGCACAATTAGTCTTACTACATGATTACTCGATCAGCATGGGTTTTGCAGGTTTTGAGCAACTCGCCACAAAATATATTAAGTTGAAAACATCCAACATGAAGTATGTTGAAGGATTTTCTTTATCCATGCTCACAACCCTGGCATCAGCAGGAACGACAAGCAACAACAGAAACTGTCATACATCAACAACCTCCCATCAACTTCTCCCTCCCCAACATTCTCACCACCTTTCCATGTAATCTAACACTGACCTCATAATCTTCTAGTTGCAAGGTACGTACTTGAGCAAGGCACAACATTCCAGACATGAAGCAATGACCATGCGTCAATCATTTATCACTTCCTAACACAACACAAAGCAGACATCATGACTGCAAACTGAATACGAAAATACAAGTTGGAAAGCACAGATAATCTTCTAGGATTGTCCAATGCTGTCTCTTGACTCTAATTTTGTTTCCATGATCAAAAGTTGCATGACCATTCATTCTCCACATGTTGCAGCCTTCAAGTTCAAAGTTGATCCACCCATTTCTTTAAAATGTAATTCTATGTTCAGTTTTGCAGGTTTTTATGTGGTTAAAGTGATTTATTGTCTTAAAAATATGATTGTAGTTTATTGTGAAGCATTAAACAATAAACAAATATATGGGTCTGAATCTATCAATAAAATGCTAATTTGTAGTCTATAACAACAACCCTCATTCATTTTCATGGCCCACTGAAAACAGTATAATTATTGTTTTACCACCTCTTCTTAACATTGTTCTCCCCTTGCCTATGTGTTTGCTCCCAGTCTTTGATCTTTCAGGTTGACCTGTAAAACCTGATGCCTACACCCCATATTTTTCCAAGGTATTCAGGATACCATTTGTTCTATTTTCGTATGTTTCCTGCTGAAATACATCAGTCCTTATCCCCACACCACATTCTCAAGTCTCCCACAGCTGGACTTTCCAGGTTGTGGGCTTCTTCCCAGTTTACAAATACTAGCCCCACAGCAACCAAAATTTGGCTGTTCATGGCAGAATTGACCAGCTGCTACAATAGATTCAAACTCACTCCCTTTAAGATTGCTTACACCACTTGAAATCTTTATATGGTGAGCATAACACTACCTTCTTTTCCATCACACCTAAAACGTCCAGTGAATGTTGTATCACCTGATCCGTATTTTAAGTTGTATGAGCCTTAAGATTACATTTAAGACCACCTCTTTGTGGAGCCATATCACTTCCTTCCAGTCCAAATTGACCAGTGCCTGCTAGCGCATGTGGATTAATAAAAATTAATAATGAGTGTTCATGTATTCTATAAGAGACCTGTGTAGAAAATATATTAACAAAGAAAAAGAATGCACACATTTGAAAATTTGATTACGATGAGTGGCTGGCAATGTTCACAAAGTGTACTTACTAGTAGTTTAATATTGTGAAATTTTGAATATATACTTGACTAATGTAGTAATATGTCATATTAAGGGGTATGCATTATGCTCTAGCTTAATTAATTGTATGCCTTAACTTAGCGAAGGTCTTGACCTACTTGCCAGGCCTAATGTTAAATCTGTATTTCTTAACATTTAATAAATGGCTGTCCTTGAGAGCTAAAACTGTGATTTTCCATTTTGCATTGTTTAAATGTGCTCATAACTAAAGTTTCTCATGAGAACTGGATGTGTAATGTGTGTGAGATACTGACTGGAGTAGAAGCTGCAGCAATATTGTTACCTGACAAGCCAGATGACATTGCAGGACAACCAATCAATGACATGTGAATGGAGTAATGGTAGAATTCATGTAGAATTCATGGATTTGGAGTTTTAGTTTTATTGGACAAAGTGTGAAAATGCAATTAATTGACCAATGGGAATTTGGGAAATAGTTTTAGTAGTTTTTATTTAATTACACTGCTCGGAGAGAAGACAGGTTTATTGCCCATTTTCTTGCTAGCCGAAATATTAATATTTTCTTGTGTGTCCTGACAAGAGATGTGCTTAACTTTAATGCTTAAAGACTTTGTGTTCTCTGAACTTTGATGCTGAATCCTGATGCCTTGCTGATCGACTGATGTCCTGAGGACGAAGATTGACTGTGCTTGCTGATCCACATTGAGGAGTATTGTTTCTGTGTGTGTTTCATTTGATTTTGAGATTAATCTACATGACCTTAGCATTGTTAATATAGGGGAATAAATATTCTAACTTTTACTAAAAGGTGTGGTTATTCATGACTGAAAGGTCATGGTGCGTGGCACTTACTGAGTCTATTGATTATTACTGCTTTTGATTATTGTTGATTACTGATAATGTGTATTGGTTATTGCGTATTGATTTCATGTACTGGGCCTATGGTAAGAACATCTTAATTGCGAGTCAATAGGTTCATCGGCCTATTCAGGTCCCCTTGTAAGTTTACTTATTAAGGTCAGATGTGTTAACATGCCCAGTGTCCCTCTTGTACATGGATCTCGGACAATTTACTGTCTGGCCTGGTTAAGTTTGTGTTTTGTGACTAGCTGATGTGAGAACATCTTTACATAAGTCTTAAAAAACGACTCCAGTTTCTTCAGGAAATACTTGATCATCTTCCTTCTCCTCCTATCTACTTATGTAGAATGTGCCATATCTATGTTTTTAAAGAGTTTAGTCCTACTAAACCTGAGATCAGTAAGTAATTGTTCAAAATATTTCAAACACAACAACCCCCACATGTCACCAATTGTATATATGCTTTTTAAATTTAGGGGCATATTTACAAGCCCCTTGCACCCATTAGCGCCACTTTAACATAATTTTTTTAATGCTGTGGCAATGCTAAACTTGCCCTCACCCTGCACCATATTTCCAAAGTGTCACAATGCTAGCATTGCACTACTTTGTAAGCACTTGCACCACATTATGCCTGTGCCAGATATAATGTATGGAAGTGGGACATTACCCCGCGGGGAGGCTGAAACAAATGGCGCAGTGAAATGTACAAGATTTTACTGCGCCATTCTAGCATAATTTTTTAACACCAGCCAGGGGCAGGCGTTAAAGTGACACTAGGCTATTTTGTATGGGCCTCCCCAAGCTTTGCTGGATTATCAGCAAAGCTCCACAATAACATAAAATATTATGACAATATTGTGCTAAAGTGTCCCATGGTGCACTGTAATGTAAATAAAGTGCTACTATGGAGTTGTTAGGGGGGCACAGGGCAATACAAGGAAACTGGTGCATCAGAGCTGATGCACCAGTTCCTTGTAAATTATGCCCCTTAGATGGGTAGCAGGAGACAAAGGTACAGGTTTAAATCCTAGTGGGGATATATTGAGGGGACAGAGACAGAATGTAGACCTAGTGGAAGGGAAGAGGAATCAGACTAAGTGATGCGCCAAGAAAGGTGCATATGACCTACCACTCATCTCAACTCTATCTATCCTGACTGAGGATTCCTCAGCTGCAGAAATTCCCCATTCAATTGCTACCACCAAGTATGTCATTGAGAAGCAGTGTTGAATATGAGGCAATGTTATCTTTTTTTTGCACACATTTCAGTAATGTCACTAGGGGTGCCTAGTTAGCTCTCATCCTATCATACAATCCTTTGAATTTCATCTGTCTTTTCAAAGATGTCCCTTAAACTCAGAATGGAGCGTTCTTCCAGGCCTATATGAATTTGGATAGCACAATAATTCTAAACAGTGCTGTTCTGAAGAACAGTGACAGTGGGTGCCTTCTCTGGTGACGGGCCTCCTTCCTAAACTGGAACATATGTGGAGATTGTGCTCTAAACCGTTTCCGACTATCTGTTTGCAGATATTTTAAGTAGTCTTTGATGACTTGGAGTGAGCAGCTGATCAGCTCACATCCCATTCAGTACACTATTTTAAACAGCAATGGGTTACACCAGTGTATTCGAAATCCAGAAGGTCATGCATTACATGTATTGTGGGCCAAAGTTCACAGCTTCTAATATTCAGAAAATTAAAAAGCACTAGCAGCTAACAAATGCCTTTGACTCATTCCAAACCTTTATACAGCAGATGGGCCTCTTAGTTATTTTTATTGAATGTGCATGTATTTTGTGTTACCTTATCTGTGTAATGTGTTTACCAGAGAAAAACAATCTATGCAAACATATATTTTCTTTTTGGTTTATTGGGGATATTTCTAAAGTATTTTAATGACTGGAGTAAATTTGTTTTTTTGCTATCTGCCAGTGGGGAGGAGGAAAAAAAGTTACTGGTGGCTTCAGATTCTGTACAAAAGGAACATTGAAAATAGATTTGTTTTTTGTCTCACTTAACTGATCTAAGCTAGTGGAATGTGGTGAAGTGAAAAGGTAGTTTCCTTCACATTCCTGGTGCATAGCTTGTAAAGTCTTACTTGCACATAAGTACTTTTCAAGTCATGTCTAGTCTTGTAATAGGAGTGCTTAGTGTAATGAGAAATCCTCTGAAGATATTATTTTTTTGCTGAGCATGGTTTTGTAGATTATGCAGCAGAATTTCAGCGTGATGCTTCGTAGCAGGGGGAATCTTCTGAGCTGTTTCAAGATGGATTGATATTTCCAGATGTTGGTGATTACATGGCTGCAGCACCTGTGTATGCTTTCACTGAAGCCTGGGTGAAGCCTGGGGGGCCAACCCTGAGGCGCCTTCTCTTGGTCTTTGGTTACTGACCAGTATCCATGATGGTCCAGTTGCTCATCAGTCTCTCAACTTCTTAGTACTTTAGTTCATTAATCAGGTTCCACATTAGAATACTGCAGACTTGGAACAATTTGGGATATTATCACACCCAATACCGTCACTGTCCAGTAAAAAATACTTTAAAAACAATGGGGCATATTTAAAAAAAAGTGGGGCTCCACTTTTCTGGCACCCTTTATCGCCCCCTACCACCACCATATGTGCACCTTATTTAAAATACAGCCCACCATGGCACAGGGTAGGGGGCAATGGCATCATTTTCCGTGACGCTATTGATGTACTCTGCAGGAGTAGCACCAAAATGTTGGCACTACTCCCGCAGAGTACATAATGCCCCATTGTAAACAACGCTGTACCCCCTTTTAACGCCTGCTGTGAACAGCCGTTGAAAGTGCCCATCAAAATGATGGAAGGAAATCTGTTAGATTTCCTTGAGCCATTGTTTCGTCCCCCCTAACAGGGGAACGCCCCCTTTTCATGCATTCTGCCTGGCGCAGGCATAATGTAGCGCAAAGGGTTACAAATTGACGCAATGCTCTGTAAATATGGTGCAGGGATTTAGGCCTCGCTGGGCCAGATTAGCATCAGAAAAAATGATGCTAATGTGGTGCAAGGAGGCGCTAGGGGCTCTTAAATATGCTGAAAATGTTATTTATTTACAAGGAGTGAAATCAAGTGCTCATTTTTAATG
Source organism: Pleurodeles waltl (assembly GCF_031143425.1). Classification (NCBI taxonomy): domain Eukaryota; kingdom Metazoa; phylum Chordata; class Amphibia; order Caudata; family Salamandridae; genus Pleurodeles; species Pleurodeles waltl. The sequence continues at coordinate 747,379,380 of NC_090446.1, read as the reverse complement.
TGTTAAATTGGATGTGTTTCATGTCCTGCCTTGTCGGAGAAATTGGACTGGCAAAAATAGTTCAGAATGTGCTCACAAAATGTAGGCTCATTTCCAGAAAGTTTCCATTTAGTCTGCAGCTAAATGAAAATGACAAAACATAGTTTAACCTTAAACATATTTTATTTTCCCGATGCTCTTATTTTCGATTTAAACATGCACTTTTAGCATCAATCAGTCTCGCCCGCCCCGTGGTTACAGCAGAATGCAGCCGACCTTTGTCCAGTACATTGTCAGCCGAGAATACTCTGGATAGGATATGGCGGAACCCTGAAGTTTAACACCCTCACCATTTCCTGTCAGGCAGCCAGGAGAATCATTCCTTCTGCAACCAGGCTCTGTGTTTGTATAGACCGATGAAGCTGATACCGGGACCTAATAAAGGTGTTTAAAAACTCGAGCTCGGTGGTGGACATTGTGATCTAAAATGAAGAAGTTTTAAAAGTCATGGATTTTAAGATTTTTTTTATGTATTCCTAAAATGTTATCCTTACCTTTTGTTCATACAGAATAAATCTGTTTGAATTTTCTACTTTAAATATGTCCGTTGCTCGTCACTGAAGCCATGTGTCTCTCCAGCACCACCTTTACGTTTGCGTGCATTCTCTCGTTGTACAAAGAATCACATATTAAATAAATTACAACGCTAGTCTGCTTTCTATTCTGTGTCACGTGTACTCACAGGCAGTAAAAACATAGGCAAAATAATTAAAATAATGTGTTTTTATTAGCACCTTATATCACACTTTGCCATTTCTGAGAGATCCAAGAATACGTTTTTAAAAAAATCACAACAGTTATTTTTCATGGTTTATGGTATCAACGTCTAGTGTCACTTTCAAAAGGGAAGGTTCGCATAGGACCATTATAAAGGCCGCCATATGTTGGAAGGACTTATTTTCATTTTTTCAGAGAGAAAACAAAAATCTGCTAGAGAGGAAGGTGTATACAAATGACTACTTATTGTGTCTGCCACAATCAGTGGAGCCCTCACCCCCATCCTTAACTCCTCCATCAACATAGATGCCTTTCTGGAAGCCAGGAAACATGCAGCTATCAACGTTCTCTTGCAGAAGCCCTCAGCAGACCCATCCAAGCATGCAAACAACAGACTGAACTTCCTATTATCATAACTAGCCAAGGTCCCAGAGAAAGCCACTTACAGACATCTCACCAACCACCTTGCCTATCACCAACTCCTCCATGCCATGCAGTCATGATTCAGACCCAACCACGAAATGGAGACAGTCCTCATTACAGCAATACATAACATCTAGATGATCCTGAACAAAGGAGAAATCATGAGCCTCATCATACTCAACCTCTGAGCAGCCGTCAACACAGTCTCCCACCCCATGCTGTTAAAACCACTACTCAAGGACCTGACTTCCAATGCATCTTCACCTTTCGTATAAGAAAAACCCAAACTATCAACATGCCATTGTACTTTTCAATAGCCAGCAACCTTATTTGTGGAGTTCCTCAGGACTTCTTGCTAAGCATGATACACTTCAACATCTACATGACCTCACTGGTCAACATAATCCAAGCACACAACATTGACATACTTGCTTACATCGATAACACACAACTGATACTCTCCCTCTCAGACAAAATCCCCAGCATAAGAACAACATCAACACCTGCATGATTGATGTGGCTACCTGGATGAAGTTCACATCCTAAGCTGAACATGGACAAGACTGAAGTTGTGATGTTTAGAAAAGATGCCTCATCGTGGGACCTAGCTTCATGTGTTACCAACCTAGCAACTACTCTTTCTGCAGTTCACAATCATGAAACCTCGGGATCACCATCAACAACAAGCTAATGGTGTCCGCCAAAGTCAACTCTATCGCTTCAACACTGAGGATGTTGAGAAAAATCTACAAATGGGTGCCAAAAAAAATAGAAAGATAGACAGTTACTCAAGCTCTCACAAGCAGCAGACCAGGATATAAGAACTTGCTCTATGCAGGAATCACCAAGTAACTAATGAACGACTATAGACCACACAGAACGCACATTCCAGACTCAGGCTAGTCTCATATTGCACCTCACCTGAGGGAACTTCTCTGTCTCTCCAGAAACAAGTGTCCACTCTTCAAACTCCGTACACACAAAGCACTGTACAACAAAGGCCTGCTCTATCTGAACAGCTGCATACACTCCCATCAACCCTTCAGGCACCTCTGTTGCTTCGAGGCTCAGCTCTTACTGGCACACATACAACACATTCACAAAAACATATCAAGAGGTTGAACTTTCTTGTACATTGCTCCTAAAGTATGGAATGATCTTGCACACCACATCAGAGCCTTCTCTTCTCTTCTTGAATTTTGTAAGAAACTGGAGACCTGACTCTTTAAGCAAATCTCCACACAGCTAACCTCACTCACATGCAAAGCACCAGGATACCCTAAGCACAATAGTGCACTATATATATATATATGGACGTAACATAACTTAACATAAAAATTGTACTTTTGTTGGACCTCTGGGGCCTATAAACTAAGGGTTCAGAGTCTTTTATAGCTAAATTAACTTCACAAAAGTTATAGTTTCAAACAAAAATGTCATAAGCTTATTTGTTTCATACTGAAGCTCTACGTATGACAGAGTGTGGCCAGAAACAGAATTAAAGGAGCACTTCTGCATTTTGAGGATATTTTCCTGGAAATAAAGAGATAAGAAACATTAAGGATAAGTAGAAACATATTTGATGCAATGAGGCATGAAAACGACAACACAGTGATCTTAGAGCTGTGCCTCTGGTGAACCATTTTACTGGAGGCGTGTAACTGTAACATGAGAGAACAGTACTACTCACTTCCACTAGGCAGGTTCTTTTGTGGTTTATTGCAGAAATGTGACCAAATTACTCATTTTACAGCACAATTTTGCATATAATTGAGCTAGGTAGTAATAAATATTGAAGACCATTCTAAAGCATTACTTGTAGCGTCTTCCTCAGCCTGGTACCCACAGAATGACTAGGCCACACACAAAGCTGTAAATGACTTGCTTTTATTCCTCTGCATGTACCTTTGAACTCCCCCATTATAAAGTAAGCTGTCATGCATTCTATACTAGAGATTACATCATAAACTGATACTGAGTTTTGAGAGCCATAAAGATTCTGTTCCAAATAATGCAACACACTACATCTTCCCCTCTGTTAAATGAAAAAATGCAAATGTTTAGAAAACCATTAGATAAGTACAGTATCCACAGTGGACCTAACCTGGTTACTGGAAGCTGGAAAGGGTTATCTTCAATGCCAGAAATTACCAATGATGGTGAAGAATCAGCAGTAGTCATTGAGTTTTCACAATCAGTCTTTCTTTCAACATCTCAGGTTTAAGACCAATGAAACACAGGCCGAAGCGAGAAGAGTCTCTGGTAAGGGACTTCCCTAGTCTGCAGGCAGTCACCGGGTGTCTTTTTGTAGAAACTATTTGAAAAGGTTCAGCATTTTAAGGAGCATCAGATTGTCTTTCAGTTGCTGTGGAGCTGTCACCAAATCTCCTTTTTGGAATGAGAGGTCTTTCGCATGTTGTCATTTGCCCACATACATTTTCATTTTCAGATTTTGAACCAAGTCCCTCATATAAATCAAGTTTTCATTAGTATCTCCTTCTGTGGTCCACTGGGTTTCTTGGCTGCCATTGCTCACCCGAACATCAAAGTCCCAGGATTTTCACCTGTGGTCAAGTGAGGTGTTGAACGATAAGCTTGTAGAGTTCAGCACTGTTTTTATACTGAGCTTCTCAAGAGTCGCACACTTCACTGCATTCTTTAGCATACCCATGGAATGCTCAACAAGTCCATTGGCCGGTAGCCACAAGTGTGTAATCTTTGGATGTATTACATTCAGATTCCCAAGAAATTCCTCAAATTCTTTGCTATTAAAGGGTAGACCATTGACTGACTTCACAATGGCTGGCAAACCCTATGCTGCAAAGATGCCTTCAAATGTTTCAATTACTCATTCATGGGTTGTGGATAAGCATTCTTTGACCAATGGAAAACGTGAATATTCATCTACTATCACCATTAAATGCTGTCCATTGTCAAGTGGACTAAAGAAATGGATGGTTACTTTCTCCCAGGCATGTTTGGAGAGTTCTGACATGTTTAGCTGAACTGATGGTGAGTTAGTTTACTTGACAGGCAATAGCATATGTGAGACCCATGAGTTCCTTTTCAACTCTTTAATCAAAATATGGAAAACAAACTTGGTCCTAAAGAGCTGTCTTTGTAGCAACAATACCACAATGTCCTTCATGAGCCTCTTATATCACCTTTGTTGTATACTCTCTGGAATCAGGATTCTTGCAGCATAACACGTTCCTGAGTTACGGATAATTCATCCTCAACATTCTTGTACTTCTGATACTCACCATCATTACTGAGAGATTAATCATGTTTGTTCCACGACTGATGTATAATTATATCATTTAACTTTAGCATGTCACAATTATGACTTGTAGCATTGACAATCTGGACTATGACAGCAGCTGGTGTACTTCACTTGATAATTAAATTGAGGTTGATCTGAACCAGTTTGGATGGAATGCTATGATGTTGAATGGACACTCTAAAAAAGTAGTCAGCAGGATTTTCATCCTTTTCCTGTGGATAGACAATTGTATAATTGTAGTCTTGCAATCGTAGTCCCCATCATTCAATTTGAGGAGGCATCTTGGCCTTTGGATTGCCAAAGATAGTCAGCAAGGGTTGATGATCCGTCACCACCGTAAAAGACTTTCAGGACAGGAATACATGGAAATGTTAAAAAGCCCATACTGCAGCTAAACTTTCCTTTTTAGGCTGTGAGTAAGTGTGTTCTGGTTGAGATAACCTTCTGCTGACATAGGCCAGTTAAATGCATTCCGAACAGGTTGCATGATGCGCTGTATTGCATTTTTGAAAAGTTCTTCAGCCAATGACACACCAAAACTAAGTTCCTTGTATCTAAACACACCCAACTGTCTACAAAAGGTTGTATTATACCTGCAGTTTTCTTCTAGTTCAAACTGATGGTAGCCTTTATTAAAATCAAGTAGAGAAAAGATATTGGCACCTATTTCTTGCACAATCATGTCTGCTATATGTGGTCCTGGATGTTGCTCTCATTCAATTGATTTGTTTGCTTGGCGCATGTCAATGCATATTTGCACAGCTCCTTCGTGGTCCTTTTTAGGCACTACTAATATGGGAGAAACCCATGGATTTGGAACATTGACATGTTCAATTATGTCATGCTTAATCATGATTCAAGTTATTTTTCAATAGCTTCATGTAAATGAAAAGCAACTAGTCTGTGTTTCTGGGCAACAGAATGGACATACTCATTAATATGCAGTTTTACTTTTATAGTCAATAGATTTCCCAAACTATGAAACAATAAAGGGAATTGACTTACGATCTCTTGATGAGCATTCATGTTGTAATTCACTGAAATCGGTCCCATGTCAGCAGCCGTGGTGGAATTTCTTCATCAGTTCTCAGCATTTTCTTCATGACATCTGTTAGAAATGGGGTCTTTGGTTGACAGTCAGGTTACCCCCTGCTCATGCAAGGACACTCACTCTAGTCCGGGTAAAATAGAATCACCCTCAGCTAACCCCTGCTTACCCCCTTGGTAGCTTGGAAGATCAGTAGGCTTAACTTCAGAGTGCTAGGTGTAAAGTATTTGTACCAACACACACAGTAACTTAATGAAAACACTACAAAATGACACAACACCAGTTTAGAAAAATAGTTAATATTTATCTAAACAAAACAAGACCAAAACGACAAAAAATCCACAATATGCAAGTCAAGTTATCAATAAAAATGCAAAAAGAGTCTTTAAGCAGTTTTAAACACACACTAGCGCTGCTAGCGTGAAAATATATCTGGTGCGCGTCATAAATAACCCCGCACGGGCAAGTGCGCGTCAAAAAGGGCTTGCGAGGTGTTAATTCCACTTACTAGCGGGACCGTGCATTGTTTCTCCTTTCACTGGGTCAGGGCTCATCGTTTCTTCCCTCCGCAGGAGAGCGGTGAGTCGATCCAGTCAGCACTCTCGGGTCCAGGCAGGCCTTACGTTGTTTTTCCACACACAGCAGTACTTGAGTCGGAAATCCAGCCGCACAATGATCCAAAAACTCTGCAGTGGTGGTTGTGATCTCCCACCCTCCGTCAGCGATGCTGCGCGTCATTTCTCCTGCTCCGTGCATCGATTCTTCGGTTGCGTTTCCTGCAAGTGTCGTTTCTCAGCTGCGGAGCCGGCGGTGCGTTGTTTCTTCAGCTGCAGATCGGAGTTGCGTCAATCTTTTCCCCGCACAGCGCTCTGTGCGTGGATTTCCTAGTCTTTAGGCTGCCAGCTTCTCCTTTCACAGTCCCAGGAACTGGATGGGCACCACAGGGCAGAGTAGGAGTCTCTCCAGAGACCCCAAGTGCTGGCAGAGAGAAGTCTTTGCTGTCCCTGAGACTTCAAAAAACAGGAGGCAAGCTCTAGGGCAATCCCTTGGAGATTTCTTCTCAAGATGGAAGGCACACAAAGTCCAGTCTTTGCCCTCTTACTCTGGCAGAAGCAGCAACTGCAGGATAGCTTCACAAAGCACAGTCACAGGCAGGACAGCTATTCTTCCTCAGCTCTTCAGCTCTTCTCCAGGCAGAGGTTCCTCTTGTTTCCAGAAGGGTTTCTTAAGTCTATGGTTTTGGGTACCCTTCTTATACCCAATTTCTCCTTTGAAGTAGGCCTACTTCAAAGTAAAGTCTCTTTTGAATGTTAAATCCTGCCTTGTCCAGGCCAGGCCCCAGACACTCACCAGGGGGTTGGAGACTGCATTGTGTGAGGGCAGGCACAGCCCTTTCAGGTGTGAGTGACCACTACTCCCCTCCCTCCTAGCACAGATGGCTCATCAGGATATGCAGGCTTCATCCCAGCTCACTTTGTGTCACTGTCTAGTGTGAGGTGCAACCAGCCCAACTGTCAAACTGACCCAGACAGGGAATCCACAAACAGGCAGAGTCACAGAAATGGTGTAAGCAAGAAAATGCCCACTTTTTAAAAGTGGCATTTTCAAACACATAACCTTAAAATCAACTTTACTAAAAGATGTATTTTTAAATTGTGAGCTCAGAGACCCCAAACTCCACATGTCCATCCACTTCCAAAGGGAATCTACACTTTAATCAGATTTAAAGGTAGCCCCCATGTTAACCTATGAGAGGGACTGGCCCTGCTACAGTGAAAAACGAATTTAGCAATATTTCACTGTCAGGACATATAAAACACAAGAAAGGTGAAGGGTTAGGCCTGGCAAGTGGGTACACTTGCCAAGTCAACTTTACAGTTAAAACTGCACACACAGAGACTGCAGTGGCAGGTCTGTGACATGCTTACAGAGCAACTTATGTGGGTGGCACAACCAGTGCTGCAGGCTCACTAGTAACATTTGATTTACAGGCCCTGGGCACCTCTAGTGCACTTTACTAGGGACTTACTAGTAAATCAAATATGTCAATCATGGATAAACCAATTACATACACTTTACTCAGAGAGCATATGCACTTTAGCACTGGTTAGCAGTGGTAAAGTGCTCAGAGTTCAAAAGCCAACAGCAACAGGTCAGAAAAAATAGGAGGTAGGAGGCAAAAAGATTGGGGATGACCCTACATAAGCATAAAAGTCCAGCACCAACTTTCACAACATCACCAGCAAGATTTTTTAGATATTTGATAATCTTTCTATTATGAGTCTCTTCAAGGGTTTCAATGAAATCTTCAAATGTCTCTATCCATGCAGTCCATCTATCACCAATGTTTTGCATTTTTGGCAGTGTCAAATTGTGGTGATGGTGTGAGGAAGGGGGCAACAATATAAACCAGTTATCCTTTATGAGCTCTACCGACAGAGCTGCTTTCTGATGAGTTTCTGGCCGCTGCAAATATGGACCACTCCTTTAGCACAACCCCTTTGCTTCTCCTTGGGCCCACCATCTGTCATGATATAGTGACTCCCTTTAATGGGCTCTGTAAGTCCTTTACTTTATTCTTTGTATACTTTTTTGTATTATTTTGCATTTGGTTGATCCACCTTTAGCGCTATTTGATAATTTTCTTTAACTGTACTTTGTAAACCTGGTTCACTTCGCATTTAGTGTGAATACTCCGTATATTGTATGATTTTATTTTGCGTGGCAGCGAGGTACCTTTATATAGAATCTTGGTACTATTGTCTTGACCAACTATGTGTAGATGTTTCCATGATGCTCTCTTTACATTCACAACGCTTCACAACGGTTGCTATTGTGGTTTGACTCCACATACACCAACAATCGATTTGGCACTTTGACGAAGGCATAGGTGGCACACACAAACAGTTTGCTTGGACCACTGCAAACTCTCCAGGAGGGCACTTTCTTCTTTGGGTTACTTATCCCCTATCTTGTTGCCAGTTGTAGCGTCTTCTCTAGCCTTGTACCCACTGAATGACCCAGCCACACACGAAGTTTTAAATCACACATCTTTATTACTCAGTGTGTACCTGTGAACTCCCCCATTCTAAAGTAAGCTCTCATTCATTCTATTCTAGCGATTATGTCACACACTGATACGAAGTCCTGAAGGAGCCAATAAGGTTCCATTGTAAATCATGCAAGACACTACATGGCTCAAGAAATATTTTTACACTTTTGGATGTGCCAAGTGAACCTGATTGTTCTCTGGTGGAGCTGGTGAACAGAAAGTGCAGTGGGTAATAATTAGGGCCACACAGTAAAATTCACAGACATCAGTTAAAAAGCCCTTTACAAGCAGTAACCCAGGGCCAGATGTATCCAACAGTTTTGCGATCACAAACGGTCCAACGGGCCATTTGTGATCGCAAAAACTGCATTTTGGTATGTATCAAATCTAATTTGCAATTCTGTAACTTGTTACGGAATATCAGAATGGATTTGCGACTACATACCGATTCGGTATTAGGAAGGGGCGTGTCAAGGGCGTCCCTTCCTAATACCGAATAGCAGAGGTATGCATGATTGTTTTGTGACCGTGAATGCGGTCGCAAAACAATCACAGTCACCACCAATTTCAAATTGGTGGTAACCCATTTGCAAAGGGGAAGGTGTCACCGAAGACCCTTTCCCCTTTGTAAATGCATGCAAAAATATTTTTTAAGATAGGAAGTGGTGCCACGGACCACTGCCTACCCTTAAAAAATGAAAAGAAAACTTTTCTTTTTTTCTTTTTTAAAAGCATCCCATTTTCCTTTAAGGAAAACGGGCTGCATTTAAAAAAAAAAAAAGATTGCTTTATTGAAAAGCAATCCCAGACATGTTGGTCTGCTGAACCGAGCAGGCCACCATCCTTGTGATTGTAGCCTTTGCAATGGGTCACAAATTGCGACCTACTTCATGAATATTAATGAGGTAGGTCCATTTGCGAGCCCTTGCAAATCGCTACGTGAAACTCCTGGAGTTTCATAAATTCCAATAGCGATTACATAATTGTGATTCGCTAAAAATCGCAAATTGGTAATCGCTATTCGAAAACTTGATACATCTGGCCCCAAATTATCTGGATATGAACTTTGACATGGTCTACATTACACCAAATATGCATATGATTTCTCTTCATGCTACCTTCCAAGCCCCACAATGCTTCTTCAAAGTTAAATATCAGTAATATTTTTGACCAATCTTCTATTTGGAAGGCTGAGTATGGGAAAATGAAACACAACATAGATTGCACAATCCCAGGCCTAGTACAGCAGAGCAATTCCCTGGCTATAAAGACAATAAAGTGTCAATGTGGCTCATGAAATACACAGTAAATGATAAGGCTGTCGCGTGGGCTCTCATTATTCTAAATGAGACTACTGGATTTCTAGGTAGCAGGATCGATAACGGTGTGGGGGACTGAGTCTGACCCACGTGTAAAGAACTCTGTCACCCTAAATCTGTTTTTTGCTCCGGCTAACTAGCAGTGCCTCATTTCTCCCATGTGGGAAGAATGATTTGGCAGCCGAGCGCATTACATCTTTGGAACTTCTCAGGGAAGTCGTGGTTACTCAGATCCAAACCAACTCTCTTATTTCCAATATGATCTCATATACAAATGACAAAGACAGTATAAGTTTTATATAATGTTTTAATAAAACGACTGTATTTTAGATATTAAGGCGTGAGCCGCAATAACCAGAACGATACAACACAGTAGGATTGTAATAGTTACCAGGACAGTAAAACATAAAAACAAAGCTATCATATTGTCAAACAGTTTCTACTCTCCCTCTGCTTGTTCTATCTAGAGCACAGCATGTTAAGCTTCTAGCTTGCCTATTAGAATCACTATGGGGATATCAGCCCTCATACCTGAGCAAAGACCTGTGATCTTGTTTCAGCATCTGCAACGAGGCAGTCAGCGTCAAGTTGTGGTTCCCTGGTCGGAATCTCCCTCTTGCGTGTACTGGGACAAGGAAGTAATTTTATAACTAACATGTCAGCGTGATCACAAAATGTCCCTACGCAGGAATGCCCAGTCTAAACTCTTACCACGTCTATCGGCAATGTACCAGACTGTATCCTTGACTGAAGCACAGAGTAAATATGTTATGGAGAACTCCAGTGCTGAAGTAGGCAAAACAGTGTGATAGGAATAAAAAACAACACCGTAGAACTGGCTATTTGAAAAATAATAGTACGAAGCCTAATAAAAAGCATGTAGAGCAAAGTGCACAGATGCTCTAAGCTATTAGCAAATGAATAAAATATATTCAGGTCAAAATGCACAAAGGCCTAAAGCCTGAAGCTAAAGCGCAATGAATACGTAAAACTAACCACACTACAAGGCAATTTAATCCTAGCTACTGAACTAGTCAGATTGCCTATGCTGTGCGTTATTTCCATGGTCAAGCCCTTGAAATTGCCCAATTCTGCAGCAAAAGTTCTCATTTAGCGATAACTGCCTGGCAATGCATTAGAGAACATCTACTTTGCCATGGGCAGTGTGCAGTGTATTTAAAAGGAAGGACATGTACTGGTGTGTTTTACATGTCCTGATAGTGAAATCCTGCCAAATTCACTTTACACTATTGCAAGGCCTATCTCTCCCATAGGTTAACCTGGGGGAACTCTCTAAATATCACTTAGGTGCAGTTTCCCATTAGGAGCAGGTAGAGATTGGAGTTTGGGGTGTCTGAACTCACAATATAAAAATACATCTTTTGGTAGAGTTATTTTTTAGGTTGTCTGCTTGAAAATGCCACTTTTAGAAAGTGGACATTTTCTTGCTTAACCATTCTGTGCCTCTGCCTGCCTGTGGAATCCACATCTGGATCAGACTGACAGTTTGGCTGTTTGTGAATTTCCTTTAGACAGTGACAAAAAGGGAGCTGAGGTGTGTCCTGCATATCCTAATGAGTCTTCCTGGACTAGAGTGGGAGGGAGGAGCTGACACCTGCACCTGAAAGGGCTGTGCCTGTCCTTGCAAAATGCAGTCTCCAACCCCCTGGAGTGTTTTCTGGGTCCAAGCCTGGCCAAGGCAGAGTCTTGTGAACAACAGAGACCTTTCTTTGCCTACCTCAAAGGTAGAAATAAGTATAAGTAGCGGACCAAAACCCCCAGATTTTCAGAATACTTCTGGATCAAGAAGAACCTCTGTCAAGGAGAAGAGTGGAAGAGTTGGAGGAGGAATACTGCCCCTTTGCTGTGGGTGCTTTGCTGGGCTTGCCTGCAGTTGCTGCTTCTGCCTTAAAGCGGACAAAGACTGGACTTTGCTGTGTATCCTGTTTGTAAAGTTTCTCTGAGGGCTTGAAGTAGAGCTTGCCTCCTGTTTGAAGTCTCAGGTATAGCAAATACTTCAGTTTAATCTGCCTACAGCACTGGGAACTGGGTGTTTTTGGCTGCAACAGAAGAAGAAACCCCACTACGCCATCTACAACACTGCTGCCTGCACAGTGACCGGACGATGGCGTACAAAGCCATGCCCTGCTTCGCATCACAACCCTGGTCCCACTGCTGCTGCAACCTGATGCCATCTCCGAGTCGCTGCTTGCACTGTGACCTGTGGTTTGGTCTTGTTTTTGGCTATTTTTCTTAAACTGGTGTGGTGTTCTTTTGAGTGTTTTCACTGTATTACTATGTTATGTGCAAATACTTTACACATTGCTTCTGTGATACGCCTGACTGCTTGTGCCAAGCTACCAAGGGGGTTATCTGAGCTGGGTATCTCCCTTGCCCTGACTAGAGTGAGGGTCCTTACTTGGACAGGGTGTAAAACGACTGCCTACTAGAGACCCCATTTCTAACAGCAGCCATTCATATTAAACACTACATTTTAACATGAGATATTTTGCATTTATATTAAAATTATTAAAGTACTAAAGTTAATAAACGTTGAGAGTGTTTTAATGTGCATTAAGGCTTTCTTAGCTTGACTAGGCCTGAAAGATTAATTTTGCTATAGCATTGAATAATAACTTGTTTATTCTGTTCCCTGTGACCTGAATTCTTTCCTAGTATGTTATTATGATGTTGAAAGTCCTTTGTATTGAATAGTTGCATATCTGATGGTGTCATCGACAACCATTGGACACTGAATTTGATGCCTGAAGTGAGACCACCTGAAGGACCAATGAATGGATTGGGTATATTTCTGATTAGTGAGAGATGTTGAAATTTGAAGTTTGTCTTCTCATTTCTTGAAGCTGTCCAGAACTCTGTCGGAGTCCATCTACTCTTGTTTAAATCTTCTATCACCCTCTGTTTCTTTAAGTCCCCTGAGTGATTTTCTCATTTCAGTCTTAACTGTCCTAGTCTGTTAAGTGGGTCCTAACTAATAAGCTCAACTAGTTTTGAACTGCTGATCTAGCCTATGGGCAGCCCATGTTCTGCACTGTCCTGATGCTGCTGTCAACTGACATCTGAACAAAATGACCATTTTGTTTGATTAAATGCTACTGTCTACTGTCCCATGAGGAGATGTATAATTAAATGTGGTTTCTTATTTCCTTTTCAGATACCTAATTACACCAGCATAATTTTTATAGTGAAGTGCCCTAGTTAGACGTTTTTCCAAATTACTTTTTTCTTTCCTTTATTTTTGTTTTTACCTGCGTGTGTTAGCCCGTTACCACTCGTGCAAATCTAAATTTGTGTTAGTGGTTGGAATGGCCCAGCTCTGAAACCTGAAATCTGAAATTGATTGTGGAAGTTGTATTTTGAGGATTCACTGATCATCATCATCTGCTTTGAAATTTTATAATAATGTGCATATAGTGTTGTTGCTAATTTATATTGTTCTTTTGGAGTGTCTATCAGTACTGATGTTTAGTAGGTTAAATCTTTTCAGACGGTTTGGTCAGCCTATGGTTTTCATGTATGATTATAATTTAGTTTTGCACACCATATACATTACATTGATTTTGTGCTTGTAGTAAAACTTTGAAACTTTATTCAGTTGGGAGTTTGATTTAGTGTTAAATTGTTAATGGTATTTAGAACTGTATATGGCATAATGTCATTGATTTGTGATTGAAATATTCTGACTACTACACTCTTCACCAAGTCCGAAGATCTAGTTGACCTCAATTGGTGAGAATAGTGATGGTGTCTCACCAGTGCGTTTATGGTTTTTGAACCCGAAGCAAGGACAAAATCTGCCCGGCACAACGATCCATGACAGCCTTCAAAAAAATTCTGTTGAATAGATAAAATTCTTAGCATTCTTTGTTTAAAAATAAAATATTCAAATAAACCTTTTTCAGTTTGTGTCCGCTTTTGTAAACACTAGATTATTTTTGATTTACACCAAGATCATTTGTTGATAATTGAGCAAGCCATGCCTTGTGCAGAATTCTGCTCACTATACTAGCATAACCATTTTTGGAACAGAGTTTGAATGCACCCAGCAACTTCTCAATTGCACAGCTTAGTTCTAATTTATGATATTTTGAAATGTATTGGTATCTACAGCGCAAAAAGAAAACATCTTATTAGAGATGCTGCTTCTAGATGCTAAACACACAGGAACTGTGGCAGTGAAGCCTACCCAACATCATGGCCATCCCAGTAATGCAAAAAGCACAATCTATGAGGCTTCCTCCCCATCTGGTCTCTTGCAGCACACTTAAACTATAACTGAATGCCCACCAACGTTATTACAGACACAATGGCCTCAAAGAAAAAGTCACAATATTTAAATTCAAATAATGAGGCAACCATAGAAGCTTGATTTTTACTTTCCTTAGTACTAGCTTGCCGTGGTTAATGCAAACATCAGGGAGTGGGCCCACCCCTACCTCTACTAGCCTCTAATCGGCCACAGCCAGGCTAGTCCCTAGTCCTGGGTAAGCCAGCAGTGAGCCTGAACAGCATATGGCTCCATTGTTTAAACCTCCCTACACCTTTCTCCATACCCAATTGGGGGTCACTTTGGTAGCGGCATGCTGACATGTCAATGAGCTGCAGAAATCCTGGAACATAGTTGGAAAGGGCCCACAATGTACACTTCTCTAGCTTGTTGAATATTGCTCACCTCAGTCCACTACTAGACAAATCCTGGCTACGGTGACATGTTGACAGGCTGGCAGGCCTCGATGACACAGGGAAAAGGACAACACCTTCCAGGTTCAAGAATACCTATATCTAAATCTAATCATGTGAAGCTTATTATTTCAGTATATAACATATGGGAGACTGTAATATCAATATAAAACCCTGGCTCTAATTTCCTAATTCCCTACATGTGACTTATGGCGCCCCTAGTCACCTGTAATAAAGAATTTACTTAGCTGCTTGTTGAAATGGAGAATGTTCATGTTTTTAAGGTAATTAGATGCTTGTATTTATTTTCCAGAATCAAAGATAAGTAGAGCAGCGGCAATATTGTTGCAGTTCCTCTCCTCAAACCTCCACCCACCCTCAGTTCCTCCATCTCTCTCCCTTCCAAGATGGCATACCACCATTCTAACATTTTATGCATGTTATCATTATTTATCATATACACCCAACTATCTACCTTTCAGTTACTATCCACCTCTCCTTTTATCAAAATAAATAATTACCATGGAAAACTTAACAGTGACCAAAAACAAAAACAAAATCTACTGACGTCTCGCAAAAACACAGTAATCACCAATACCTTCCACAATCATTCACACCACAAGACAGAACCATATAATTTCTTAGGAACACTTTTATAATCTGTATTTCTCTGAAAACACTCACTTAATTTACCAAAAATTACTTAATTTATCAATATATTATATGAATTTTGCAAGTAACCTTTGAGTTCCATGACCTTTTAAAGGAATTCTGCCTTTAGCCTGGTTGCTCTACGTGGTCACAGAACTACTTGATAAATTCAATGCAATATTCTTCTAATGTATGAGAGAGGTTCTTTGTCCCATAAATAGTCCCAAATTAAGATCCAACCTGCAGAAAAACATAAAGTCAGTTTCCAAAGCTGCCTTTCTTTAAAACACTGCAGTAGTTTAAAGCCGCTGACAAACGTGTTTTGTCGCATTGAACTAAGTCTGCATATTTGCAGACAGAGGCTGTATTTAGAGGTGTATGGTGATATAAAAATGTATAGACACATCAAAAGCTCGAGATAAAAAATATATAGCTTTCGTTTACATTTTTGACTAAAGACTATATGGTTGATGCCCGCTTTTCTAGAAACACAACTCATTTGACATGCTGCAGTTACTTGGATACATTATTTTTTGGTAACTACAAAAGCTTTAAATGTATTTTAGCAGCAGATGTGGAAGTGTAACATGTATGGCATTAGATATAAAGCTTTTGTGTGTGACAAATACGTCAACGACCGGGCGATTGGCTTCTGTTCTCTCTTGTAACCGTGAAAAATATGAACACAATGCTAAAAAAATGTGTTCCATTATATGCATGTCCAATTTATTTTATTTCCCAACAAAAAATATATGTACACTCTCAAAATATAGCAGAAGGCCGCAAAGCAAAAATACAATAAAGAAAACATTATTCAAATATGCAATGTATTTCTTTTAAAAACAAGCATTGGCAAAGCCAATAGGTTATGTCTTTGCAAGAGCAGTTGGCTTTCCCATTGTCTTTCAGCAATGTTCAACAGTGTGGCTGCTGTGCAGCATGGCTTAAAGTTAGAAAAAAGCTCTATGACGTGGCCAGCCCTGGCAGTCTTAGTGCTTTTTTTCTTATATCAGCTGGTCAACATGGACAATGGGGTGGACAATCGAAGTGATTAGCGACATGGACAACAGGAGGAAGAGAACAAGCAACATGGACAATGGGAAAGAAAAAAAAGTGCTCTGATGTGGGCAAAGCTGGCTGCATTATAATGCTTTTTTTATGGTGGGTGGGCAACACATTCAACATGAAGATGGGTAGTGGTAGGGAAAAAAGAAACACAGTGGGAGGGAATAAGCAACACAGACTGGGAGGTGGGAGATGGGATGGAAGAAGAAATATGAGCAATGGTAGCGTGGGACAAAAAATGCAACATGGACAATGGGGTGTGGGAGTTAAGAAGCAACACGGACAATGGGTTCTATGAGGCCCCCAGTGCTGGTTGCATCATGGCTGTTTCTTTTTTCTTCTGGTAGGTTGTAGGCCAACACAGTCAATGGGAGGGTGGGAGGTAGAATGGAAGAAGCAACACAAAGGGGAAGAAGAAAGAAAATAGTACATCAATGGCAGCACCAGCAGCTAAAGGCCACCAACCAAAATAAAGCAATCAGTAATTTGTCCATGCTGCACACAAAAGAAGATGAAGAGAAACTGGAACTCACTGGCCAATTGGGAGACAGCAAATAAGAGTGAGAATGAAGTCAATGAATGGTAAAAAACCGGAAAGCTCCAAGCTGCCTGTATTAAAAAAATATCTTTTAGGTGACAGTGCACATGTGCTGTGTTAGACAAGACCAAGTAGCTACTAGGAATTCCTTTAGTGCCTAGACATGGCATTGTAATGATTTCACTTAGAATTCCAGCAATTAGGTACATATAAAAACGAATGATAACCGATGAGCTATTGCACCTGTGGTGTGTAAAGGTTTTTCAAAAACATGCCCACATGCACGTCAAAGAGCTGAAGCATGTTGTACACTTTCAATTACACCTCAGTGATAAGGCCAAACGATGCTAGAACATCTGTTTGCCAACAGAGCGTGGCATGTTAATACTGAGAAAGTGTCTAGACTTATTTACACGCCTGGTCACTGTCCGTAGTGGGACATCGAGGAAATATACTACGGACATGAATCCAGCTAAGAGCAACTGTGAAGGGCTGATGTTCTCCTTGTTGATGGGGTCATGGTTTTTCTTCCCTGCCTGTGTCCGACATGATGTGCATGATCGGCCAAGACACGGAGAATATGCACTGGGAGGACGGCTCTAAATAGGGCCTTGTTCCCCTTGCTTGAAGGATGGTCAGCTAGTGGTGAACTGGCCACAATTGTAGCATATCAGTTGTTTCCCATCTCTGGCTGAGACAGATGCACAAGAGGTTGTCTGGGCAGGAGAAATGCAGATTCAAGGTGGATATCCCTTCTTGCCAAACCTCACATGACCATCCTAAGTTCTTTCAGCAGCTCCCAATTTCTTACGTGGTTATCACTGTAAGCACCGAATATATCCCGAATAGTGAGATACTGCCTCAAAAAGCGGTAGTTAACATTAATTTATACAACAAATCTACTTTGTATGTCGTGACAAACAACCATAGATGTTTTAATGTGGGCTTTAACGGAGCTTGAAGCACAACAGGCCTTAATAGCTGCACATTCATTAGGCAGACTTAACAGAGATGCTATATTGTGATCGAATTCTCCAAAACTTTGATTCAGGAATTGAAGTTTGATTTTATGGTATTCGTTTTAAAATGAACAATTGGATAAGATTAAATATCTTTTATGATCAATTTCAGACATGAATTATCCGTGTTTGTTTGTTATCTAATTCCAAACCACGCAATAGTGTACACACATAAATGAATTGCTAATGTTTACACTGAAACACCCTGTTCGTTAAAGAGGATTGCAGTAAAACGTTTTTGATCGTTAAAATTATATGAAACGTCAAATATTCAGTTGGCAGCTGCTCCACGGGGATGTTTCATATGCACGGTGCAAATGTGCCAGAAAGTGAACAACACTATCCGGCTCCCTGTCTGCAGGAAGAAGAGAAGAATGACAAGATCTGAGAACAGACAGCAGCCAGGAGAAATGCTTCCCAAGCCAGGAAATAGCTAGTTAGCCCACCGTATATCTGTTAAATACGATTTAACTGGTTTGGGAAAGATGAATCTAAAATGTAACAAATGTGTAAAACATCCTGTTGGGTTACTTTTTTGCACCACGGTGGCACAAACAGGATTGAGGGCGGTTGCCTCACTGATCATCAGCATACAAGTAATAGCAAGATAGACTCTAGCCTCATGCTTGTGCCATGGAGAGACTCTTATTTTGGTAAGGGGATTACTGGTTATAACATCGCAAATAGGTAACTCTGGGTTATGACATCACAGGCAGTCCAGCAAGAATACCTACACCGTGAGTATTTGTACATATCAATGAAACATTTCAGCATGCATTCATTTTTGCATGCAATCACAAAGGGGACGGGGCTCCTTAAGGACCCCTTCCCATTTGCGAATGGGTTGCCACCAAATTGAATTTGGTGGCAAAAAGCGAATGTTTTGCAACCACAACTTGGTCTCACTTAATTGGGTGGCACAAGCAGTGCTGGAAGACCACTCGTAGCATTTACTTTACAGGTCTTGGGCACATGTAGTGCACCTTACTAATCTGAATCTGAATCTTTATTAAAATGCTTGGTTAATCAAAACCGTTGCATCGGCATATTAAATACACATTCGTAATGCATATTTCATATAAAAATCATAAACCACCTAAATTTTTTGTTAACAATACAAACCCTTGTACTCAATAAAATTCATAAACCCACGTATAAAATTCAGTTGCCAGATCCATTGATAAGTACAATTATAAAAACAATCATTAATTTTCTTTTAGTCATAAAACCAGTCCTCTAGGATTGATTTGTATGAGGAACATCCAGACTTGACCAATAATTTATTAAGGACAAATATTCCTCCACTGAAAGCTCATTAACTATGGGCCAGATGTATGAAAGCAGTTTGCATTCGCAAACGGTGCGAATGCCCATTTGCGAATGCAAAAAGCCCTTTTAGAATTATCAAAGGCATTCTGAATGCAATTTTAAAGAATCGCTAAAATAGCGATTTCTAAAGCACATGTATGAAGTAATTCCTTAATGCGAATTGGGCATTAAGGAATCGCTATTACCACCAAGTTGAATTTGGTGGTAACCATGTGCGAATTTAAAAAATGCATTTAAAATGCATTTTTAGAATTTACATGTAAAGCACATTTTGCCCTTTTGGCATATGTGCACCTTACATGTTGTTAAAAAATGTTTTGGGGTGCAGCAGAGGGGGCATTAGGCCCCCAGCACCCTGGACTTTGCATTTCCCAAAATTGGGAATTCCAGTTAGGAATACGCAATTTGGGACATGCAAAATATTTGCAAATATGGGCCCATAGATGCGAATGGGGGCCAGTATCGCAATTTGCGATTCGGTAATAGCATTTGCGATTTTTAAGAAATCGCTATTACCAAATCACAAATATGATACATTGCATTTTGCAAATCAGAAATAGCGATTTCTTAAAAATCGCTATTTCCGATTTGCAAAAGGCTTTTTTCATACATCTGGCCCTATATTCCTAAAATGTGATAAATGTATGAACTGCCAATACACAAACTCATTTCACACCCTCAACTGAAATTATATTAATTTGGGCATCCAATTTTTTTGAGGCCTGACTTAAAAATGTTATTAGACTGGTGTTCAGTGTGGTGTCCGAGGAATTAAAGCTGGCGATCACGGCTTGCCTACGTGTTTGTTTGACTCTCTGGTTAAAGGCATCCTTAAGATATTTTCTTTGCTCTTGCCTTAAGCCTTGACATATGAAAATGAAATGTAGAAGGTTCCCGACTACACTTTTTGCATAGAAAACACAGAGAATTTAAACAAGAGTCTACCTGTGGAGCAGAGTTTAGTTCTCCTGGGAGAAGGCCAAATCGATATTTGATAAATAAGTCTTTTTCTTCCTTTGACCAGCCCAAGTACAAATATGATTGACATTTTAGGGTTTTATATGCATTTATAATTGCCCAAGCATGAGCACTACCAGCAAAAAGACTCTTATCCACAGCCAAAGACTTTTTTTTTCATGATATGAGTAATGATTGTTTTAAAAGCATCAAGAGGTAAACTCTTTTCCCACAATGAGCGGGCCCCAGATCGTCAAGAGCCTAGTATAAATATAGCCGTGATGGGGCCCTTTGGTCCACACTAATCTCTTTCCAGAGTGCTTGACTTGACCTGTTTCCCTTATCTTGTTGTACATGTTTCCAGATTTTAATATAGGTGCCCTGTCTTGCTATTGCTTGGTTCGTATCTCCAAACTCCAGCCTAATTTGGGCCTCAGAGGCTTTCATTGGGAGATGAAAAAGGGCTCTGACAACTCTCCCGACTATCTCGTTCAGTGTAACTGCATCCTTACCCCTCAAAACTTCGCTACCATAAGTGACATGGCTGTTACCACTTGTAGCAGAGGCCTGTGGCTAGGTCCCTGTAGCGATCTAAGTAGGGTGCGGAAAGCAAGCAACAAGGTATTTCCTTTTCAGGTGAAGTCGAGTTTCTGGGGAATAAAATACCCCCTCTCATCAAATAGTACCCCCAAGTATCCATATAATTTAACTTGTTCAATTTTTAGGCCTTGGAGGAACCACTTATATGATTTGTTCAATTTTGTTATCAGACGCTGTAGTTCAACTTTGGTATCACTTAGTAGGACTATGTCATCCGCAAAGAGCAAATTCGAAATGAGTAGATCGCCAGTCTTTGGAGAGTGAGCATTTACCTCATCTAACAGGGAGAACAGATCTGATACAAAAAGGTTGAAAAGGTAAGGCTCAAGAATGCAGCCTTGTTTAAGACTATGTTCAGTCCCAGTTTTCCTTGATAGAAAGATACCATACCCAATTTTCACTCTAACCCATGTATCTGTGTTTAGCATCTGTATTAGTTTCAATAGCTTTGCCAGGATACCCCAGGAGGTTAATTTTGCCCATAACTGGCTGTGCTGTACCGAATCAAAATAGGATTTAAAGTCCACTAAACATACATACATGGGTTGTTTTTTCTGTTTACATATATCTATACTGGTGGTAAGGGATATGATGTTTACAGCTGCTCCCGGCCCTTTGATAAAACCTGTCTGATTGACCGGAATAATATTATTTCCTACAACCCAGGTGTGAAGGTCTTCCAAAAGAGAGCCAGCATAGTATTTTGCTTCTGAGTCGGTTAAAGTAATTCGGTGATAATTCTCAGGGTTGGTGCGGTTACCGCCTTTAAAGATCGGGTGGAGTTTGGAATAATTTCAAGCTCCAGCACATTATTACAAACCAAAACCAACTTCTTTGTCCAGAAACCTGGGTTTGTTTTCTATAAGGCATTTGGAACCCCATTTGGGCCAGGTGCCCCACCCTGCCTGCTTTTATTAACGAGTTTGGTAATCTGAGCAACGGAGAACGTTTGATAATTTTCTTCCTTAGACCTATGGTGGGTTAGATTATCATCAGGTTGCTGGCCATGAGTCCCTAAAGACTTCCCGGTACAGAGCACCTCTTCTTGACAGTTTTTATCTTGGTTAAAATGTTGGGTTAAAAAATCATACCAAGATGATTCAGAAATATCTTAACTGGTCAGGATTGTAGGGGCTTTGTTTAGATTGTTTACCATTGTCCGGAATGCATGAGAGTTCCTTTGTTTGCTTAAAAATAAGGCCTTTGCCCAGAAGTCCTGCCTGTTTTTTACTTTTTCGTCCCATATCGGTTTCCGATATAAACTATTTATAATTTTTAAATCTTTATTATGCAAGGGTCGGCTGAGTGCTTCTTGGCCAATCTTAGTAATCTGTTCCTCTTTTTTCTCAATAACGCAGTAACAGCTGTTGTTTTTATTTTTTCTTTGTTTTTTACATTTTCCCGCACAAAATACTGGTGAGGTTTATGGGAGGTGTCAGAGAGAAACATGACTGCAAAGTCTTCCAGGAATATTGACCATAAAATTATTGGATCACCAATTGGATCACATCTAAATTTGTTAAATAGTGCCTCTGAGTTTTTTCCAATGATTTCAATTGAATCTCCGCGCCATCAAAGTTTCTTATAATTGGTTGAGGCAAGATTCCTGAAAAAGGTAGCAGCTAGTTTGTGCTTTGGATAACTATGATTAATCTCAATACTTTGTAAACCATGGTCACTTAGCTCAGTCCTTACAATACAGTAAGAGGCAACCAAGGCTACAAGCGGCAACATAACCAGTGCATAATCAATTAGGGATTGCTTTCCGAAGGCATAGGCCACAGTGGGGGTATCTTGTGATACCTCTCGTTCAGAATTCTAAGACTGAACACCACCAAATTCTTAACAAAAGTAGCCGCCTTAGCATCTATAATGCTGCTACCTGTGTTCCCTAAGGATTGCTGTGGGACACACCATATAAAGTCGTGCTGCACAATCTGTTCCTCTCTTCATAGGGTTGCAATAATTCCATATTAAAATCTCCCGCAATTAATAGCTCCAGGATGTCTAGTTCTTTGAACCCGTCTAAAATTAATTCTACAAGTTTGAAGGACAAAGATTTCTTACAGTGTGCATCAGGATGTATATAAACATTTATTATCAAAAGGGGTCTCCCTATGGTTTCATGCCAGTTTAGAAATTTTACTACCAAATGGTCTGCATATTCTTCTTTTAGCTGTGTACAGGTTACTTTCAACCCAGCTGCTATAAATGTCGCCAGACCACCCTTTGGGTGTTTTAACCTTATAGGCTGGGGAAAAAAGCCCAGATAGCTATCAATTGTGAATGTTTTTATTGCCCAGGTCTCGTGTAGTAATACAATTTGAAAATCTTTTAATAGAGTTAGATCTTTTTGTTGAATTTTAGCATGAATCCTATTTATATTCCAGGAACAGATTTTTAGTAAATTACAATGGTGTGTCACTTTTGAAGATTTGACCAAGGTGGGGTATTGTCAGGGACTCCCACCATTGTGAAGAGTAGCTGAAAGCCATCCTATATTAAATTCCCCAGATCCCTGCACCTTATCTAGTGTGTAACTTAGTGGATGGTAGATGGCTGGTGTGGAATTTCCAATTGCGGTTCTCAGGATTGAATAGGGTTTTTTTAGTTTGAATCTTTCCAGTAAGTTCTGCAATCCGATTATCAGAAACAAAGGGTTCTGGATAACGGTCTGTTGGGGGATTTTAAGGTCAATTCCCCATTTCTGAAAAAAAATTCTCCTTAAAGACCCTGTTCTCGACAAGTGATGAAGTGCAAGTCACTAAAGTGGATTCTCAAGTGGAGCTGTTTGCCATCTCTGCCCCAGCTACAAATTCAATGAAATCAATGTCTACTGATTGGATATTCTTCAATGGGGGTACTGCTCACAAAAGTGTTAATATTCACCCAATTAAATATATCTTGTGGGCCCCTAGACTGATATCTTGGAGAAAAGATCATCTTATTTCCACTTCTGGGTAGATCCTGCCAATTACCCTCTAATGTGGTATCCTGACTAACTTCACAAGCTTGACCATACTCGACACTCGTGATAGTAAGCTTTCTCTACCGTCGATGGCTGATAATCTCGATCCAGACCTTTGTCTGAGCTGGCTATCATGATCTGCTCTATTGAGGGCCCTTGGTACCCAATCCCTCCCTGGGGATCAAACACAACGGGCGCTTTATTCTACCTACTGACCCATTTCCCCTTGTTTACAATGTCGTCTGTTATAGGAGCTACAATTACAGAACCATTTTCGGCTACCTTCCTTCTAAGGTTCCCTCTTTGGTTGTCCACCACTTGTTTTTGATCTTTCCACCCTGGGTCTTGGGGCCCTTAAGCTTCCATTTCATCTTAACCTATAGTTTCCAAAATGGGTATGGCCACTGCCTCCTCTGAGCGTGGAAGGTACTCACTAGAAACTGGGGATTAGAATCCATCTTTTTGAAGGTTAAATAACAGGTAGACCTTAGTCGTTGAAGTACTATTCTTGTTATTTGTATCATTTTTTAAAATTTCCTCTTTCTCAAATTCGATACTCGTGGAGACTGGAATATTTATCAGGGCATCACTGGTGGCACCCTGGACACCCTTCAACTTTTTCCTGGCTTTTCTTTGCTTTTTTCTTTACCTTTCGGTTACTGGTAATTTTAATGCATTTTAGGTTTGGGTCTTTGAAGCAGAGGAGAAAGGTGAAGAAAGGGACAGTAGGGTCTGACTAAATGATCCTTCCTGAGATTCTAATATTTCTATTGCTGGTACCTCTGTGACACCTTCATTTCCAGGGCATTGGTTATCCTCCATTACTGCTTGGTCTGTTGTACCCACTCTCTCCCTTTCACCATTTGCCCTATCCCTCTTTTCACACACAGTCAACCCTATTTCATCATCATTTCTTTTCAGGGTATCAAGATTGGCTTTGAAATCGGACATCAGAGTATTTACGGCCTCTGGTAGAGCAGCTAGTTTGCTTTATGATAACATTCACCTGTAAGGGAATCAGGTCTATTCTCTCCAAGGAGCTTTTGGGGCTGTTAGAAGATGACGATGGTGGAGGAGACGGCGATCTCAAGGTGAGTAATTCCAAATCAGTAATTGATCCCCAAATGTTCCCTTTATCAACTGGTGTTTCAGTTGAATTCTCCAGGGAGTTTTTCACCTCCTCCCTGTCTACTTCTGATTCAATTTGATACTCATGTTGGTATTTTAGATTGTACCCAGTTGAATCATTTACATTAGAAGAAGTTGGTATATGAAGTTGCCCTTGGGTTTTGAAAAAACTGGAGAATGGAAGATTTTGTTGACTCCCATTGAACCACATCTGAACCAACATTATCCTCCTTTGCATATACAAAGCTACATTAACTTTTTGTTGGGGAAATAGGATGAGGAAAGGCTCTTTGATCTTTGATGGAGGGAAAAAGTGCTTCTACTGGGTCCGCCAAGAAGTCAAATTTATGTGGCATCTTCACTTTCTTCCGAAACATACGTACAATGGGAGAAATCATGGCCATGCATTCTTCCACAGTCTTTTTTGATTGCTTTGAGTTGCAAATTAGTGGATTTTTGTTTCCTCTTGCTTGTTTTTGCTACTAGTGCAGATGACCTCTCTTTCCCAGAGCGCATTCTCCTAAGTGAGGAATTATAAATTCTTACACTGTAATTTCCTCCTGTAGTAACAGCTTTTACAAACTTGGGGAGATTCTAGATTACTAAAGTATACTGAAGTATACTAGAGTGAGCCACCACACCTCAACACCTCAACAGTCGAGGGGCACGTGCATGCATAAACTTGTTGGTTGAGAGGGTAGTGAAATAAAAGTTAATTGTAGTTTACCACCACTTTCTGGTTGCAAGCTGCACCCCTGAAAAGGGACCGCTGCTGCAATCCACAGTTCACAGTTCACCACCTCAAGCCCTCCGCCACTGCACAGTCTGTACCCCCTTTGAACCCTATGTCCCTTTATGTTCACGATCACAGCCAAATCAGGCTCAGATGTTTAATTTGGACTCTGCCGACGAAATGGCACACTCTGCGCTTCCTCTTCCTCAAATCCTCTGTTTCTCATGGGGTCTCCTCTTGGTCTACTCTTCATTGGTTCGAATCGAGAACCCCTGGAGACCATGAGACCCTGATACCACAATGTTCTTTAATGATCTTTAATGTTCTCTAATGGAGCGCGAGGCAGACATACGCAAGTATAGTCAAAGATGAGCCGGGTGGTGACTAGGGTCAATGATCCTGAAGCCAGTGGGGGCTGGGAGGTGTGGCAGGGTGTCCTCTGAAGTTCCTTCAAAAATGTTCTGCAACGGACACACTCCGCAATCCCCCTCCGTGACCACCTTCGCTACCTCCTCCTTAGGCGGCTAGACCTGACATGCTGAGACTCCAATCCTCCCCAAGCCTCTGGACCTGCAACTGCCCCCAGACTGCTCCCCTCTGTGTCAGGGCCTGCCCGACTCCGTGCACATAGGCCCACAGGGCCACAAGGCTACTACAGGAACAGGAGGTGGGGATGGGGGACCAGAGAAAAACTCGTAGCTCCCAGCGCCAGGCAGGCAAATAGGCAGACAGGCTGGCAGGCGATGGGCAGGCAATGGGGGGATAGGCTGATGGACAACGGGCCAGGGGAGGCGGGCAGGGAGTGTCCTCTCCCCTCCATGAAGTGGCACCGTTGCACTCCTCCTTCTCCTCTGGTTTGCCTAACTTCGTGATGCGGCCCCCCCTACAATGCTGTGGCCACGACAGCAACACCGTGGGTACCCCATGGCACTCGCAGCACCCACAGCACTCGGGCCCCTCAGCCCCCGGCCCTTCTCCTTCCTTGCCTCTACTGGCGGAAGCCACCCAGTGCTGGAGTTCACAGCATCAACAGCGTTCGGGGTTCAATCGCAGAAAAAGACTTGTTGAGTAAAGTCGTCATAACACCTGATAGGACAAGAATACAGTTCTTGCACACCGTGCCCTGGAAGAAGGCAAGGCTGTCCAGCTACCGATTAATACAGAGGTGGAAAAAAAACACCTTAGTAGGGACTTATGAGTAAATGGAATATGCCAATTGTGGATAAGCCAATGTTACCATGTTTTAAGCAGAGAGCACATGGGAATTTAGCACTGTTTAGAAGTGCTAAAGTGCCCAGAGTCCTAAAGCCAAAAACATATTTCGGAAAAAGGCAAGGAGGAAAGCAAAAGGTTTTGAGATGGCCCTGCAGAAAGGATCAGCTCCCATGATGTACATTTATAAAATAAAATTTGCCCTTCATTACAAGCAGTGTGGTTAATTACAATATGTGTGTTCAATTTCTAGGCCTTCAATACAAGTAGGCTAGGAAGTGTTGTGATACTTAGAGCATGTTCTTAAAAACACTGTAAGGTTATTATAAATGGTGCACTAACTACAATCCAATTCAGCTTATTTAACTAATAAACAATGTTAATACTTAATTCAACAAAATGTATTTGTCGATGTAAAAGTAGTCCTTCCTCTCTTTTCTAATTCAGGCATCAATTAATCTGGTAAAAAAAATATCAGATGGTGCAATATATATTACACCTGATCTCTAATGTTATTGTCATAGGTATTGCTAAGGGGT
Organism: Pleurodeles waltl; assembly: GCF_031143425.1. NCBI lineage: Eukaryota > Metazoa > Chordata > Amphibia > Caudata > Salamandridae > Pleurodeles > Pleurodeles waltl. The sequence goes on along the minus strand of NC_090446.1, from coordinate 747,352,059 downwards.
TGGAAGAAGTCTAAACTACCTGTATGAGTTCATTGGTGGAACTTGATCAGGAATTGTTATTACATTGAAAAAAAAACAATTTGAATATGGGTACAAGGAATAGATTTCAACATTATTGGAGAAGTATTCTCTATGTAAGCTCCTTGATTTTTCATAGGACCATATAATAATTTAAAATAAGTGTACAAGTCATACCAACTTGTCTTCACTCCCAACAAATATTATGCTTTCCAAGACATAATTATTTCCATGTTTAAAAATATTAGTTTAAATGTGCAACATGTTTCAGCAGGTTTAATTTTACACACACAAATCAAATGATTTAGGGCCTGATTCTAAGTTTGGAGGACGGTGTTAAACCGTCCCAAAAGTGGCGGATATACCACCTACCGTATTACGAGTCCATTATATCCTATGGAACTCGTAATACGGTAGGTGGTATATCCGCCACTTTTGGGACGGTTTAACACCGTCCTCCAAAGTTAGAATCAGGCCCTTAGTTCCTATACCCCTACAGTGAAGAGAGGGCATTTTTTCTTGGACGTCAATGCTCCTTCCACTGCCACTTTTTGGTGGCACCTAAACTAAGGAAATCCAATCTAATCAATTCAAGATGATTAATATCTCTTAAGTGCCTTCGCACAAGTTGTTGAATGATAGTATCCATTATTATATATAAACAGTAGGGCAGAGCTAAAATTAGGCAGACAGCCCATTTCTCCTCCAGCGTGACGGAGTAAATTCCTCCGTTGCCCTGGTGGATGAACCATCTGGCAGATTTAGAAATGACTGCCAAACCGGTGGTCATTTCTTAAAGCCTTCAAGGTACCACTCTCATGGTGGTTCCTGTCATTGCTTTTTGCAATTTGGTGAAGGGCTGCGTCAAGATGAAAAAAACAATCCAAAAGCATGGTTTTCTTTTTCAAAAGAAAAAAGAAAAATGCTGTGTTTGCATGGGAGTCCTCTCCATTGGCAAGGGGAGCATTTAGCAGTTTTCACTGCTCCTTACTGCCAGGTTTGTCCTGGAGGTGACAGGCAGTGAAAATGTCCTCTAATTCAACCCATCTAAATCAGGTGAGTGATTTAGATGCCTGCCTCTGGTGTCCCATAGTGCTCAGGGCCTTCGGAGGTGTTTGATCATGGCAGAAACAGAGCGGTCTCCACCTGATTAAACCAAAGATCTGCCTACATCTAAATCAAGCTATCAGAGACCGCTCCATTTCCACCATGATCAAATACCTCTGAAGGCCCTGAGCAGTATGGGACATCAGAGCTGCAAACAGAGTGCTAAAAGTAATTTTCAAACATCTGCACTCAAATGCCTGCACCTCGGTTTGCTAATTCCATGTTACTCATAAGATAGGCTTATTGGGATGTACATGATATTACATTGTACACTACAAAATGTTTCCTGTGTTAGAGAAGAATCCCCTCTTTGCAGGATAATGTAGCAGACTATTATAAATCTACAACAGCACCAGGCCCAATAGAGGCCACAAGAAAACGTAGTAACAGTGGTAAAATCATATCATCAAAGAAGGCCAACTACCTCTTCAGGCCACACTTTTGAAATCCTCATGAAAGAAAACACCTACTGCATTGGAAGAAACAAAGAAACCCATGTCTCGAAGATCCGATCCATTGATTTCAGTGAAAAAATTATAATTGCTGGAAAGGACTGGACAGCATATATAACGGACTAAAGAACAAAACATAACATCATCAGTGCCCACCACCACTTCAGATTCAGTGGATGTGTCCACAGAAGTATGTATGATTACTATATCTTCAATAAACAACACATCATTAATGACTGTTTGCACCAGTGACCTACCTGAGCTTGCTGGCTGGAAAGGTGAGGGTGGGCCCACCAGGGATGAATTCTGCAAGGCACAGAAAGAGTACCCCACTCTTGAGGGCTTGAGGCAACAGGCCTAAGCCCAAGCAGCAGATAGCACCTCAGTGGTGACTAACATCGTAATACGAATAGAAATAAGTTAAGGAGTGGAGGCGCTGATCCCACCTGAGAAAATGACCCTACTACAATTTGAAAATGTTGAGGTGGAAGCAAAGGAGATCATTCCACCGCCATTTAATAATGTTGAATGGAGTCAATTATGTTGTAAAGAGTTGACATTAGATATGTTGGAAGATGACCATCAAGAAACAATAAGGCCCAGACAGATATATGAACATCGTAGCTGACACATTACAAAACAAGAAGGGCTACAACATTTACTGGACCCAGTTAAAAACAGGTTGAGTCACATCCTTGAAGTCCTCAGGTCATAGATACCTTACAAAATCAGCAGCAGTGTATGGATCATTTAGATATACAATAGAGATGTCTTCTGAGGTATAATATCCATGAGTTGAACTGCACAACAACATTAATACTCACTAACAGTTGTCAGATGATGAAAGGACATACTTTATTTGAGTCAGCCATAAACCCTTTGGGTCAACTGCTGGAAATATAAAAAGGAAATTTGTTCCAAATGACACCATTTTGCATATTTTAGCAAGGAAAAGCATGACTTGTTTCCCATCTATTACATCCATCTTACCAACCTCTCAAACATTTCCTCAGAGAAAACTGAGACAATCAACAAGAACAACATTTCTTCCTGGCTCAGCAGAGGAGCCTGACTATTGTATATTGTTGAATAATTTTGCTCCTCCAATTGAAATTTGAAAATAGTTTTATGCCGTGCATTGAAATATTTTTTGGATCGTGAGTGTAAAAATTACACTTTTATTGTTATTTTGAATTTGTTTGTGTCAGAGCAGATTTACTCATGAAAAATAATGTTAATTTGCATATGTTTATATTAGCATAACCAGGACTCAAAGTTGCCATGACGGGCCTCAGAATTGTCTGTATTGTCATACTGTTTTATTCCTTGCAGTTAAAGGTCTCCTGAGGTTCTTTCTCATATAAAAGAAAATAGTCAAAACATGCTATTTTCTCTTGTGCTGTAGTATGAGGAAATGCAATTCTGTCATGATTTCGTGGGAATCTGCATTCAAACTGTATTCATTTTTTGAACATACCAATGACATTCCTGATCCTGCAGATGATTCTGCTGAGTCCATTGCACTGAATACATGCAAAGCTGTGGTATCATTCTCTTGTATTTAGGTGATAAGAGATGGTGGATTATTATGCAGGCCTTTAGAGTGAGCCTGTTTCATGTAATACAAGGCTGTAATGTTGACTTTTTTTGTCAGGTAACTTCATCAGTTTAGGCCATGGTACTATTTTCACACTGTACTGAGATTGTGGTTTCCTGCTCCTAAAGATTTATAAAAGTACCGCATTTGTGATGTCTGCCAGAAAATGCCCTTGTTATTATACTAAGCAAATTCTGTTCGGTCTGTAATTTGAATCTTTACTTATTCTAATGCTATACTTAGATTTCTCCTTCCGACTTATCATATATGTATATATATAGATATATCCAAATGGCCCCCTCTAGGCAGGCTCCATCAAGTCGGTGCTCGTATCAGGGAAGGGCCAAACCCTGTAAACAATTGTCCACAAATTGACAATAGTCAAATACGGCACTCAAAGGAATCCTTGAGTTTTTTCTTTATTCGTTAAACAATGATCGATTTACCCAACACTAACGCATTTTAATCAACAAGGTCTTGATCACGGTAAGTGGGTGATCCGTTTACACACAATATATAGTCTCTCCAATTTCATACCTTAATGGGGCATTATGGGATATGTAGTCCTAACATTTCCATATATTACACCAATTAATGAATAAAACCCATTTTCACCACTAAACCTAATCTTTTCATAAAATAAAACAAAATACAATACACATACAAACATTGTTTGACCTATTTCTCACTTAAAATCACTAATCTTCAGTTTTGATATGTGAATTCCATAGTTCCATTAGATAGGCTTCACAAGGAAAGAACCCCCTTCTTATATCTCTTTTAAGCTGTTTCTTTATTTATGCAACCCCAGGGGATAAAGTCTTGTACTTTTAGGAGATTTACATATATGAAACTATCCCAAGGACGTTGTTAAATATCCCTCTCATTCTACATACTATTCTTAATTTTTCAAGAGATTATGGTGTAGTATCCTGCAATTGTCCAATTAATCAAATAAATGACTCAAATAAATGACTACCCACTCAAGGAAACCAATACAAATACCCAATACCAAGTGGGGGGTGGGGTTCAAAGATGGCAGTATAGTTCTTCATCCCCATCCATCCCATACGGGATCTTTGTTTTTAATCTAATGATAAACCTAGATTCTAAACTTCTTAACTGTTGGACTCTATCCCCCATCTTTCCTGTTTTTTAATCATAGCTACACCAAAAAATCTCATATGTAGCCAGTCAGAGTACATCATGTTGACACTTGATGTTATATCACTGTATACCTCCATAGATCACAACTAAAGGATACAGGCCTGTGAATACTTTTTAAGGGACAGACCCATAGAGCTGCTTGAACACACACAGATGTTGATGGATATATTAAGATATTGCCTCACCCATAATGTATTCGTCTTTGAAAAGAAGTATTATCTGCAAGAGCAGGGCACAGCAATGGGCACCTCCTTTACCCCCACTTACACAAATGTGTTCATGCAGTGGTGGGAGAAGGAGGTGGCCTGGACTGAGGAGAATGAAAAGTATAATCAGAATGTTGCCATGTGGGCATGCTTTATAGATGATCTTTTTATTCTCTGGGAGGGTGATGAGATGGATTTGTTCTCCTATGTTGCAAAATGAGAATAATCTACGATTCACAAGTTCACATAGTAGAACGCATTGTGAAGTTTTGGATGCTGAAATGCTCGTCCTTAATACCCAACTAGTGACTAGAATACATAGGAAACCAACTGCCACCAATGCATTGCTACATGCCACTTGTGGTCATCCTGATGCCCTTAAGTGGAGTATTCTGTCGCGTGGGCTCTCATTATCCTAAATGAGACTACTGGATTTCTAGGCAGCAGGATCGATAACGGTGTGGGGGACTGAGTCTGACCCACGTGTAAGGAACGCTGTCACCCTAAATCCGGTTTTTGCTCCGGCTAACTAGCAGTGCCTCATTTCTCCCAAGGGGGAGAGATGATTGGGCAGCCGAGCGCATGACATCTTTGGAACTTCTCAGGGAAGTCGTGGTCACTCAGATCCGAACCAACTCTCTCATTTCCAGTATGATCTCATATACAAATGACAAATACAGTATAAGTTTTATATAATGTTTTAATAAAACGACTGTATTTTAGATAACAAGGCGTGAGCCGCAATAACTAGAACCATACAACACAATAGGATTGAAATAGTCACCAGGAGAGTAAAACATAAGAACAAAGCTATCATCCTGTCTATTAGTTTCTTCTCTCCCTCTGCTTGATCTATTTTGAGCACAGCATGTTAAGCTTCTAACTTGCCTTTCTGAATCACTGGGGAGACATCAGCCCTCATACCTGAGCAAAGGCCTGTGATCTTGGTTCAGCATCTGCAACGAGGCAGTCAGCGTCTAGTTGTGGTTCCCTGGTCGGAATCTCCCTCTTGTGTGTATTGGGACAAGGAAGTGATTTTATAACTAACATGTCAGCGTGATCACAAAATGTCCCTACGCAGGAATGCCAAAGACTAAACTCCTACCACGTCTCTCGGCAATGTACCAGACTGTATCCTTGACTGAAGCACAGAGTGAACAGGAATGTGTTATGGAGAACTCCAGTGCTGAAGTAGGCTAAACAGTGTGATATGAATAAAAAACAAGATCGTAGAACTGGCTATTTAAAAAATAACAGTACGAAGCCTAATAAAAAGCATTTAGAGCAAAGTGCACAGAGGCTCTAAGCTGCAAGCAAATGAATAAAATACATCCAGGGCAAAGTGCACAAAGGCCTAAAGCCTGAAGCTAATGCGCAAATGATACGTAAAACTAACCACACTACAATTCCATATGGTGACTTGGTGAGAGGCAAAAGAGTTTGTACATCAATGATGAGTATAACAGGGAGTCATTAGATATAATGAACAGATTTGTGCAGTGAGGATACCCCATGAGTGTGCTTAAGGATGCAAAGCAAAGGGTGGATGTGAAATCCAGAGAACAATTGTTATATCCATGAGAGGGAGGTCCAAATGATCATAGAGGCAATGTTAAAAGGTTGTTTCTCAAGTACCACTCAGCACAGTCCAATGTTAAAAAGATATTACATAGGAATTGGCATCTTCCCCCACCTCGGATTTCCACACAAGGTGCAAGCTACTATCTCACTTGTACTATCCAAACTGGATTATGCCAATAGCCTCTACCATGGATCATCTCTATCTGTTATGAAAAAACTACAACGTATCCAGAATTCTGCAGCCAGGCTACTACTACATATAAAGCCGCAAGCCCACCTCTCCCCTGCCTTGAGAGCACTACACTGGTTACCCGTTGCCAGAAGATGCACTTTCAAGCTGCTTTGTATCACCCACAAAGCTATACATGGAACAGGACCGCTTTTTATCAGAAAGAAAATTACCAAATACATCCAACAAAGAACCCTCCGCTCAAGACTGGCACCCCGCCTTAGAACACCACCATACAAGAAAAAGACTGTAGGTGGTACATCCTTCTCCGTCCAAGCAGCCAAACTATGGAATTCATTACCCCCAACTATAAGAGCCACAGATAACTTTCTTGTCTTCAGAAAACTACTCAAGAGTTGGCTCTTTCCTTCATAACCACTTTTTCAAACAACTATGAACTGCATATGCCTATGTGGATAAATATTTTTTTCAGATTATATGTATATTTCTATTTATTTATAGTTTCTTTGGGAAATATGTATTGCTACTGTCATAACAATAAAATACACACACACTCTTTAAACCTGTCTGACTAAGTATTTTTTTTTTACCCATGATTCTAATTATGTATTGTATGTGCATATGTGTGTGTATTCATGTGTGTGTGTGTATATATATATATATATATATATATATATATATATATATATATATATATATATATATATATATATATATATATGTGTATGCATGTGTATATGTTGTTTCTGTGCTTGGCATGTTCATGGATCATTGCATGGCTCCTGGTTTTCGGTTGTTATACTAGATATCTATGAATTCCTGCTCTCATCTTTTCGCACTTATCTACTCAGCACTCTTATGTCATGTCTCTATCAAACTATCCTCCATTCTCACTCTGACTCATCCCAAATCCCTTCTACCACTTTCATCTACTAAATATCTCTGCCTAAGCTCTTCCCTCCACCTCCACATCTAACTCACCAAACCTCACTCTACCTCTGTGACCTCCCACACAACCCTACTAAATTCTCCTGCATTCATCTCACCCTGCTACTATGCTCTCCCTAACCCTTCCACATACTCTTCCCCCTCCGCCCCCCTTTATTCATCCCAAACCTTTGGGTTGAGTAAATGAAGGATATACTCCCAATTAACACTTCTGGATTTCTTCCACCTCCACCCCTCCATTACTCCAGTCAATCTAACTAACAAACTCTCATATCCGCGGCTCAAATTAACTCATAATAATACTAAAATATACTCATTATTAAACAATACTAATCCATCACTAATTCTTGTTGGGTTCCTGAGTAGCGTGCTACTCATCGAAAAGCGCTTTGACGCCTCGTCAGGGGTAGTAAGCGCTATATAAATACGATTACAATACAATACAATACAATTACAATACAATACAATACAATTCAATACAAAACAATGTATTAAATAGAGATGAACACTTGAGAACTATAGTAAAAGCAGGACCACAGATAACCTTCCAGAAGTCTAGATCTCTAGAGGACATCTTAACATCTACCTTCCTGGACACAAGTACAAGGAATGAGAATTGGTTGGCAAAAAAGATCTTGGATTTTCATGGATGCCATTTATATGGATTAGACTGCAAGAGTGATCAAATATTTGAGGGGCGGACTATATCCTTCCAGAAGAGTATCACCTGTAGTACTGACCATGTGATCTATGCTTTAAAATGTGGATGTAGCAAATTACACATAGGCAGAACCACCAAGAAGTTAAAGATCAGGATCCTCCAACATATGAGAGCAATTGTGAACAGTGATAGAAGTTATCCTTTGGCAGTTCACTTTGAAAAGTATCATGCTCGACCCCTGAATACCTTTAGCTATTTTGGTATAAAATATATTAAGTTACATCCAAGGGGAGGTGATAGGGAAAAACATTATGGAGGGAGGAATCCAGATTAATATTATTGTTGGGGACTGAAGCCCCATATGGACATAATTTGGATGCTAAACTACATGTACATTTACAATGATATACACTGCTGCATTTTATGGCTCTCATGTTGAATTTGGCTCTCCCGATTTATTGATTTTATTTAAAGTGTATCTGACTGCTAACACCATGTTACTAACTGCATACCATTTGAGCCTCTTTGATCACCATTTGATCCTCGGCACCTTTTTGCTTATTTGGTACGAATTGTGCCATCTTGATGGATGTACCTGAGAATTAGCACTTTATTGAATGATTTGCACTATTATGGATTTCCATACAACATAATTTGTATGCTGAACTATATGTACATTTATGATGATACACACTGCTGCACTTCATGGCTCTCATGTTAAATTTGAACCTCCCGAATTATTAGCTTCATTTAAAGTGTACCTGACTGTGAACACCATGTTACTGTGTACCATTTGAGCTATCTTGATTACCACTTGATCCTCAGCACCTTATGCTTATGTGGTACCAATTGGGCCATTTTGGTATGGATGTACCTCAGACTTTGCACTTTATAGCATGATTTGCACTATTATGGACCCCCATACGTTAATGCACTTGGCCTTATGCACTTTATTACAAGATTTGCACTATCTCAATTATTAATATTTTTATCTTTATATTGATACACCTAACCTTGGGCACTTTATAATGTGTGATTTGCACTAATGTGGTCAACACAACAGTGAGATATCCATTTCTACTGCACTTTATTGACTGACTGAACTAATTGTGTACATAGTTAATTGTGGATACTAATATATTTATTCCAATGGTATTAGCAATTTCATCTTGTTATATTTTGAGATTGTGATTAGTGTTTGGTGGTTTGGGAGATGATTGTCTTCATAAGGAGGATATTGTGAGCAGCAATCAAAGTGGCTAATTTTATCCATACAATGAATATAAAAAAAGTAATTCATTTTAAAATATGAAAATATGAATGTTATGAATGGAAATTAAAATGTTTTCATGTCGTGCGATTTCATTAGGAGTAAAAAATGACAATTGCAATTGAAATTGAAACTAGTATTGTGTGTTCTTAGAAGATGATCGCCTTCATAATAGGGACACTATGAACAATAATGGAGATTAGTACATTTATCGATAATGAATAACAACAACCGAATAAAAAATAAAAAAATGAAGGTTGAAATATGGAAATAACAATGATATGAATGAAAATTAAATGCTAGATATTCTCTATGCTATACGTTGTAAATAGGAGTAACTATGGCGGAAGCACGAGTACGTGATTTTGATGGATGATTACAGCTCTAGTGTTTGGGCCTTGTGAAATGGAAAAAGGACTGTATAAATGAAGGATATTGTAAATTTCTGTGAGGCCCAGCTGAAACGCGTAGGCTGTTTAACTTTGTTTAATACATTTCACACTTTATTTAAATTAACATTAAGATGCCTAAGGAGAAAATAACAACAAAAATCTAATAATTATCTTATATTTGACCATGAGTCGTCTGCTCTTGTGCTGCCTTGGAGCTGGTCTGCGGGAGTGGCCGAAAAAAAGAGACCTGTTTTTCTTGAATATATATATATATATATATCCCAAAGAGTTTCCCCTCTCACAGCATCTTACGGCGTGCTTTTCTCATTTGTTTGGCGGTGGTGGTTTCTCAGCAGGGGATGCAGAATTAAATCAAGAAAAGATTCTTTCCCTCTCTTTGTTGTACGGAGAAGTGATGAACCACATTCAAAGGTCACTGTGCTGGTATGTATTTATTCATATATATATATATATATATATATATATATACACACACACACACATATATTGTTGATTTGAATTGATTAACTATTATTTTTGCTTTCTTTAATGATACTTAATTTTAAACCACTCTTCATAGTAATGGACTTTGAATGTTCCCTTGTGTAAGTTTCCTTTATTTGCCTTGGGCACTCATTCTTTGGGATTCATATGGCTCCAATCCTTTCAGACATCTCTTTGGAAATAGTGCAATGCGCCAACAGATCTGGTCACAGAGTATGGTTAATGCAATTTAGGGTAAATGTTATATAAAATTTTAATGAGTGAGTTAATCATAAATTGTCATAAATAATTGTTGTGAATCGTGAATCGTGAATGCTTCAATGGGTGCTGTTGGCAATCAATTTACGTGCTCCCTGGAGTTGCATTATATGAGTATAAGTGGGTCATTTGTGAAGTGAGTTGTCTTGCTTGGCAAGTTGCCTCATGCTGATTTACATGCGGTTGTGTCTGCGTATTTGTGTTGTATCATGATGAGTGGTCTAAAGTGAGTTGATTATTCAGCAATATGTGCTAAACTGGGCGTTGCATCAATGCTGTTTTGTGCTCTGAGTTGTGCATTTGTCAAAATTTGCATTCCATTGTAAAAGTTTTACATGAATAGTTGAAGTGATTTAAATTGTGCTTTTTATAAAGCAATACTGTGATGTATTTTATTTATGCAATGATGTTTGTATTTGTATAAGATTAGCAGAATTATGGAACTTCGAGATCTGAGAATAAAATATTGCAGGTGTCTTTGAAAAAAGGGAGTGTGTTATCATGTCAGCCTATAGCTTAAAGTCATGTAGGTTAAAGTCTTATGAATCAGTTTGTTGTCTAGCTGTGTATAAACTAACTGTGGTGTTGATTATTTTGAGAATAGATAAGCTGACTCAAAAGGTGTGTTTCTGCTGGTCGAGAACATATCTTGGCATGATTGAAAACATTCTAAGTGCTCTGTTTTTCACCATTCAGTGGTGAGTTTGGTTTTTCGTCTCCTATCCCAGTAGGTAGACAAGGTATTTGCTTTGGTATATGTTTTGGTTTAAATTCTTGTTTTGAAGTTGAATTGTGATTGGTTGTATTATTATTGAATTGTGAGTGAAGTAAAAAAGGTGTACATTTGAATAAACCAATGATTCCACCCCGATTGGCACCCATGATCATGAAATGGTGCTGGATCATGTGTTACATACATACATGCAAATAGTTCAAAGAATGAACTAGAATTATTGCTGACAACAAAAAGCTAAAGTTTTCTATTTCTGGAACAATCTGAAGTGAAAAATGTTTGAGAATTTGAGGAGTGCCATGTTTGAAATGAAGCCACAGCCTAGATATTGCATGAACAACAATGTTACAGGGCAGATTGGAAAGGCTGTCAACCATTGGATAGATGTCACATTGCATTTACAGAGGAAAGCATGGAGGGAGAAAGTGCTACATGCTTTGGGTGTTTCCACAACAATTACTTGAAGAATCAAATAAAAAGAAAAAAGATGACAAATATGAGAACCAGAAAGAAACAGAAAAGAATGAAAGTGACTCCTAGAGAGAGGATGAGTTTAGGAACAGATTATTTACTTAAGCAAGGCCACCACCATATAATGAGACTCATGGGCAGAGAAGATAGGAGCAGGAGAGCCAAGTGTCATGAGAGATGAAAAGTACCTAGTTGTTCTTCACATAGTGAGACAAGAGAGGTCAAAGTTAACACTTTCAATCTCCAAGGAGATTTGAAATTAATGGGAGAAAAAGGAATTGTTAAAGACAAATATTCAAAATATAATAACAACTAATGCTCATAAGGCTTATGAAAGTGAATTTAAAAAATAATGGGCCTGATTACAACTTTGGAGGAGGGTGTTAATCCGTCCCAAATGTGACAGATATGCCACCCGCCGTATTACGAGTCCATTATATCCTATGGAACTCGTAATACGGTGGGCAGGATATCCATCAAATTTGTGACGGATTAACACCCTCCTCCAAAGTTGTAATCAGGCCCAATGTGTGTTATATAATATTGTGGTGCCAGGAAATTAATGAATCAGAATCCTAAAACATTCTCATAGAATTAATAGAGATGATTATCAAATTGAAAGATGTGACAAAACATTGAGAAGGATGAGTAGAACCACTTGATAAGCCTAGGGAAAAAGGAGTAGAAACTGGAAAGGAGAATAATGAGTTTGAGTGATTCTGAATGTGATGTGATCGTTAGAAAGTAGTTTCCTTTCAGAGAAGTAACTGGAGGATCATATATACATCTACCCTGCTTGAGATTCAGTGATCTCTGTACATTTGCACAGAATCCTTCAATGCTCAGAAAGGAGCCCAAGAAGTGGTATAAAGAGTTTGAATCAATTCTGACAAATTCAAAAATTCTTTAGGAGATGTAGGTGCTTTATTCTTGTTTGTTGTGCCTTGAGATTTGTGAAATGATTGTAATACTTTAGTGCAGAGGTCCACAGAAGAGCCATACAAAGACGTCCCTCGCAATAAGCCTTCTGCAGTTTTCATGATGAAATATAAACAGATTTTTGAGCATTTAAAGCCAAACATCCCACTGAAGTTAGTAAATTTGGTCAAAGAGAGCAATGCAAGATCAAGGTGAATCAGTGCGTGTCAGTGCATGCATGTTATGGAGCTTGATGTAGAATTACAGACACTATAATGGTGTTGAAGACCCGATGAAAGAGGGCATTTCAGGATTTATCTCGGTCTTTGTGCAGGAATTGTGGCCAAGGATTAGTTAGCGTTTTCATCAAATTCTGATGTGTTGGCAAAATCTTTGGATTAGATTCTAGCCTATGCAAAGTATTGTAGTGATTGTCGCATGCTAAGAAGAAAGCCACAAAGGAGAAATTAATGATGGCATAAACAAAACTTTTCCAGAATGGTGGTCAAGGAGGTTTTGAGGAGTTGGTGCCTGTTTTTGGTTCTGGACCTGTTTTTGGTCCTGTTGGTGCATAAGGCAATGGTGTGCAATTTGTCCAAGATTGTAATGGTGGCCCTCATGACAGAGGTGGAGGCTTTTGTTACATTATTCCAAATCAGATTGTTAATTAAGGACAGATGAGAATTGGCCAGTGCCCCATATGTGGGGCGACTGGCCACTGAAAACAAGATTGGAGGTTTGATCAAATTAAATTTCAAAATGACCCTCAAATGGTGACCCAAACACAAAAAATAGGAATCCAATGTCAGGCAATAAAATGAAGCAATCTGCTGACCCAGCCCAACCAGCTTCTGTGCAAAATATGAAGAATCCAAGGCAGCACCTTCGGGTCCCCTTAAAAAACAACCCATGCATGAATATTATCAAGGGGTTCCAATACAGTTACAGATTTTAACAAAAACCTTATGTGGTTAATGATGATTTGTCACAATTTGCTGGCACACGCTGACTTCCTAAAGGGCCAAGTAAGTCACAATGATGGTGCCCGTGGGGGAGGATGTTTGCATGCTTGATTAAGTCCTAAAGGCAGAACAGAATAGTCCTTTTGTGGAAGGAGAAGTGAATGGCTATCCAGTATCTTTTTGATCAATACAGGTGCTACCTGATTCACAGTTAGAATGTTGGAAGTCCAGACCTATCTCTCATAGGAAAAGAAGTCCAAGTTATAGACATGTCAAATAAACAAGTGATTAATAAGTTGACACCTAATGTCCGAGTAATAATCAGTCCAATCATACATGATTACAAAATCATAATCAGTAAAACAAACTCACTTAATTTCCTCAGATGGGGCTTTTTATGCAAAATGAATGGCACAATTTACTGTACACCTGTTAGTTTGTGATTCAGATGAAAGTTGAAGACTGTTTTAAAATAAAATTACAATAATCCAAATGTTGCCAGTGTTTACAGATGTTGACTTCCCTCTGTATTTAAGACATACTGTGAGCAGGGAGGTTTGACATTTTTCACAAATTGTATTGCTCAAAGGTATGGAGCTAGTGCAAGTTACAGTGAAACCAAATGCAGTGTATCCCTGTACTCTTCAGTACAAACTTACTCATGAAGCAAGGGAGGGGATTGTACCCGCTATTGATAAAATGATTGAACAAGGCATTCTAAAAGAAGTGTTAGGGATCCCAAGCAACTCTTCAATAATGGGGACAAAGAACCCTAGTAAAAAATGGGAGATAGTATAGGACCTGTGCAAAATAAATGCATAGGGATTGTTTGTTGTCACATGGTACCAGTTCCTGCAGTCATATTGTTTATTATCCCGACATAAGCCCAGTGGTTTACTGTAATAGATTTGAGTAAATCATTTTTCACAGTTCCTCTTCATGAGAATAGCCAATATGTCTTTGCATTCAAATTCCAGAACCACATTTTGGCTTGGTGCAAGATCCCGCAAAGCTTTACAGACAGCCCATCAATCCTCTCCACCCATTCTAAATAAAGATCTGGAAAGTACAAGTTTGCCCTTTGATTCAGTGCTAGTTGAGTATGTAAAAAGATAGTTAGATATAATAATATAGATGACTGGTTGGTTGCCAGCTAAAATGAGCTAAGGTTGTAGAAAGCAGAGGCCAGTTATTCAAAAATGGGCATGAAGTGTTCTATGCTAAATTGCATTAATTCATGGAAGGAATTATTTATTTGGGACACCAGACTGAGAAAAGAGTAAGGGACATGTCCAAAGAATGCATTACTGTGATCCTGAAAAATAAATCCACCAGCAACTTAGAGAGAAGTGAAGATATTTCTATAGATGGTTGCCTATGTTATATTTGGATTCCAAACTTTTCCCTGATCGCAAAGTCTTTACAGAGGCTGACTAAGTGATGTGAGGTACTTGGTGCCTTTAGACAATGAATGTCTGCAAGCCTTCCCCTGCTTTAGGGATAACACATTAGTAGAAAGAGTTTTATTTATTCTGTTATGACAGACAAGGGTGTGCACTCTCTGTCTTTGCCCAGCAATTTGGGGTGGTGGGGAAGGGGAAGCCCAATTGCATATTTTTGTGCAATAATAGATGCAGAGGCCACAGTGCTTCCAGTTTGTATGAGCCAATGGATTGAGTATTGCAACCTACACAGATGTAAAATACGGTTTTGGAGTGGTTCATGATTTTGGGGAGTCATGATCACAGAAGGATTTTTTGACATCCACTGACACTGTGTTACAGAATGAGCCACAAATTCTTGCTTTTTTGGAAGCACTGCAGTCCCTAGCAAAAACTGGAGTTGTGATATGTACAGCACACAAGAGTGGAGTTGGCATGCTTTCTTACAGAAACACTTAGGGGGTCATTCTGACCTCAGCGGTAAAAGGCGCCTACCGCCGGTCAGAAATCCTCCATAATCCCGCCGCGGTCGCGGAAACCCGCCACGGTCATTCTGACCCGCAGAAGGCAAACCTCCGAAAATCCGACCGCCACAACAGACCGCCAGACCAGCGGTCGGCGGAAAAGTGGAGGTGACAAAACCTCCACCGTCACGCTAACAGAAATACGCCCATGCCATTACGACCCACGAATCCACGCGGCGGTCATTCAAACGCGGTATTCCATTGGCGGGACACACCGCCGCGGTCAGAATGCCCACAAACGAACAAAACTCAGCCACATTGGACGATTTGAATCCCACACACCTGATACACATACACACACCACGCCCACACACACAATACAATATAAAACACACACCCACATCACCCACAAACTCCTACGCTAAAAAATTCGTCAAGAAGGCAAGAGCGAGACACCAGCATCCAAAAAATAACAGCCACAGCCACTCAACACCATCACCCACACACTATCCACACACAAAACAACACACACCACCACACTCAACTCACTTAAATACACATACTCCACCCCACACATCATACACACCACCCCATGGCACCCCAAAGACAACCCCGCTTCACAGACGAAGAACTCAGGGTCATGGTGGAGGAAATCGTTCGGGTAGAGCCCCAGCTGTTCGGCACACAGATACAATACACCAGCATTGCCCGGAGGACGGAGCTATGGCAGAGGATTGTCGACAGGGTGAACGCAGTGGGACAGCACCCCAGAAATCGGGAAGACATCAGGAAGCGATGGAACGTCCTACGGGGGAAGGTGCGTTCCATGGTATCCAGGCACAACATCGCCGTGCAGAAGACTGGCGGAGGACCCCCACCTCAACCCCCACAATTCACATCATGGGAGGAGGAAGTCTTGAACATCCTGCATCCTGACGGCCTCGCAGGAGTCGGCGGAGGAATGGATACTGGTAAGTTGAAGCTTCAATACTGCTTCCCCCCCACCTGCATGCCAAATCAGACCCCAACCCTCACCCCCATCCTCGAACCCCACCCTCACCCCCACCCCCATCCTCACCCCCACCCTCACCCCCACCACCATCCTCACCCCCACCACCATCCTCACCCCCACCACCATCCTCACCCCCACCCCCAGCACACCTATTCCCCGCCAATGTCTCACCATCACAACCCACACATCCCAAAACCTAGGCCTGCATGCGTCCACTAAGCATGGACACCCATCACCAAAGCATGCCCAATGCATATACACATCCCCCCTACAAGCCACCCTCACCAAAGCCCCCACACACGAATGCCAGCACTTGGGGACACGAGAACCCACAGATACACCCATATGCCACACATTGAAACTATAACCATACCTCTATACCCCTGCAGGACCCGACCGTCAACACACCGCGGCGGAGGGGCCAGAATTCTCCACACCCCCCACCCAAGAGGCCGTCAGCGATGACAGCAGCTCTGTCGACCTGGACACCGATGACCAGCCCGGACCATCGGGGACCTCTGGACAGTCGGTTCCCCTCACACAGGCCCAGGCCACTACAGACCCAAACCCCTCTGGGAACACCAGCACAGCTCCCACCCAGCGGGCCCATGCCTCTGTCTCCAGGGCGCGTCAATCTGCGGTGTGTCTACCACTACAGGGCACCCAGGATAACCCACCACCCCAACAACAACAGGGACCTGGGGGCAGTGGTAGTGGGCACACCGGCCAGGGGGCAGAGGCCCAGGGAAACAGGGGAACTCAGAGGGCAGCTGTGCGACAGGGGGGGGAGGAGAGGCCCAGGGAACCCACTCTCCACGAGGTCCTCACCACCATCATGGGAGCATACAACCGCTCCCAGGAGACGATGGCGACGGTACTGGCCCGGTTCCAGGAGATCCAGGTGCTGCAGGAGGAACACTATCGGGGGTACAGGGAGGACATCAGAGCCATCAACACCACACTGGTTACCATGGTAGGGCTGCTGCAGGACCTCGTCAACAACAGGGCGGACACTGAACAACACCCAAGGGCCCCTGCCACTAGCCTGGACCAAGAACAGCCAACCACCTCCGCCGGCGCTAGTGGACAGGAGGCCCCCGCACAGCAGCAGCCCACCAGACCCCCACCTCCTGCAGGAGAAGAACCACCCCGCAAGAGGGCCCTGAGATCTCGCAAGAAGACAGAGTAGGATGTCAAGACCCCCGCCAGCAATGGATACCACCTGATGTCATCCCACTGTCCCACATAGTCACCCTGTCCATCCTTGAACTGCCCATGCTCCATCTCTCCACAGGCCTCTGGACAATGCACCTGTGTGACTGTTACTCTGGACTCTGCCATGGACATTCCTTCACCATAGCCCCCACCCACTTGAAACCACCCATCCCATTTTGAGCACTTAAATAAACACCTATTTTGCACCAAAATATCTGGAGTCTGGCTGTGATTTCAATAGATTGTAATTGACATGACAGTGCAAATATGTCCTTGTACATGGTGAAGTCAACAAACAGCTGCCACAAAGCTGTAGTCCATGGGGAAACGAAGCACAGGACTCGTAGTGGGGACCCCAGATCTGAAATAGGGAGGGAAAAGCCAAAACTCAGTCATCATACACTGGGGCAAATAGACAGGCAGCAGAGATGCTGGAGAGTAGTTAACTTTTACTAAATTATCTTTGAAATGTTACCTGTGTCCTATTGGAAGTACTGTTCAATGATTCTGTCCCTGTTGTCTGTTTCAGCCCCGTCGTCTTCCTCCTCGTCACTCTCCTCAGGTTCCACCGCTGCCACAACACCACCGTCTCGACCATCCTCCTGCAGGAAAGGCACCTGGTGGCGCAAAGCCAGGTTGTGAAGCATGCAGCAGGCCACGATGATGTGACACACCTTCTTAGGTGAGTACATTAGGGATCCACCTGTCATATGCAGGCACCGAAACCTGGCCTTTAGGAGGCCAAAGGTGCGTTCGATCACCCTCCTAGTACGCCCATGGGCCTCATTGTACCGTTCCTCTGCCCTGGTCCGGGGATTCCTTACTGGGGTCAGTAGCCACGACAGGTTGGGGTACCCAGAGTCCCCCACTAGCCATACACGGTGTCTCTGTAGCTGTTCCATCACGTAAGGGATGCTGCTATTCCTCAGGATGTAGGCGTCATGCACTGACCCTGGGAATTTGGCATTTACATGCGAGATGTACTGGTCAGCCAAACACACCACCTGGATGTTCATTGAATGGTAATTTTTTCTGTTCCTGTACACCTGCTCCCTGTCTCTTGGGGGAACCAAAGCCACATGGGTCCCATCAATGGCACCAATTACGTTGGGAATATGTCCAAGGGCGTAGAAATCACCCTTCACTGTAGCCAATTCGCCCACCTCAGGGAAAATGATGTAGTTCCTCACGGATTTCATCAGGGCAGACAACACTCTGGATAACACCTTCGAAAACATGGGCTGAGACATCCCAGAAGCAATTCCCACGGTTGTCTGAAATGACCCACTTGCCAAGAAATGTAGTACTGACATGACCTGCACCAGAGGGGGAATCCCTGTGGGTTGGCGGATGGGGGACATCAGGTCGGGCTCCAGCTGGGCACACAGTTCATGGATAGTGGCACGGTTAAGACGGTAGGTCAGGATAATGTGGCGTTCTTCCATTGTCGACAGGTCCACCAGCGGTCGGTACACGGGAGGATTCATCCGTCTCCTCGCCCAACCCAGCGGATGGTGCCTAGGAAGGACAACATGGAGCACACAGTCAAGCAACCCACAGGTACGTACTCACAGCTAGCACAGTATACGATTCTCTATGCAGTGAATGGCGTGTCTGAGTGGCTATGCAAGGCCTAGGCCTGTGTGACGCAGTTGAAATTGAGCCATGTGGGCCCTGGAAATGGCGGCTGCCTGACCTGTGAAGTGT
This sequence comes from Pleurodeles waltl, assembly GCF_031143425.1. Taxonomy (NCBI): domain Eukaryota; kingdom Metazoa; phylum Chordata; class Amphibia; order Caudata; family Salamandridae; genus Pleurodeles; species Pleurodeles waltl. Next base: position 747,332,784 of record NC_090446.1, on the reverse strand, counting down.
GACAATGGGATGTGAGGTCAATGCGCTGGCGTGGCACACCGCGGAGGGCGGCGGGCGAAGACCGCGGCGCGAAGCCGCATTGGTTAACATTGAAGCCTATGGGTTTCAGGAGCCAATGGCGAAGGGCGCCGGCGGTGGCGGGACGCACCGCCGCGGTACGCACCACCGCGGACGTGACCGCCATTTTCTATCTACTTATCCACTTGCGACTTGAACTTTCACAGGAGAGGACCTATACTGCAAGTGTTGCTGTGACCTCGGTCTGGAAGGGACAATGGCTGCTGCGCCTGGGGAAAGGGCCCCTGCCTTCACTGGAGAGGAGTTGGAGAAACTTGTGGATGGGGTCCTCCCCCAGTATGCGCTACTCTACGGTCCTCCAGACCAACAAGTGAGTTTAATTCAATATGGATTTGGGGCCACTGGCTGGCTTGGGGGCCTGGCGGGGGGCCTGGCGGGGATGGGGGGCATGTTGGGCCTGGCGGGGGGCATGGCGGGGGGCCTGGCAGGGATGGGGGGCATGTTGGGCCTGGCGGGGGGCATGGCGGGGGGCCTGGCGGGGATGGGGGGCATGTTGGGCCTGGCGGGGGGCCTGGCGGGGATGGGGGGCATGTTGGGCCTGGCGGGGGGCATGGCGGGGGGCCTGGCGGGGATGGGGGGCATGTTGGGCCTGGCGGGGGGCATGGCGGGGGGCCTGGCGGGGATGGGGGGCATGTTGGGCCTGGCGGGGGGCCTGGCAGGGGGCCTGGCGGGGATGGGGGGCATGTTGGGCCTGGCGGGGGGCCTGGCGGGGATGGGGGGCATGTTGGGCCTGGCGGGGGGCATGGCGGGGGGCCTGGCGGGGATGGGGGGCATGTTGGGCCTGGCGGGGGGCATGGCGGGGGGCCTGGCGGGGATGGGGGGCATGTTGGGCCTGGCAGGGGGCATGGCGGGGGGCCTGGCGGGGATGGGGGGCATGTTGGGCCTGGCGGGGGGCATGGCGGGGATGGGGGGCATGTTGGGCCTGGCGGGGGGCCTGGCGGGGATGGGGGGCATGTTGGGCCTGGCGGGGGGCATGGCGGGGGGCCTGGCGGGGATGGGGGGCATGTTGGGCCTGGCGGGGGGCATGGCGGGGGGCCTGGCGGGGATGGGGGGCATGTTGGGCCTGGCAGGGGGCATGGCGGGGGGCCTGGCGGGGATGGGGGGCATGTTGGGCCTGGCGGGGGGCATGGCGGGGATGGGGGGCATGTTGGGCATGGCGGGGGCATGGCGGGGGGCTTGGCGGGGATGGGGGGCGTTGGGCCACTGGAAAGGAAAATGCTGAGAAACTTGAACGTGGTATTTCTCCCTCCCTGTACGTGTCACATAGGTCCGCGCCCATGAGAAGATCGGGATTTGGCGTGCCATCGCCAAGGAAGTCCGGGCCCTGGGGGTCCACCATCGACGGGGCACCCACTGCCGCAAGAGGTGGGAGGACATCCGCCGCGGGACCAAGAAGACCGCCGAGTCTCTGCTGGGGATGGCCTCCCAACGTAGGCGGGGTGCCTGCCGTCAACTGAGCCCCCTGATGTTCCGGATCCTGGCGGTGGCCTACCCTGAATTGGATGGGCGCGTGAGGGCAGCACAGCAGACACAAGGGGGTGAGTACAAGCATTATCTACTCTGTTGTCGCGCAGTGGAGGTGTCTGGGTGGGGGAGGAGGGCTGGGGGTCCCCCTAGGCCAGGGCGATATCTGTAGGCTGGGCACCCCCGTAAGCCCCTGTGTCCCCAGCCACCACCCTCAGTAGTTTGTCAGTACAGCCATCTCTGGGCCGTGTCATCCATGGGTGCAGTTGTCAACTCTAGGCGTGTAGGGCATTTTCCACGGAATGCGTAGCGTACCCCAAGTGCGCAACTTAGTGCAGGGGGCATCTGTGTCTGTCATGTCCGCTAACTGTACCGGAGATCCATGTACTCAATATCCCTTTATTTCTCTCTCCCCCCCCCTTTTTGTTTGTCTTTCTGTGCTTGTGTGCATCAGCATCATCAGGCGGAGGAGAAGTGGCATCGGGGCAGGAGGGAGCTGCATCTCACATGGCCCAGGAGGGCCATGCCACAGAGTCAGACTGGACCAGTGAGACTGAGGGCGAGGGGAGCTCCACGACGGGGACGACTGGAGCCTGCAGCGACACGGACACGTCCTCGGAAGGGGGCTCCCTTGCGGGGGTGGCACCATCCGTGCCCCCCGCCATTACAGGTACAGCCGCCACCCAGCGCACCATCTCCGCCCTCCCAGCAGCCCCTCAGCGTTCGCCCCGTGCCCGCTCTGCCAGGAAGCCGGGCATCTCCTTCGCCCCAGGCACCTCAGGCCCTGCCCCTGTTACCCCCGCTGCCCTCAGTGAGGAGGTCATTGACCTCCTCCGAACGCTCATTGTTGGGCAGACTACCCTTTTGAATGCCATCCAGGGGGTGGAGAGGGAGGTTCATCGCAGCAATGCGTACCTGGAGGGCATTCATTCGGGTCAGGCTGCCCATCAGCGATCGTTCCAGGCTCTGGCCTCAGCACTGACGGCAGCCATTGTCCCTGTCTCCTGCCTGCCTCTACTAACTCCCTCCTCCCAGTCTCCTGTTCCTCTGCCTGTCCCACCCACACCATCAGACCAGCCTGCACACACCTCAACACCCAAGAGAAGCTCATCCAAACATAAGCACCACAGATCACGCAGACATTCACACACGCAACATTCCGATGCAGACATGCCAACAGTCACTACCACCTCTGTGACCCCCACCTCCTCGTCTCCCTCCTCCCTCCCTGTGACGTCTACACTCACACCTCCATTCACCTCACCATCAGCCAGTGTTTCCAGCACACCCTCCACTCCAGTCCGCACACGTGCAGTCACCACCCCCACTGCCATTTACACGTCCCCTGTGTCCTCTCCCACTGTGTCTGTCACCCCCTCTTCCACACCACACAAACGCAGCCACCCACCCACCCAACAGCCATCCACCTCACGACAGCCTATCCCTCCTGCACCTGCACCCAAAGACAGCAAACGTGACTCACCTACAACCACATCCTCTCCCTCCACTCCCATTCCCACTGTACCTACCACTCTCCATTGTCCCAAGAAGCTCTTCCTCGCCACTACTAACTTCTTTCCTGACCCTGAGCCCCCCCCTCCTTCTCGTCGGGGTAAGAAGAGCACCTCAGCCACCACCAGCCCTGCAGCCCCCTTGACAAGGGTGCAGGGGTATTGGAGCCCGCCAGCCCGCATGTCTGGATCTTCGCCCAGCAGCAAGGGGACAGCCAGCCCACCCCCTGGGAAGAGGAGCAGAAGGCGGAAGGGTCGCCGCAGGAGCCCGCCTTCTACATCCCCCCCGGACACCACCCAGAGACAGTCACCAGCCACAGCTCCAAAGGGAGGAAAGGGCCACAGGCCCACAACTAATGAGGGCAAGGGCAGCAAGTCAGAGAGGTCAGGCAGCAGGCCTGCTGCCCAGGAGGAGCCCACAACCCCCATAGCCGCTGCCCCGGGAGGAACCGGCACAGCTGCCCCGGGAGAGCCCACCACCCCCATAGCCGCTGCCCAGGGAGGACCCAGCCCAGCTGGCCAGGAGGGCCCCACCACCCACAGCCCAGGTGGGCAGTGAAGGAGCACCATCCCCGCTGCCCAGGAGGGCACCACCAGGCAATTAGCAGTTGGCCATAGACCGTCCGCCGTCTCAAGAACCGCTGAACTGGGCCCCGCCGTCTCAAGAACCGCTGAACTGGGCCCTTCAGGGCAAGAACCGCTGAACTGGGCCCTTCAGGGCAAGAACCGCTGAACTGGGCCCCGCCGTCTCAAGCACCGCTCCGCTGGGCCCCGCCGTCTCAAGAACCGCTGAACTGGGCCCTTCAGGGCAAGAACCGCTGAACTGGGCCCTTCAGGGCAAGAACCGCTGAACTGGGCCCTTCAGGGCAAGAACCGCTGAACTGGGCCCCGCCGTCTCAAGCACCGCTCCGCTGGGCCCCGCCGTCTCACGCACCGCTCCGCTGGGCCCCGCCGTCTCAAGAACCGCTGAACTGGGCCCTTCAGGGCAAGAACCGCTGAACTGGGCCCCGCCGTCTCAAGAACCGCTGAACTGGGCCCTTCAGGGCAAGAACCGCTGAACTGGGCCCTTCAGGGCAAGAACCGCTGAACTGGGCCCCGCCGTCTCAAGCACCGCTCCGCTGGGCCCCGCCGTCTCACACACCGCTCCGCTGGGCCCCGCCGTCTCAAGAACCGCTGAACTGGGCCCTTCAAGGCAAGGAGCGCTGAACTGGGCCCCGCCGTCTCAAGAACCGCTGAACTGGGCCCTTCAGGGCAAGAACCGCTGGCTGCAGGGCTGCAGGATGTCCTCTGGCCAACTTGCCTCCTCCAGTGGCAGTGGGGTCTGTTATGGACTGTATGGACTGTGGCTTTGCTCTCCCCAGGATGGCCCAGTGGGCAGGCCACCCACTGTATGGGCTGTTTGGACTGTGGCTTTGCTCTCCCCAGGATGGGCCAGTGGTCATGGAGTCCCCTCGTGGATCTGGCGTCGTGTACTCAAGTGGCTGAGGTGCCCCCCCTTCCCTTCCCCCTGAGGTGCCTGTCCTATTTTCTTTCTGATGCCCCTGCAGTGTTCTCTCCGTGGAGTTCTTGTCGTGGGACTGGGCCTTGCCCCTTTGCACAGGACCCCTGTGATCCACGGACAGTGGTTGGACTACATTTAGTAGCTGTATATATTTTGTACATAGTTTATTTATTAATTGGGATTACTGGTGTACATATTTCAATATATCTGCCCGTTTATGATCTCTTCTTTTGGTCTTTGCATTATTTCGGAGGGGGGTGGTTTGTGGGTTGTGACAGTGATCTGTGGGAATGCATTGATGTGTGTGTTGTAGTGGGTGTGGGTGGGTGGGTGTGTGCCGGTAATCTTTTCCCTCCCCTGTGTCGTAGGTGCAGTACTCACCGATGTCTTCCGCGCCGCCGGGCGTGCTCCTGGTATATGAGCAGGAATAGGAGTGCGGGGATGACCTGCAACTCTGGCTCCCTACTGCCGGAATCTCGCGTGGAGTGCGTAGAGGTGAGCGTTTTCCCGTTCGTAGTCTGTTTCCGCCGTGTTCTTATCGGCGGTGCTCCCGCCCCGGAAAAGGTGGCAGATTGGTGGGTCGTAATAGGGTGGGCGGTACATTGTCTGCCGCCGGGCTGTTGGCGGGAACCGCCGCGCTGTTTGTTTGTACCGCTGTGGCGGTCGGAGTGTTAAGTTGGCGGGCTGTGTTGGCGGTTCCCGCCAGGGTCAGAATTGCATATTTTAGACCGCCGGCCTGTTGGCGGCTTGGCCGCCGCTTTATCACCGACCGCCAGGGTCAGAATGAGGGCCTTATTCTCATGGTATTACGAAGTACTATGCTCTTTCCATTTGATACATTTGTAATCAATGAAACAACACAATGTGAATTAGGCAGTATTCATATTTTCTTGTTGATGTCAGCTAGGTCACTTAAGGAATAGAGGGAACTGTAGAACAAGGTGCCAGAGGAAGAACATAAGGAATGGCAAAAAACAACTTGTTCAAATGATGCAATGAGACCTGGAGATCTATAGAAACAAAAAGTTTTTTTTATCTTATTCCATGTTGTTTTAAATGGAAAAGTGCTTAATTTGTAAATAGAAACGTGCCAGTGCTCAAAGCTTTCCTCTGAAACATGCTGCTGCTGCAATTAAATGTGCAACCACAGAATAATGAGACAACGTAATCAAGTTTTTCTCTTCCTTCGTCTTTTCCATATGTGTCTTTTGCTCGCAGTAAATGCTTGAAGCAGAAAAATAAGCTCTGGCCCCCAAAAACAACTAGCACAAACTGAGCACTGGGACCTACGCTGGTGGGACACAACGTGTTGTTTTTGCTGATGAAATAGTGTTTCAACCCACATTTTAAAAACTTCTCACAAACACTGTGTCAAAGATGTATTATTTGCCAACAGACTAACATTAGGAAAAGTAAGAAACTCTATATAAGTCATACAGGGAAATCACAATATTACAAATAGATTTTGTCAAGATGCGACCATGTGATGAACTAATATATATCCTAGTGGTTGTCTGCTTGTTTACGAGGTGGTGTTGGGAGCTGGGTTCTGGTTGCAGTATACCCATCTTTTTGCCTGTTTTTGAGATGCAACTTTGACTAAAGTGCACTGGGTTCCAGCTAACCAGGTCCCCAGTGCCAGTGTTCCTTCCCCAAAACAAGACACCTGATCACTTGATCCCCAAGTGACCAGGCCCTTTCACACCTCTGTAAGTCCCTAGTAAATTGGACCATTTGTATCTAGGGCATGGGTACTGAAAAGGGCCTCTCAGAGCTGCAGCACAACTTATGGCACTCTGAGGGACACAGCACCAAACTTAGACAGACTGCCAATGCAGACGGCGTGACAAGCTGCTCCCAAAATTGAAAACATGACATGAAACACACTTGTGTGCCATGACCCCTAAAACACTGCTTATAATACCTGTAAATCACCCTTACAACAGGCCTTTCAGCCCAAAGGCAGGGTGCGTTATATTACAAGTGAGGGCATATATGCCTGTGTCGATTCTTAGATGTAGTAAGTGTGCAACAAAGTGCTGGACACCGGTCAACACGAGTTACCCAGCTACATGATGGCTTTTCTGACTATAGAGATGTTTGGTATCAAACATCTTGTATTAATAAACCCAACAGATTCCAGTAATAGATTTATTAATACATGCACCCAGAGGGAACCATAAAAGTGCCCCCTGAAAAACCTACTGACTGCTAGTGTGTTGACTGACTGATCTTAGCTAGTTTAGACACCATAGACAATTTTCTGGCGTCCTGAGGTTAGAGCCTGTGCTGTCGGAGGCAAGGAAAAAAGCCTGCTTTGAGCAGAAGTACTGACATGTCCTCCATGCAGGATGTGTTTTTCAGGGTGGGAAGCTTCAAAGGCCAAGCCGCCTTTTGTTCAGAGACCCAGGTCTCTCCAGATGACAGAGATAACCACCTCTTGTCCTGATACCCACTTCTTGGTAGCAAAACAGGCAGGGAAATTAGTGAGGTTAGGAGGTGTGCCACATCATGCCAGTCCCAACCCTAAGGTGGACTAGCTGATGTGGACAACGCTTTTCAGGTTCCTCTATCTTGTTTTGGATGGAATTAGCATTTTAGTGTCAGTGTTATCCCACCGAAAGTGGTCATATAGAGGGTGTAGTCACCCTAAAGGTAGGCAAATACCTGTCACTTTCCTTAATGCCCCTAAATCGAGTATTTAGGTGGCACCACTGGACCCAAGAACTCAGATTCGATGTATCAAGAGAAGAAGTACAAAGAAGAGTCACTGCCTGGCGAGAGCAGACGAGCTGAGAACTTTTGCTGAGCTCCCAACTCCCAACTCTCCCTGCCTGCTCCCAATTCTCTCAACAATTGTGACAGAGTGACTTGTCCTACAAGCTGGGGAACTACCAAAGCCTTGGGTAGCCTGCCAGCACCTCAAAAATTCCTGCCAGTCTCCCTTGGAGTAGACAAGCTACTTCCCTGCAGACCACAGGCACCAACAAGCAGAGTCCGGTTCATCGCCTTGCAGCTCCCCGGTATGACCGACACTGCAGACAACCAGGAGAACATACTCATGCCCTGGAGGACCAGATCAGTTTTCCCACCAAGTGTGGAGACACAAAGCCCAACAGGAGCCGTGGAGCTGCAACTTCTTGGGTACTAGACACCCTACACCAAGCACCAACAGTGAGAGTTTATTCCGGATTCTCACTGCACCAGGACTGAGCAGCAATCAAGGGCCATCAGCAACAGTGAGACCTACTTTGTGAGTGGCCCAGCAGTCCTCATTTGTCCCCTGCCAGTTGTTTGTACACTAGCCTAGCTGCCCTAACCACTCTGCACCTGTGCTGCCCAGCCCGCGTTCAGAAGAACCACATGCCCCCTTGCTCCAACACCCCTTATGACCCAAGCCCCCATTTGGGAGCTCTTGGGCCCAAGTACCCAATGCAGTCCATTTCCAAGTAGCCCCTCTTCACCATAGCACTCATCGACAACCACACCAGCACCCTGCTATAGGTGAAATACGGGGGCTTCCCGAAGAACTGCTGTAAGTACTTTGGATCTTGGCCTACTGCAACTCCAAATCCTGAAGAAGAACCCCTGAAACTGACTGTATCTCTCTTTATGCATCTCTGTCTTTCCCTTGGATTGCATTGTGTGGAATGGTGCAGAGGTTTGAACGATTCACGTACCTGTCAAAATTCATGACAAAAACAGTACTTACTTTTGAACAAAGTTCTTGCTTTCAGAACATATATAAAAAGAAGTATTTTTCGAATTTGGTCTCTGTTTATTCTTTGAGTGTGTCTCTCCTTTATTGCCACTGTGAGTACAATAAAAGTGCTTAGCACTGCCCTCTGATAAGCCTAAGTGCTTGACCTGCATACCACAAAAGAGAACATTAGCAGTTTTATACTTTAGCCTCTGTAAACCTATTGGAGATCGAACGGACTCTCTTCACGGTGTACTTCTTTATAATGTACCATCTAGAGAGCCAGCTTCCTAAAGGTTGGTTGAAGTCTACTCAACCATTGGGTGTTATGCCCACACAGTGGCCAAATGTTTGTTGAGGGAGTTGATCCCTAGATTTGGTTTGCCATTTTCTTTAAAATCAGATGGAGAGGATCGTTTTAGGAATTATATCTTGCGTATTCTTTGCACAGCACTAGAGATGGGGCAGAAATTCCATTGTGGATATTACCCTGAAGTATCAAGAGTCGTAAAGAGGGCTAGCGGTACCCAGAAGGCAGATAACAAAGGTGTGTGCATCAATGACATTGAAATGCCCAGATGCCCTTCCCTTGGAATTATTGTTGAGCATGAGAAGTATATCCAACAAGATTACAGAGTTGTCTCCTTATGAGATACTGATGGGCCAAGCCATCAGAAGTCCTGGTATTCCTTCAGCTGCAGTTGTGAATATTACCAATGATGTGGTCCCATATTACTGCAAGAGTTAGGCTGATTTGGTATGGTCTATCTCTCTCAAGGTAATTTTGGCTCTGCCTTCAGCAAGTGAACAACCATGAAAAGATCTAGAGCCTGAAAAAAAGATTGTGGTGAAAAAGCATGTCATAAGAACTTTCTTAAATCTCGATAGAAAGGGCCTAAAAAATTATCTAGGTGATGAATATTGCTGGAAAGAATGGAGGTTTGCCAGTGTGAATCCAACTATCTCACAGCAAAAACCACAGATGAAGAAGTGGTGATGCAGACCACTAATTCACATAGTCAAACTCAAGTTCGCTACATGGATCCAGGAGGAGGAGATCATAGATTGCACGATCAAGAACAACAAATAGAACAAAATAACAAGTAAAATACAGCCTTAACTATTAGAACTCTAGAAATCACAAGAGCAATTCAAAGTGTTCAGGTTGCTAGTTGAGCAAATCATGAAGCAGATGAAGATAAAAGTGAGACAAATTTGAATGACGATGAAAGCTTGTGTCAAGCTGATTGGTCTGAAGGAATGAGAGGAGAAAGAAAAGTGTTATAAACAGTAACAAATCTGAATGATGAAGATTCTAAAAGACCTAAAAGGACCAACAAGAGTATGAGTAGCAAACTAGAAGCATACAGCACCTGAATGGAAGTACTTGATGAAGATTGGACTACAATAAAGAGACATTGATCTCACAAACTTTGTTTTCTGTTGGAAGAACCTGGATGAGTTCACATCATTGAGGATGATAGCAATCTATGTTGCATAACCTTTTGATGGAATAATGAAACTGATTGTATACCTCTTAAAAAAAGATTGTTGACTTTTTATTTTGCTTTCATAGCACCTGTGTAAATCTCTTAGATTTAGAAAGTGTGCTAGAAGGTTTTTTATGCCCACATTAATGCTCATGCATGTTTTTGAAGAATATTGATTTGGTGCCTTTGGGATCCTGCTGAAGATAATTTTGTGTATGTATTTACTTATGAACTGAACTTTTAAATTATAGGCTTAGATTTGCTTATTGATTGACTTTGAGAGCTGAAAATGCTTACATCAGATAATCTAGTATTTTGAAGGGCTCGTTTTTTTAAACTTTTTGAAGTTTGCAAAATATTTAGGGGCTGATTCTGAGTTTAGTGGATGATTTACACTGTCCTAAGTTTCTGCCTGCAGGCCCAGTGGGAAACAGTCTACAGCATTGTCTCCGGCTCATAATCGAGCCGGTGGCTGAGCTGTAGAGTGCAGGGTACAAAGCAGACAGTGAACATTTTGAGGGTGCTGGCCAGATGGGGCCCTGCACTGCTCATACCAAGTGCATGGGCAGTGCAGGGGCCCCCTTGGAGCTTCTTACACCGTTCTCTGCCAGCATTTTCATGGCAGTGGTACCACCATGAAACCACTGGTGGGAAGGGGGTTGTAATCCCCAGGGCAGCCCTGCTTGCAGCGCTGTTTAGGCAGATTAGGGCCACTGCCCCCTTCAGATATCTGGGACATCTGATCCTGGTGGAGCTGGTGGTTCTCTGGTAGCCCTACCGCCAAGGTTGTAATGTGGTGGTTGAACCACTCCATTGGTGGCGGTCCGACCATCATCTGTGAGGCTGGTGGTCTAATGAGGCCATTAGTATTAGGTTTGAGTATTTTTGTTTATAGAAAGATGATGACTACTAGCAAATTGTGCTTGGCTCCAAAATTAATCTTCATAATGTTAATATATTTCCTTTATATTTTCATTTTAGTGAGTTTATATTAGGCTTGGGTCAAATTTTTAATTTTGCCCGCAGAATTGGAGGAATTTGGCATTTCAGCCTTACTCTTGTAACACGTAATTACTAATACATTCTGCTGCCCGACAAGTGGAATTAATTACTTTAATTGGCTGTTGTTTTTAAACATAGAGAGACTTTTCCTTCTTTCAGCCATGTTTATAAATGATTGCATAGCCCTCTGCTCTCTTGCATACTCTGCAGGGTTAAATTTTAATAATTACAAAGTGTTATACCAGACAACCTTATCATGATCTTCCCCCAAACGTTTTGCCTGCCATTGCAGCCTCAATACAGTGTTACACTGCCATGTCGACTTGGCATTTAAAACCCTTTGCTAAACCTTAAATTCCCCTTTCATTGCATATAAGTCACCCCTAAGGCAGCCCATAGGGAAGGGTGCTAGGTGATTAAAAGTTAGGACATATACTTTTAAGTGCTACATGTCCCGGTAGTGAAAAACTCTAACATTTATTTTTCACTACTGTGTAGCCTACCTCTCTCATAGGATAACATTTAGGATTCCTTATTATATTTAATAAGCTGTAATTTCTGATTGGTAGGGGTAGACCTGTCATGTTTAGTACCTATGGAATTGTATTGATGGATCCTCTTTAAGGATAAAGGTGGTCATTACAACACTGGCAGTCGGTGTTAAAGCGGCGCTAAAACCGCCAACAGGCCAGCTGAAAAAAAAATGGAATTACGACCGTGGCGGAAACCGCCAATAAAGACAGCCACTTTAACACTCCGACCGCCATGGCGGTACAAACAAACAGCTTGGCGGTCACCGCCAAGAGACAGGCGGAGGTCAATGTACCGCCCACAGTATCACAACCTACCAATCCGCCACCTTTTCCGGGGTGGATTCACCGCGAAGAAAAACACGGCGGAAACAGGACTTCGAAGGGAAAACGCTCACCTCTACACACCCCACGAGGAAACAGGACGCCATAGAACCCGAGCTCCAGATCCTGCCAGCCCTTATATTGACCCTTGACCCTAGGGTAGGTCGCTTCCCCCGCCGCTGCAGCTCCACCTGCCCAGGCTCCTGACACCTCCCAGCAAAACCGTAAGTACTCCCTGCGCTCCCCCCCTTCCAGCCCCTCGTTACTCACCTCTGTCTCCTTAACTCTCTCTCCGCCAACGTTTCTTCGTACCACTGCTGTCCTCTCTCTGTCCATTTCCCTTCGCTTTCTGCTCTTCCTTCTGGTAGCCATTTTCCTCCGACTTCTGCTCCTCTTCTGTAGCCCATTTACTTCGTGTTCTGCTCTTCTCCTGTGCTCTTCTCCTCCTCTGCACCCCATCCTTCGTGTTCTTTTCTACTTCTGTGTTCTACTCCTCTTCCTCACCACATTTTCCTCTTGTTCTACTCTTCGTCCTCACTGCATTTTCCTCTTGTTATACTCTTCCTCCTCACCGCATTTTCTTCTGTGTTCTGCTCTTCTTCCTCACCGCATTTTCCTCTGTGTTCTGCTCTTCTTCCTCACCGCATTTTCTTCGGGTTCTGCTCTTCTCCTGTGTTCTTCGCCTCTTCTGCACCCCATCCTTCGTGTTCTTTTCTTCTTCTGTACTCTTCTCTTCTTCTGTACTCTTCTCTTCTTCTGTAGTCCATTTCTTTCGTGTTCCTCTCCTCTTCTGTGTTCTTCTCTTCTTCTGTACTCCTCTCTTCTCTTCTTCTGTATTCCTCTCCTCTCTCCTTCTGTAATCCATCTCTTCCCTTCCCTCTCTTCTTTCCCTTCCCTTCTATCTGACTCCCCCACCCCCGCCCTCTGCTTCCCCGCCTCCACCACCCGTTCGGCCCGCCCCCCCTGCTCCCATTCGCCGCCCCCCCTCCCGCCTCCCGCCCCCATCTGACCCCTCCTCCCCCCTTCCTCCCTCTTATGGCGGCCACTGCACGGCCGCGCCGCTGGCGCGCCAAAGGCAAGCCCGTCTGCGCCCGTCCGTGCCTGGACCGCGCCCAGAGCCACGACCCCTGGCCCCCAGCACTCCCAAACCCTGCAGCGCCACTACGACCCCACCTCCCTCCACGCACTCAACCCGGGACACTCTAGAACCTGCTTCCAAGCCAACACGAAACGCACTCATGGACCCTTCGCATGCCTTACCTGCAAGCACACCTTCCACCGCGAATGCACCCCGCCCGCCAGACCACGCGGCAATAACCACCTCAAATGCATCCACATCAACGCACGCTCCGTCCACAAGCACGCCATTGAACTATGGGACCTCCTGGACTCCACCGCACCGGACGTCGCCTTCATCACTGAGACCTGGATGAACGCCTCCTCGGCCCCCGACATCACCATAGCCATCCCCGACGGCTACAAGATCACCAGGAGAGACCGCACCAACCAAGTCGGAGGAGGAATCGCCATCATATTCAAGGACTCCATCAACATCACCACTTTCACCGAAGACACCCCCCTTGCCGCCGAACACATGCACTTCCAAATCCACACCGACCCCAGGACCACCCTCAGAGGAACTCTCATCTACAGACCCCCTGGACCACGCGCATTCTTCAGCGAATCCATCGCTGACTTAATCTTCCCGCACGCCCTATCCTCGCCGGACTACATCCTCCTTGGAGACCTCAACTTCCACCTGGAGCAGAACAACGACCCCAACACCACCACCCTGCTCGCCAACCTCGCCAACCTCGGTCTTAAGCAACTGGTGAACACCCCCACCCATATCGCCGGACACATGCTCAACCCCATCTTCTCCGCCAGCAACCACGTATCCTTCAGCCACTCCTCCAAAATACACTGGACCAACCACAGATGTGTCCACTTCACCTTCAGACGCAAGACTCTCCACCTCCGCACACAACCAATCCCACGCAGACATTGGAACAAAATCTCCACGGAACAGCTACTCTCCACTCTCAGCCACAACCAACCTACCATCCCCACCGACGCCAACAACGCAGCCCTCAGCCTCACACATTGGATCACCAACTGCGCGGACAACCTCGCACCCCTCAGACGCCTCCCAAGACAGACCAACTCCAGGAAACCTCAATGGTTCACAGACACCCTCAAGGAATCCAAACAAAACTGCTGTACCCTCGAGAAAGCCTGGCGCAAAGACCACGCCGTAGAAAACATGTGTGCCCTCAAAAACGCCACCCGCAAACACCATCAGCTGATCCGCGCCACCAAGAGAACATCCTTCAAAGACAGACTGGACAAGAACACTCACAACAGCAAAAACTCTTCAACATCGTCAAAGACCTCTACAATACTAACGCCAACTCCAACTCCATCCCCCCCTCACAAGATCTCTGCAACTTCCTCGCTACCTTCTTCCATCGAAAGATCACCGACCTACACGACAGCTTCGGTCCTCAGAACCAGCCAACCACCACAGAACCCACAGCCCCAGCCATCACCCTCAACACCTGGACACACATCAGCGCGGAAGAGACCAAAACTACCATGAACACCATCCACTCCGGTGCCCCCTCGGAGCCCTGCCCCCACTTCATCTTCAACAAAGCCGACGACATCATTGCCCCCCATCTCAGACCATCATCAACAGCTCGTTTGCATCTGCCACCTTCCCCGAGAGCTGGAAACACGTGGAAGCCAACGCTCTCCTGAAGAAACCTACGGCGGACCCCAGCGACCTGAAGAACTTCCACCCCATCTCGCTCCTCCCCTTCCCTGCCAAAGTCATCAAGAAGACCGTCAACAAGCAACTGACCAAATTCCTTGAAGACAACAACCTACTCGACCCCTCCCAGTCTGGATTTCAAGCCATCCACAGCACAGAAACCGCCCTCATCGCAGTCACCGATGACATCAGAACTCTGATGGACAACGGAGAAACAGCCGCCCTCATCCTCCTCGACTTCTTGGCTGCCTTCAACACCGTCTGCCACCGAACCCTAATATCCCACCTCCACTGGTATCCAAGGACAGGCCCTGGACTGGATCACCTCTTTCCTCTCTAACCGCTCCCAAAGAGTCTACCTCCCGCCGTTCTGCTCGGACCCCACCAAGATCATCTGCGGCGTCCCACAGGGCTCCTCACTCAGCCCGACTCTCTTCAATGTCTACATGAGCCCCCTCGCCGACATTGCACGCAAACACAACATCAACATCATCTCCTACGCCGACGACACCCAGCTGATACTTTCCCTCACCAAGGACCCCACCATCGCCAAGACCAACCTGCAGGATGGAATGAAAGACGTCGCAGAATGGATGAAACTCAGCCGTCTGAAACTGAACTCGGACAAGACGGAAGTCCTCATCCTCGGAAACACCCCGTCCGCCTGGGACAACTCTTGGTGGCCCACGGCCCTAGGCACCGCACCAACCCCCTCAGACCACGCACGCAACCTCGGATTCATCCTGGACCCGCTTATCACCATGACCAAACAAGTCAACGCCGTATTGTCTTCCTGCTTCCTCACTCTCCGCATGCTCCGAAAGATCTTCCACTGGATCCCCGCCGACACCAGAAAAACTGTGACCCATGCCCTTGTCACAAGCCGCCTGGACTACCGAAACACCCTACGCGCAGGAACCACCACAAAACTCCAGAAACGTCTTCAGCGAATACAAAACACCTCTGCTCGCCTCATCCTCGACATACCCCACAACAGCCACATCTCTGCCCACCTGTGACACCTGCACTGGCTACCCGTCAACAAAAGGATCACCTTCAGGCTCCTCACCCACTCACACAAAGCACTCCACAACAAGGGACCCGAATACCTCAACCGTCGCCTATGTTTCTACACACCCACCCGTCAACTTCGCTCCGCCAACCTCGCACTCGCCGCCGTCCCTCGCATCTGCCACACAACGGCAGGTGGGAAATCCTTCTCCTACCTGGCGGCCAAGACATGGAACTCCCTCCCCGCCAACCTCAGGACCACCCAGGACCACCTCACATTCCGGAGGCAGCTCAAAACCTGGCTCTTCGAGCAGCAGTAACCCCCTCCCCTAGCGCCTTGAGACCCCCACGGGTGAATAGCGCGCTTTATAAATATTATTGATTGATTGATTGATTGATCTTCTTGCTCCTCTACCAGGAGCACGAACGCCGGGGGCGAAGACCACGGTGAGTACTGCACCTATAACACAGGGGAGAGGGGAGAGAAAATACAGGGACCCGCACTCTCAATACGCAACACCCCCACCCCCACCCACGAAAACACACACACTATTACAGCATGATACTAAATAGTTACTCCCAGCAACTCCCCCGGAAGAATGCAAAGACCAAAGAAAATGAATGTAACCATTGTAATATATTAAAATCCAGTACGCAAATATATATATATACACTATAAACAAAATATACACCAAGAATAGTAGTCCAGGTAGTGCTCCATTGAAGTCCGTGGAACACTGGGCCCACACGGTATGGGCGAGGCCCACACTCAATCCCCGAACATGACGGAGAGAACACTGCAGGGGCATCAGATGGCAATAAAACAGGCACCTCAGGGGGAAGGGAAAGGGGAGGGCACCACAGCCGGTTGAGTGCACAACGCCAAATCCACGAGGGGGCCACATGCCCACTGTACCATCCTGGGGAGTGCAAAGCCACAGTCTCTCAAGTCTCTACAGTGGGTGGGTTGCCCACTGTACCATCCTGGGGAGTGCAAAGCCACAGTCTCTCAAGTCTCTACAGTGGGTGGGTTGCCCACTGTTCAATCCTGGGGAGTGCAAAGCCACAGTCTCTCAAGTCTCTACAGTGGGTGGTTTGCCCACTGTTCCATCCTGGGGAGTGCAAAGCCACAGTCTCTCAAGTCTCTACAGTGGGTGGTTTGCCCACTGTTCCATCCTGGGGAGTGCAAAGCCACAGTCTCTCAAGTCTCTACAGTGGGTGGGTTGCCCATTGTTCCATCCTGGGGAGTGCAAAGCCACAGTCTCTCAAGTGGATGCCTTTCTCCACTGGTTCTGGAGGGGGCTTTGTGCCCAGAGTGCTTCATCCTGCCAAGGACTGAGGTAGTGGATGCCTTTCTCCACTGGTTCTGGAGGGGGCTTTGTGCCCAGAGTGCTTCATCCTGCCAAGGACAGAGGTAGTGGATGCCTTTCTCCACTGGTTCTGGAGGGGGCTTTGTGCCCAGAGTGCTTCATCCTGCCAAGGACTGAGGTAGTGGATGCCTTTCTCCACTGGTTCTGGAGGGGGCTTTGTGCCCAGAGTGCTTCATCCTGCTCGTGACAGACTCAGTAGCGTCAGTGTCCTTGGTGCTCATGGGCCAGCGGTGCTTGTTGCGGCGGTGCCCTGTTCAGCAGTGCTTGTGGTGGCGGTGCCCTGTTCAGCGTGCTTGTGGTGGTGGTGCCCTGTTCAGCGGTGCTTGTGGCGGCGGTGCCCTGTTCAGCGGTGCTTGTGGCGGCGGGGTCCTTTGCAGTGACTCAGCTGCTGGCAGTCCTGTCTGGCCCAGCGGGGCTGGTGCTGGCGGTCCTGTCTGGCCCAGCGGGGCTGGTGCTGGTGGTCTTTCATGGGCCAGCGGGGCTTGTGCTGGCGGTCCTTCATGGCCCAGCGGGGCTGGTGCTGGCGGTCCTTCATGGCCCAGCAGCGCTGGTGCTGGCGGTCCTTCATGGCCCAGCGGGGCTGGTGCTGGCGGTCCTTCATGGCCCAGCAGGGCTGGTGCTGGCAGTCCTTCATGGCCCATGGTGCTGGCGGTCCTTCATGGCCCAGCAGGGCTGGTGCTGGCAGTCCTTCATGGCCCAGCGGGCTGGTGCTGGTGGTCCTTCATGGCCCAGCGGGGCTGGTGCTGGCGGTCTTGTCTGGCCCAGCGGGGCTGGTGGTCTTTCATGGCCCAGTGGGGCTGGGGCTGGTGCTGGCGGTCCTTCATGGCCCAGCGGGGCTGGTGCTGGCGGTCCTTCATGGCCCAGGGGGGCTTGTGCTGGCGGTCCTTCATGGCTAAGCGGGGCTGGTGCTGGCGGTCCTTCATGGCCCAGCGGGGCTTGTGCTGGCGGTCCTTCATGGCCCAGCGGGGCTTGTGCTGGCGGTTCTGTCTGGCCCAGCGGGGCTGGTGCTGGCGGTGGCCTCCTGGGCAGCAGGGCTGGTGGCGGTGGCCTCATGGGCAGCGGGGATGATGGCGGTGGCCTCCTGGGCAGCTGGGCTGGTGCTGGCATTGGCCTCCTGGGCAGCAGGGCTGGTGGCGGTGGCCTCCTGGGCAGCGGGGATGATGGCGGTCGCCTCCTGGGCAGCTGGGCTGGTGCTGGCGTCCTGTGCAGCAGGGCTGGTGGGGGTGGCCTCCTGGGCAGCGGGGATGATGGCGGTCTTCTCCGCCGTTCTGCTCTTCCCAGACTTGCTGACTTTCTTGTGGCCCTTCCCCACCTTGGAAGGTGTCGCAGCTGACTCCACACTCCCACCTGTACCCCTGGGAGCGGCTTTGGTGGCTGGAGTCTTCCCTCTCTCCCGCCGGGCACTGGCCAACTTTTGATGCTTGACAGGTAGGGGACTGTCCATGCTCTGGCTCCGTGCCACACTGCCTGCCCTGGTGGCCGGTGCACTCCAGATTCCGGTGACTACAGGCACCACTGGTCCCGGAGATGCTGTGGCTGAGGTGCTAGGTTGGGACCTGGAGAGTTGGGCCCTAGGAGATGGACGGGGTGGGGGAGGTGAGGAAAAGAGGTCAAGGTTGGACAGGAAAAGTTTTTGGGGAACACTGGGACGGGTAGCTGGAGGGGGTTTGGGAGTGGAGGAAGAGGTTGTGGTTGTATGAGGTGTTCGTTTGGTGACTTTGGGTGAAGGTGCATGCGCTGGAGGCTGTCCTGAGGTGGATGGCTGTTGGGTGGGTGTGTGCGTGCGTTTGTGTATCTTGGGAGGTGGCGTCACAAACACACTGGGAGAGGACACAGGGGACGTGTGAATGGCAGTGGGGGTGGTGACTGCACGTGAGCGGGGTGTGGTGGTGGGTGTGCTGGTGATGGAAGTAGTGGCTGTAGATGTCATGCATGCAGGTGTGAGTGTAGACGAGACTGGAAGAGAGGAGGGAGACAAGGAGGAGGGGGACACAGTGGAGGCAGTGGATGTTGGTGTGTCTGCATGTGTGTGATGCTTGAGTGAGTGCCTGTGGGATGTGTGGTGCTTATGTTTGCCAGAGCTTCCCTTGTGTGTTGAGGTGTGTGCATGCTGGTCTGAAGGTGTGCTTGGGATAGGCTGAGGTACAGGGAATTGGGTCTGGGTGGAGGAAGTTGGAGGGGGGAGGCTAGACACAGGGACAATGGCTGCCATCAGTGCTGAGGCCAGAGTCTGAAAAGCTCACTGAAGGGCCGCCTGACCAGAATGAATGCCCTCCAGGAATGCATTTGTTTGTTGCAACTGCCTTTCTACACCCTGGATGGCATTCAAAATGGTAGACTGCCCAACAGTGAGGGACCTGAGGAGGTCAATGGCCTCCTCACTGAGGGCAGCAGGGATGACTGGGGCAGGGGCTGAGGTGCCTGGGGCGAAGTTGATGCCCACTCTCCTGGGTGAGCGGGCACGGGGCAAAGGCTGAGGGGCTGCTGGGAGGGCGATGCTGGCAGGGGGGGTGGCAGCTGTACCTGTAGATGCCACCCCCTCCAGGGCCATGTGGGATGCAGCTCCCCCCTGCTCCGGTGCCACTGCTCCTCTGCCTAATGATGCTAATGCACACAAGAACAGGGAGACCACAAAAAGGAGGGGGACGACAGAAGATAGAAATGTTGAGTGCATGCATTACCGCTACCGTTGGCGGACACGACAGACACAGAAGCCCCCTGCACTACGCCGCACACTTGGGCTCCACTGTTAAATCCTTTGGACATGGCCTACAAGGCTATGGACGACATCTGCACACATGGATGACACAGGAGCCTGACTAGGTGTACTTGGGACTGTACACAGGTGGGGTGGGGTGCCACAGGGTCGGCCAGAACAAGGGGATCTAACTAGCACACTAGCCCTGGCCTAGGGAAACCCACAGCCCACCTCCCCCACCCAGACACCTCCACTGCGCGCTATATCAGCCGAATGAGAGTGTACTCACCCCCTTGTGGCTGCTGTGATGCCCTCAAGCACCCATCCAACTCCGGGTACGCCACCGCCAGGATCCTGAACATCCGGGGGGTCATGGTGCGACGTGCACCCCTCCCATGTTGGGAGGCCAACCCCAGCTGGGCCTCCGCCGTCTTCTTGCTCCAGCGGCGAATGTCCTCCCATCTCTTACGGCAGTGGGTGCTCCGTCTGTGGTAGACCCCCAGGGACCAGACATCCTTGGCGATGGCACGCCAAATATCATTTTTCTGGTGGGCGCTGACCTACATGAATTGTACAGGGGGAAAAGAAAAGTTATTACCAAATGCACCGTCACAGTCATTGGCCCCCATCCCTACCCTTGCCATGTGGCACATGCACTCACCGTCGTTTCATGCACGCCTCAATCTCCCCCCATCTTTCATCCACCCCACTCCACACAGGCATAGCCCATACCGCATGCTCCCAGTGCACTTTCCTGTTTGTCTGGAGGACCGTAGAGTAGCGTGTACTGGGGGAGGACCCCATCCACAAGTTTCTCCAACTCCTCCGATGTGAAGGCAGGAGCCCTTTCCCCAGACGCACAAGCCATTGTCTCTTCCAGACCGAGGTCACACCAGCACTGGCAGTGTAGGTCCTCTCCTGTCGAAGATCAGGTATCGAGTGATTGAAAAGATAGAGAATGGCGGTCACGTCCGCGGCGGTGCGTACCGTCAGCGCCGACGTACATCGTCATTGGCTCCTGGGACCCATAGGGTCCAATGTTAACCAATGCAGAATTGTGCCTCGGTCTTCGATCGCCTACCACGACGGTGTACAACGCCAGCGCAGTTACCTCACATCTCATTGTCCCACTTTACAGGTCAGGCAGCCACCATTTCAGGGGCCCACATGGCTCAATTTTTTACTGCGTCACACATACCTAGGCCTTGCCTCAACACACATACAGGCCAAATTTCAGATTATGATTCGTGTTCTGTGTAAGCTGTGGGTAAGTACCTCTGAGTTGGTTGACTCTGTGCTCGCTGTTGTCCTTCATACGCACTGTCCGCTGGGACATTTGAGGAGATGGCGGCATCCTCCGGTGTACAGACCGCTGGTGGACCTGTCGACAATGGAGGAAAGACATGTGATCATCACCTACAGGCTTGACCGTGCCACAATCATGGAACTGTGAGCCCAGCTGGAGCCAGACCTGATGTCAGCTATCCGCCATCCCACAGGAATCCCCCCTCAAGTGCAGGTCTGTCAGTACTCCATTTCCTTGCAAGTGGGTCATTTCAAACAACAGTGGCCATAGCATCAGGGATCTCCCAGCCTATGTTTTCCAACGTGTTGTCCAGAGTGTTGTCTGCCCTGCTGAAACACATGCAGAGCTACATCGTTATCCCTCAGGTGGAGGATTTGCCTACAGTGAAAGGAGACTTCTATGCCCTGGGACATATCCCCAACATCATAGGTACCATTGATGGGACACATGTGGCTTTGGTACCACCCGCAGGAGTGAACAGGTGTACAGAAACCGGAAGAGTTATCATTCTATGAATGTGCAGATGGTGTGTTTTGCTGACCAGTACATCTCCCATGTTAATGCCAAATTCCCTGGCTCAGTGCATGATGCTTACATCCTGCAGAATAGCAGCATCCCTTATGTGATGGGGCAACTCCAGAGGCACCATGTGTGGCTATTAGGTGAGCACCTGGAAGCAAGTCAGTGGGAATGGTTGTCTGGGTCTGGGGATATCCCCACAGGTTAGTGTGTGCCTAACAGTTGTCCCTCGCCATTTGCAGGTGACTCTGGTTACCCCAATCTGTCATGGCTACTGACCCCAGTGAGGAATCCCAGGACAAGGGCAGAGGAACGCTACAATGAGGCCCATGGGTGAACTCGGCGGATAATAGAGCGGACCTTCGGCCTCCTGAAGGCCAGGTTCAGGTGCCTCCATATGACAGGTGGATCCCTATTCTACTCACCAAAGAAGGTGTGCCAGATCATCGTGGCCTGCTGTATGCTTCACAACTTAGCTTTGTGATGACAGGTGCCTTTTCTGCAGGAGGATGGTCCAGATGGCGGTGTTGTTGCAGCTGTGGAGCCTGTGGACAGTAAAGACGAGAAAGCAGAAGAGGAAATGGACAACAGGAACTCAGTGATCCTGCAATATTTCCAGTGAGACACAGGTCAGAATACAAACCTGCCTACTACATGTGCTTTTACACTACTACCTCTCTACTGTCAGTCGTTTTCACCCAGTGTATGGTCACTGAGTTGTCACTTTCCCTTATGATTTCACAGATGTGTGTCCCACAGTGTGACATCTGCTTTGTTTCCTCATGGACTAGAGCTCTGTGACATAGGTATGTTGACATTACATTTGATATAGCATTTTGCCACTGTAATTGCTAATACACTATTTCGAAATCACAGACTGACTCCAGATTGTTTTGTGCTTCAAGGGTGTTTATTTAAGTGCTCAATATTGGAGGGGGTTGTAAAATGGTGAGGGGTGATGGTGGAGGAATGTCCATGGCAGAGTCCAGTCTATTAGTCTCACAGGTGCATTGCCCAAATGGGCATAGGAAGTGGAGCTGGGGCAGTTTGAGGATGGACAGGGTGACAAAGTGGGACAGAAGGATGACAATCAGGGTGGTCTCATTTCTTGGTGGGGGTCTTGGCATCATTCTCTGTCTTTGTCCTAGATCTCAGGGACCGCTTGCGGGGTGGTTCTCCCTCTGCAGGGGGTGGGGTGCTGGTGTGGTGGTCCTGTGGTGGTGCCTCCTGTCCACTAGCGCCGGCGGAGGTGGTGGGCAGTTCATCGTCCAGGCTAGTGTCAGGTGCCCCCTGTTGTGCCACAGTGTCCCTCCTGGTGTTGAGTACTTTCTTCAGCACCCCTACGATGGTGCCCAGGGTGGAATTGATGGATCTGAGTTCCTCCCTGAAGCCCAAATACTGTTCCGCTGGGTCTCCTGAAACTAATTCATTAGAGACAAAGATAAAATGTTCTGAAAATTACTTGGTCTAGAAAATAGCTTCTCAAAAGCAGAGAAGGTTTTCTAACTTTCAGGATAAATAATGAATGCGGAAAAATATGAGACCATCATTTGTGATAGTGACTCATACTGGTAAGGAAACAATCATACATTTAGGAATCACAATCTTACTGAAACAGATAAGATTACAAATATTGGTTTGAAGAGGCCTTGAAGTTAGGTCTCTACTAAGAATACTGAAAGGTAGTCCCCTTATTTTTTTTACAGAATAAACTAATTGAAGATGGATATTCTTGTGCTACCATATATGAAGCAATCCCCCAAAATAGTGATAAGAAAGAACACATGCTATACAGCACTAAATTGTAAGACAATGCAAAGGATTGCTTGGCAATATTTAATCTGAGCCTTGCAACAATGTGGCTGGAATCTACAGCAATTTTTCTGGATATCCTAGTTAAAACAGCTTAACATTCTGGACCACTCTTTGCATTTTGAAGCACAATGATATTCCCAGATTGTCTTATGCATCTGTGACATGGAGGGGATTTTAATATAAATATGTTGTACCTATATTCTTAAAAAAGATCAGATTGAATATAATGCAAACAACTACTAGGGCATTGTGGTAGGTAATTATTCCAACCCTTATGGAGCTCACTAAGGGGCAGATTTATGGAAAGTGGCGCTGCACCAATTGCAGCGCCACTTTCCCTGCATCCCCTACCGCCACAATGTGTGTGGCGTATTTAAAATACAGCGCCCTGTGGCGCAGGGAAGGGTGCAATAGTGTAATTTCTCACGATGCTATTGATGTACTCTGCAGGAGCAAAATATTAGCACTACTCCTGCAGAGTACATAGGGCCCCATTCTAAAAAATGGAAGCCCCCTTTTAATGCCTGCGCTTGAGCAGACGTTAAAAGTGCCCTATAAAATGGCGCTAGGAAAACTCATAGAATTCCTTATACCATTTTTCAGGCTCTCCTAACGGGGGAACACCCCCTTTGTATACATTATGACTGGCGCATGGACAATGTACCGCAAAGGGTTACAGAGTGGCACAATGCATGCATAATGTACCACATTGCGCCACTCTGTAAATATGGCGAAAGAATTTCTGCCTCGTTGGGCCACATTAACATAAAACATAATGATGTTAATGTGGCACAAGGTGGAGCTAGGGCATTACAAATATACCACTAAGTACCCCTACTTGCTTTAGGGACAGGCTTCACTCCTATAATTAGCTCCCACATGAGTTATTGCAGATTTGCAGATAAAGGAAAAAAAAACACCTTAGGAAAACCTGAGAGTACTAGTAGTTGGACAACTCTCTCAATTTAAATACACCCAGCTGGATATTTCAATGTGGAGTTTCAAACAGTGGATTCTTAGTGACACAATATGACTTTTGAATGCCAGGTTAACATGGTTCAAGAAATGAGGAAATAGATATCTAAGTGGTATATGTTACTACAGAAAATAGAAGAAGCAAGAAAGGAACTACCAGAGAAAAAAATGATGGAGAGCTTGCCAAATCTTCATAATTCATATAAATGAGAAGCTTTGCTTGACACCCTCCTCAAAGTTGTTCACATACCTGCGTTTCAAAGGAGAAACATCTTTACAGAGGCACATATTCTGCAGTTGCCAGAAGCATCAACCATACCTGTGTGGCCAAGGAAATTCAAGAGAAACTCAGAAAATAAATTGTGGAGGGGCATCTTTCATTAGTTTAGAGAATTTGCAGGAAAATAATGAATTAAGGAAGACAAAACATTGAATATTTGTTTATCTTATACTACTAGTTAATAAATGGTGGAAGAAATGGTGGAAGAAAGATAGTGTTCCAACTGTTCATGGATGTTGGATTGATGGCTCAAATGTATTCTACTAACTGCCATTTAATGGATACAGTGATGGAACTGATTTTTTGTCCATATTCAGAACTGGCAAATATGAGTTTGTGACAGGGTCAGAGAAATGGAGGCTGATAGGCGTTATAGTGGTTTATGATTTTATTTCATTTGGTATAATTATGCTACAGTCTGTTGTTCTTTTCCCTTCCTTCTTCTTTTTCTTTCTTCTTTCTTGTTCTTCCACTCCGTTACTGTGTTCTGTCTTCTTTTCCAGGTCGAGGCTCAGGCGGCACATAGGAGGAAAGAAGAACATAGAAGGATTGTTTTAGGAGGTAGGTAATTTGGTGTTACTCTTTCTCTATCTCTCTTTTCTGTCCCTTTTCATTCTTTCTTTCTTTCCCTTCTGTCCTTCTATTTCTTTTACTTGAAGTGGTCTTTTGCTTGCTGTTATGTCTATTATCAATATTCTTACTTACTGTTTTCTGCCTTTTCGCTATTCCTGTTGTTTTTGTCTTTCATTCTTTCCTTGATGCCAATCCTTCTTTTTATCATTCTGTCTCTCTCTATTCCTTATGCTATTGTATCTGTCTGGTCTCGCCTTTTCTTCAGTTGTCATATATATATATATATATATATATATATATATTTATATATATATATATATATATATATATAGGGACTTTCCTTTCTTTCATTGCCCTTTTCTAAGTCTCTCATTTATAATTCCTTCCAGTGCCTGTGAATCAGTGCATGTTATTACAGAAAGAGAACAAAAATAACTAAGACTCAAACAATAGTTATAGATGTGCCATGGTCAAAATACCACAGTGTTCTTCCCCACTTCCCTCCTTCTGAATTAGTCCAAATCCCTGTGTTCCCCGTTTCCCGATTGTATTTCGCTCAAAACCTGCCTGGGCCACGCTCTTCCCAGAGCGTGACCAGGTTGTGCGCTCCATCTCTCCTCCCAGTCGCCTTCCTCCGGCTGCACTCAGAGGTTGCTCGGCGTCTCTCTGTGGCGTTGTCCTTCCTCCGGTGTCTTCTTCAGCTTGTTCGCCCACCTCTTCTCCATAACCCCATCTTCTCCTCCAGAAGAAAACTCCCTCCCCTCTCGCTCCGTCCTCACGGGTTTTAAAACCCTCTCCACTTCCGCATTTGCACCCTGGAGATTGGCTGTAGCTGCTTGCAGTCCTTCCAGGTCAGGTACAGCGGTTTCGACTGTGCCCCGAGGGTACATCCTATCTGTGTCTGGGGAGCCCAGATGCTCACAGAGTTTAAGAAAAACTGTAGTGCATCCTACATGCATTGGAGGGGAAGCCCCAAAATGGGTCTCAATCAACCTGTACGATATACCTAAACAGTTGTAATTCTTTCTCATGTGCTACAAGCATCCTGCAAGCTGTATCCCACAAGGATCTTTTCAGCCTATACTTTAACGTTCTTGGTGGGATTCTCAGAAATGTAGGCGTATCTTATCACACCATGAAGATGATACCCAGCTAAACCTGGTAGTTTCTTTCCTGATTGATATGCCATACTGTGCATCAACTTCAGAGATCATCCGGACCTGGATGACCACCACCATTTAAACTCTTGTCTTTTCCTTATTCCACTATCTCAAGCAAGAAATCCTGCTCAATTTTGGCCCAGTTTCTTCACTGTACTGAACTGTAAACTATAGCTCAAAAATGTATTCTATTTTTGTCCAAGAGCAAACAAATTCAACTGTGAACTGTTAGGTGGAGGTAAACCTTCTTATTCAGAAAATGATTACAAAACTACTTTGCAGTCCTTGGTACGTATATTCCGACCATGACAACTCTCTCCTTAATTGAATCCATTCACAAGGTGCTTGTTCCTCGTTTAAAAGCTGTTATCTTTGCAGCAGCACAACCAGTCTCCAGAAAAATACTGTGACCCCATCACCCATATCTCCCTCTCACAAGATAGGTTGAGGAAGCAGCTTACCTTACTTGCAGAATATTTCATCCGGCAAAAAAGTTGAACACTTCATTCTGTGGGATGTTTTGTGTTCCAGACAAACTCTTTGCCCTAAGGATAAACACTCATTTGACCAATGTAGTTCTAGATGTGTCCTGAAAATCTAAAACTCCCACACACATCCTCCTTACACGGGCACCATTCATGATAATTTCACAAGAACATCTAACGAAATTAAGAATGTCACAAAAATATGTGACAATATTAACTAGCTAATAGTTTATAATAAGATCAAACATGTAAAAGTAAAAAGTCAAGTAAACTCATTGATAGCAATAGGGAAATGTCATACTCCAAAATATTGAGATTACAATCAACTTTGTAGAGTGTGGCTGCATCACCCATGAGGGTCTCAAAGCGCTGGGGGGATGAACTGACAGTTCTTCTATAGGTTGAACATCCATCTTGAGGTCCTTCCTAAAATTCTGGCGTGATGGTGAGGCTCTGAGGTACAGGGGGAGGTTGTTCCAGGTCTTAGCTGCAGGGTAGAAGAAGGAGCAGCCTCCGCTGTTCGCCCGGTGGATGCGACATGTGGGTGCTAGGGAGAGGTAATCAGAGAGGAGTTTCCTTGTAGGTTCGTGGAAGATCACTCAAGTGCTAAGGTATGCCGATCCTTCATTGTGTAGTGCCTTGTAAGCATGGGTGAGAAGCTTAACCTGGCAATTCTTCGTGACTAGTAGCCAGAGGACTTTCCTGAGATGAGAAGTGATGTGAGTCCATCTGGGGAGGTCAAGGATGAGTCTGGCTGCAGTGTTAGGGATCTTCTGGAGTTTCATGAGATGGGTGGTAGTTCCGATGTAGAGGGAGTTGCCAGAGTCTAATCAGTCTTATGAAAGGGCCTTCACTCACTGTGAACTTATCTAATGGCTGATGTGGGCTGATCTTGATAAATGGTGTATGCTTTAATAGTTAGAAGAAAAATATGAATTACACAAAATCAGATCAATGAAATTAGATGTATACAGTCTCCTTCCAGTGCCTTCTTTGAGGGGCCTATCAAGTTAGCTCTTCTGACCATTATACTCTCCTCAAACAGAGTATTTACAGTTGAGATCCTTTGTCCTAGCCAGTTTACAGCTTTATTTTTAAGTTTACTCCCAGATTCCCTTTTCATTGAATTCAGGTCAGGAAAGACATAATATCACTACTTGCGCACATGTTTAGCAGTCTATCAGCGAGGGTGCCCTACGGACCTCAGGGAGAACTAACCAGATGGTTTAAGATACAAAGAGGGCTATGGCAGGGTTGCATAATGGCAGTATTTCTGTTATCAATATATATTAATGGGATAGAGGAGAAATTTCAGTTACTTGATGCTGACACCATCATAGCAGGTTCACATTCTATACTGATCCTAATATATGGGGACAATGTAGTCCCGTTGGCCGTCACTCCAATAGGTCTGCAGAGTCTCATTAATGCTTCTGTTAGCTTTATGGAAAACATTGATTTAAACATAAACCTAGGGACAACTTTCACCAAATCATGGGAAAGAAAGAAACGAAAATCCCACTCATTCTACAACAATGGCTCGAAGAGCGCTAGTACTAAGAACTTTTGTTACTTAGGAATGCACTTTGCTAAAGATGGCGGATGGAAATAGCATAAAGAGATAACCACTGCTAACATGCTGAGAAACAATGAGGTGATTTTTAGATTCACTACCAAACTTGGGGTCAAACAATCAAAAAAAAGTTAATTATGTATAATGCCAAAACAAATCCACCAGTGACTTGTGGGGTAGGAATCTGGGGAATGGGAGATAATAACATTTTACAAAAGCAGGAACATACGTTTCTTAGAAGTCTATTGGCAGTCCCCCATTCAACCGCGCAAACTATAATACATATGGAGTTGGGTGTAAATCCTATTAAGGATATCATAAAGGCAAGGGCTCTGCTTCTTTGGCACTCAATATGGTCTAAATCTGAGACTCAATTGACTCTATTAATACTCAAAGATTGTCTGGCCATGTACCAGGCTCAAAAAATACCTTGATTAGCTTATATTAGGAATAGCTTAAAATCTATAGTCAATGGGGAAAGAAGACTATGGGAAAACCCAGAGAATGTTGTGCAATATTCAGAAATGTCTCTAAAATAATATGCCCTGGAAAAAGGTGTTCGGGAGAACGAAAGAATAAATTTGAACAAATGCTCAGTGAAGAACTACATATCACACTTTAGACATTGGAGACAACAAAAATATATCAGCTTGATCCCAAATGTCAGACACAGATTTCTATTAACTAGACTCCATTTTTTACAATTCACTATTTGGTCGCCATCTCGAATGGGAATACCTGGGTCACTGGTGATGCTAAATGTCCATGTGATAAGAAATCCAAACAGTCTACGCATCATTTAACTCTCTTTTTCAGATTTTACAGTGACCCTAGAAAAATACTTTGGAAACATTTGTTCCTAAGTAAGTGGTTGTATCATAATTGGGAGGAGTTTCTATTCTTAATGGACTTGAAGGATATTGAGGTCTGGAATGCCCTAGCCAACTACTTTGTTAGTGTATTAGTTCTAAGGAAAAGGCTCTCTAATCAAGAGATGGCAAAAGCTTAGAGTGGTATTGGATTTGCCCCTCTACTCCTAGTCATGACATAATTGTGCAAAGTGATTTTAAGAACCGAAGAACTTTTAATTCATATATTATATGCATTCCTTTTTTATAAAAAATCTGTTAATTCAAAGGTTACTGTGGTTTCAAGATCTACTCTTACACATTTATCTGAAAATGGAATGTAGTTTTAAAGTTTTTTGGAGTAATTACGTTAATGTAGTATGACTGTGTGATTTTATAGTTTATTAATATATGAACCGAATAAATAATTTTTGTCTGACCAATGGATGAAGAAGTCTGACTGAAAGCCCCTAAGTAAATATATTGTACATATAATTTTAGCAAAAACAAAATGTTTTGATTAACACCAGACCCAGGCCCTCATTCTGACATTGGTGTTAAATCCCACTTACCGCCACGCCACTACCTGATCTTCAACTGAAAGGACCTACACTGCATGTGATGCTGTGACCTGTGTCTGGAACCGACCATGGATCGTGTGACTGGGGAAAGGGCCTTTGCCTTCTCCTCGGCGGAGTAGGAGTGCCTGGAGGATGGGGTCCTACCCCAGTACTGATTGCTGTATGGACCTCCAGACCAACAAGTGAGTACACCGTGAGTACGATGCATGGGCCAAGAATGCATGGAGTGCTGTGTGTGAAGGCCTCGTGTAAGGGGGGTTGGCGGATGGGCCTGGGCAGCGTGCAACATGTATGCTGGGCCATGTCTGTGCTACTGGGGATGTGAAGGGGCATGGTGGGCCATAAGTGTAACATGCAGGACGGTCGCACTAATACCTTTCCCTGTGTGTATTTCCCTGCAGATCAGTGCCCATCAAAAGAAGGGTATATGGCGTGCCATTGCCAAGGACGTGCAGACCCTGGGGGTCTACGGCAGGCGGAGCACCCACTGTTGGGAACGGTGGGAGGACCTGAGAGGCTGGGCACGGAAGATGGCGGAGGCCCAGCTGGGGATGGCCTCCCAACGAGGAAAGGGTGCCCGTCGAACCCTGACCCCCCTGATGGCCCACATACTGGCAGTGGCCTAATCGGAGCTGGAAAGGCACTTGGGGGCATCACAACAGCAATAAGGGGTTGACTACAGTGCCCTTCATTACAAATTACGTCTGGTGGGGTGGTATCTGGGTGGGGTGTGTGGGCCTTGGGGGTGCCCCGGGCCAGGCCTGACATTGCAGAGTAGGTCTCAGGTTGGGCAGGGTTCTGATTTGAAGGTCCTCCAACAAAGCTAGTAGGCATCCACTACTGGGCAGGAGTCTGTGGGTCTCAGGTATGCTGAAATTGGCATTAGGTGTCCCTATGCGTGGGCTGTGACTGGTAGTGCATTGCCCAATGTGTAGGGCTGTTCCCTGTGTCTTTTGTATGCCAACAGTGGTGTTGGTGCCACCACTGACCAAGTGTATCCTTTGTCTCTCTCCCCCCTTTTTGTTTTGTCACCCTTTCCTTATGTGCAATAGCATCATCTGTCGGAGGAGCATATGCACCGGCGACAGAGGGAGCTGCATCCCACAGGACCCAGACCCAGGAGGCCGAATCCACCAATGGTGAGGGCACCAGTGGGACAGAGGGTGAGGGGAGCACCACAGTGGAGACTGGAGGGGACAGTTCAGACAAGGATACCTCCTCCGATGGAAGCTCCCTGGTGGTGGTGGACCCCTCTGTGACCACCCCAGCTACAGGTACAGCCGCCACCCCCATACCAGCACCGCTCTCCCACCAGCCCCTCAGCGAGTTTCCCGTGCCCGCTTACCCAGGAGGGTGGGCATCTCCTTCGCCCAGGCACCTCAGTCCCTGCCCCAGTCAGCCCTTCTGCCCTGAGTGATGAGGCTATTGACCTCCTGCGATCCATCTCTGTTGGGCAGTCAACCATTGTGCCCAACTGACAGCCCAAACACACAGACCAATGCATTTCTGGAGGGCATTCACACTGGCTTGACAGCCCAACAGAGATCAATCCAGGCTCTGGCTACCTCTCTGACGGCAGCCATTGTCCCTGTTTCACCCTCCCCCTCCAACTTCCGCCACCCAATCCTGTTCCCCCTCAACCACAACCTATCCCAAGCACACAGGCAGATGAGCATGCACACAGAACAACACACAAGAGTGGACATGGCAAACACAAGCACCACACTTCATCCCACAGGCACTCACACAAACACCATCCAGATGCAGACATACCAGCATCCACTGCTTCCACTGTGGCACCCTCCTCCTCCTCGTCCACCTCCTTCCCAGTAGTGTCCCACACACACCTGCATGCACTACATCCTCATCCATTACCCCCATCTCCAGCACACCTATCAGAACACACCCCTCACTGGCGGTCACCAACCCAACATCCATGCACACATCCCCTATATCCTCTCCCACTGTGTCTGTGCCCCCTCCTCCCGAAGTACACAAACGCAAGCACTCAGACACCCAACAGCCACCCACCTCACAACAGCATCCACCCCATGCACCTGCACCCAAACACAGCAGACTGACACCTCCTACTACCTCTCCCTCTTTCTCCACGCCCAAACCTTCTCCCTCTTCCCGCCCCAATGTCCCTAAGGTCAATGTTACCTCTCTAACATTGACCTCTTCCCTACCCCTCCCCCATCCCTCACAACAGGCCAGGGTGGTCAAAACCCAGGCAAGCACCTCAGCCACCCATTCCATGGGCACAGTAGTGTCCCTAGCAAATCCAGATGGGAAAGGATCCCAGCCACCAGCCAGCAAGACAGAAAGGATGCCTGCCCCAAATGCTTCAAGGAAGGTCAAGGAGCCAGCCCCAGCTGCAGGAAGGAAGGGCAAGGAGCCAGCCCCAGCTGCTAGAAGGAAGGGCAAGGAACCAGCCCCAGCTACCGCCAAAAGTGGCAAGGAGCCATCCCGAGCTGCTGCCAGGAAGAGCAAGGGGCCTGCACCAGCAGGCAGTAAGGACAAGGGGCCCGGTGCTGGGACTCAGTCGGAGCCCCTACCACTAACCATTGGAGTGGAGCTGTCCAAGGCTGCAGGGGATGGGCTGGAACCTCCCCCCACCACCACCACCAGCAGTAGCAGCCCCAGTGGGCAGTCGTCCAAGCCTGCAGGGGATGGGCTGGAGCCTCCCCCCACCATCACCACCAGCAGCCCCAGTGGGCAGCCATCTGAGGCTGCAGTGGATGGGCTGGAGCCTCCCCCCACCACCACCACCAGCACAGCCACTACCACCAGCAGCAGCAGCCCCAGTGAGCAGTCATCCGAGGCAGCAGGGGATGGGCTGGAGCCTCACCACCAGCTCCACCAGCAGCACCACCACCAGCACCACCACCAGCAGCAGCAGCCCCAGTGGGCAGGCGTCCAAGGCTGCAGAGAATGGGCTGGAGCCTCCCCCATCACCACCAGCTCCATCAGCAGCACTGCCACCACCACCAGCAGCAGCAGCCCCAGTGGGCAGCTGTCTGTGGCTGCAGGGGATGAGCTGGAGCCTCCCCCCACCACCACTAGCAGCAGCACCACCACTGCCATCACTGAACAGCAGTCTCCGGTGGCAGACAATGTGTAGTCCTGCATCCAGATGTAGTGCCTGGCCACTGTAAATCCTGTGGGTATGACACCCACCTGAGAGACTGTCACCTTGCCCCCTCCAGAACCAGTGGAGAAGCCATCCACTCACCCCATCCTCCCGAGGATGAAGCTCACTGGGCATGATGCCCCCTCCAGAACCAGTAGAGAAGTCATCCACTCAAGAGACTGTGGCCTTGCACTCCCTAGGATCGAGCACAGGGCATGATTCCCCCTTCAGAGCATGTGGGCAAGTTACCCACTCGAGAGACTGTGGCCTTGCACTCGCCAGGACAGAGCACAGGGAATTTTGCCCCCTCCAGAGCCTGTGGGCAAGTCGCCCACTCGAGAGACGGTGGCCTTGCACTCCCCAGGACAGAGCAATTGGCATGTTGCCCCCTTCAGAGCATGTGGGCAAGTCACCCATTCGAGAGACTGTGACCTTGCACTCCCCAGGACACAGCGATGGGCATGTTGCCCCCTCCAGAGCCAGTGGGCAAGTCACCCACTCGAGAGACTGTGGCCTTGCAC
This sequence comes from Pleurodeles waltl, assembly GCF_031143425.1. Taxonomy (NCBI): domain Eukaryota; kingdom Metazoa; phylum Chordata; class Amphibia; order Caudata; family Salamandridae; genus Pleurodeles; species Pleurodeles waltl. The sequence continues at coordinate 747,299,563 of NC_090446.1, read as the reverse complement.
TGCCAAGGACAGAGCAATGGGCATGTTGCCCCCTCCAGGACCAGTGGCGTTGTACCATCTTCTGGATGAGGTGCCCCCTGTTCCCCGTCCCTATGAGGTGCCTGCCTATTTTCGACCTGATGCCCCTGCAGCGTTCTCTCTGTGTTGTTGCAAAAGTGAAGTGGGGCCTTGGACTTTGTGATGGGGCCCTGTGGCCCACGAACATTGAGGACTGGGCAGTGTCCCTTGATTTGTACATATGTATATACTTTTTTATTTGGATGCACGTATTCCTACAATATTTATCTTATTACACTCACTATAATCTATTGTTGTTGCCCTTGCATTATTCTTGAGGGGCACTGGATCAATATGCTATGTTACTGCATCTGCTTGTGTGTATGGTGTTGGGGGTGGCGGTGGGGGTGTTGCGTGTTGTGTGTTGCGTGGGTTTGTCACTCTCTTTTTCCTCCCCCCTCCCCTGTGTGCTAGGCTGCTGTACTCACTGTGGTCATCTTCACCTTCGTTGGTGTTCGTAGTGAAGCATCACGTAGAAGAGCATGGGGAAGACATGCAACTCGGGCTCCATGGCGGCGTGGTTCTTCCCAGAGTCTCCACAGGTGAGTTGTTTCCCTTCTATGCAGTGTTCCCGCCAAGCTTTTGATGTCGTTGGTACCGCCCCGGAAAAGGTGGCGTATTGGCATGTCTTAATACAGCGGGTGGAACATTGTCTTCCACCTGGCTGTAGGCGGTTACTGCCGTGGTGTCTGTCGATTCCACCCTGGCAGTCGGTGTGTTAAAGTGGCTTGTCTGTCTGAGCTGTTTCCACGGTGGTCATAATTTTCAGCTAATTACCACCAGCCTGTTGGTGGTATTAGCGCCACTTTATCACTGACCGCCAGGGTTGTAATGAGGGCCCTAATGTTTACCACACAAAAGTAGGATACGTCATGTGGTGAACTTCATTTCAGCACCAATGAATGTATAATTTAGCCACAGAGTGGGACCAGTCATGGTATAGTTTGACTGGTTTATCCCACTTAGCATACACTGATAATTTAGTAAAGCTGTAGAAGATGTGTGTACTGATTGAAGAGCACTGTTTATCTGTACTCATCAATTTCTTAGGCTACAAAATATTAACATAATGCCTGTCACCGTTTTTTTGCTTATGGGTATAATATAGTTTCTGAATTTTGACTGATCCAGCCTGTCCAACAAGTAGTGTGTTTATGTAGCATCATTTAGTTATTTCCATGACATGGGCTGATTTTTTAAAACGCTTGTTGCAGGAAAGTCATCCTTTTTGCCTTGATCATCCCTATTTTTTGACTGATGCTAGTGGCTCCTGGCTCCTGGCTCCTGGCTCTGAAAGTGCGCTGGGCTCTGCTAACTAGGTCCAGTGCTATGTCCTATAAGCTCCCCGTATATGGTAGGTCATGTAAGTTTAGAACCCCTGTGTACTTAATGCACTTAAGTGTGCACTGCTGTGGTGTCTGGTGTCAATATAAAGACAGTCTGGTTTTAAAATAAAACAATGTCCAAATTTGACTTCGGAATTGAAACTCCTTCCAAATCCTTTATGTGCCTTATACATCACTCCTGAGGCCTGCCCTAGGTGCTTCAAGGGTAGGGTGTATTGTTATAAAAAGCAGGGACAACATAAAATATGTTTTAATGGCCCTGCTAAGAGAACACAGCCAAAGTATTTTTTCCTTATTGTAGTGCTGCTACCCCTATAGGCAAAAATTGGGGGCTTTATTAAACTTTATCAAGTCTAACTTTTGATTGGAGCTAGCTAGACATATCATTCAAAATATCCAAATAATGGTTAAAAGGAATCCAACAACTTGACAAGAACAGATTTATTATACCTTTTAAAGGAAAGTCGTTTTAGACTCACTTTCCTGAAGTTACTAAAAGCAGCTATGTAATAGCATCTTCTGCTTGGTCAGCCGTTAACAGTTTGAGGCAATCTGCTCCCTGAGTAGATTTAAAGAGGTCCAGGGCTGCAACAGTACAGCCATTTAGAGGGAGGAGATTTACTTCCTGGATAAGGAAGGGACTGGTAGATAAGCAGGAATTTAAAGGCATGAGTCTCTGCAGAAAATAGATGTCACAGGACCCAGACTACTCTCTGGCTGGATGTGAGCCCCTTCAATTAGATTAGGAGAGGGACTGGAAAGGGCGTATAGTCAGTGGTTAGCCACACCTCTGAGTTGGGCTACACAGACACATACACTGTATCCATTTTGATCTATGGAAGAACATTGCACTCTGGGTCACAATTATGCCACACTTTGCAGTAAGTGGTCATAGCAGGGGGAGGTAGCTTTAACACTATTGGTTGAGGTGAGCCCACCTCCTACCAGCCCTGAATGGAGGATAACTATGGGAGAGCTGCAGGAACTCCTCAGGTCACTATCTAAAACATCAGAAGGAGAAGGGCTGCAGTGCCTGACCCTTGGACTGCACCACAGAATTCCTGCCCTCAGAATAACTGCATCTGCCGCACTCACAAGGCTTCACAAAGAAAGGGCTGTGCCTCACTCAAAGGAAAAGGAGTAGACTCCCAGACCTACAATAGGTACAACAGACGTGGAAGAAGTCACCTGCCAAGCCAAAGAAATTATCACTCCAGCTGACCAGATGCAATTGGATTTTTCCTGGTCTGTGCAAGTGCATTGTGAGAAATTGAGTCCTTGACCTCAAGAGGCAATCCAGAGCCTATAAACCCTTGTCTGGTGCAACTGTATGCTGTTACATCTCTGTCTAATCAGAACTATGTATGGGTTATTGAGACTGACACCTTTTAAACACCCTCAGTACTAGAATATGGATTTTTCCTTTATGGAACATGCTTTATGCATTGATTATGAAGTATCAATTGCTTATTTTTGATTATTGACAAAAATGAATGATTGATGTTTATAAATGTATATGCTAAATCAATAAATATGAAATACTAAAAGATTTGATTAATAACAATTTTAAATTCAGACCAACTATCGTTACTGACTGAAAATACAATTGAACATGTGATTATAATTTAATTTGATGTATAGCTGCTGGTTAATCTCCCCTGATGACAAAGACCTATTAGCCCAGAGTAAAACAGTGGGGTGATTGGTAAAATCTTTTCCATAAACCGATAACATAACCAAGATCCCCACTCCAACAAAGATGGTAGCGAGAGAATGGCTTATGTTATGAGAATGAAGACCTGCAATTAATTGCCCTGAATTAGAGAGGTCCCCATGTCCCATAGCCCAAGGCCTGAATTTTGAAGATCAATTAAGTGCGGTTAGAAGGTGATTGCAGAATTATGGGTTTGAGTACCAGAAGGCCATGTGTTGCAATTGTATTGGTTATTGAGGATCTGTTTAAGTATTTGTTCATGTGTGCTAAATTAATTGGGGATGCTTATGTGCTTATTGCACGTATATTGAAAATGTTTCAGACTACAAATTAGTCCAAGATCCTGGGACAGTTATAAATCAAGTAGAGTTGATTTATGGTTTTCTTGTCTGCTAAGGTTTTGTGGTGGAGGTCGTGAGGTACCATCGACTATACAATTGAGAAAGGGACTATAATAATTTATTGTACTTGTACTAATATTGATTGATGTTAGTGGAACTTATTGCACAAAGTTGAAGCTGCATTGATTATGATGATTTCCTGGTGGTCGTGATTTCATTTGTGTTTGTGGTATTCCTTTTGAATGAGAAAAGTTTGAGGATGTAAAAAACCTAAATATTCCAGTTGTTGAACTGACATTTGTTGTCTTTAGAGGAGCAGACAAAGATAGTTTGTTTTATGTTCGCTTAGAGTTATAGAATTGTGTGCACATGAAACTTGTAATGGAGGGTGAACTTCTACAAGGAGTGAATAGCTGCATCGTAAGGTGCTGTGCTGCGATTGGTCAGTTGGTGTGAGACGCTGCACCGTGATTAGATGGTCTGTGAGCAGAATCACGCTTAGATTGGAAGATGGGCTTACTAAGAAACTAACATATACAGAATAGAATCAAAACATTGGAGATTTGAATTACGTTGTTTGCCATTTGTTGAGTAATCCAAAACCATTAAATGGTTTAAAGCTCTTAAAGGCTTTGTGAGAGGTGATAGAGAGGTGATACGACAATACTAATATGAGTCACCTCCTCTGGGTACACCAGCACATCACATGGAAACCTACACAGTAAAAAGCATTAACTGCTTGGAGAAAACAGCACATTCTAAAGAGAGATAAAAATATTAAACTAGGGTAAGAGAGCAGTGCGCAAGTATGCAGATGCTCAGTGGAAAGCTATAGTTGAAGAAGCTAGACTGTATCCAGGAATTCCTAATTGAAAAACCTGAGAATCAAAAAAGAATGAAGCACAGGGGAATGATGTTGGAAAAGATGGAAAGAAATCAGACACCAATAGTGATTCAGAGGATGAAATTTTGGATGCAGTGTTAGCTGCATGTCCACCACCTTGTGTGTTCCTGCTGCAGATACTGAGGGCTTTTCAACATCTAATGCAGCAGTGGCTACAACCCTTGTTCACCTAAATGTGATTCAAATTGAAAGACCATTACAAATGGCAGCCTGTTATGACACAGCCTGTTGTACAATCTCTTATACCTATTCTTTTGCTGGCATGAGTTGAGACTGTTCCTTCAGTGATGCCTTAAGGTGTTACTGCTTCTACTGTGACTGGACCAACACCTGGTGCTAGAGTTATAATAGTACAGCCATTAGAGATTTACACTGCAACTTCCCCTATTAATATTGTTACACATATTGTAGTTCAAGGAGCTGTTGCAGAAGTACCTTCGAAAGGGTTCATCCTGACGTCGCAGAATTAACTAAATTGTTGCTTGGACAATACCACAAACTGGTCAGTCATTGGGGGAAGAGAGAAGGATGGTCTGTATGAAACCAATGGCACAGGACAAGAAAAATGTATTTGAAGATGGAATGTTACCTCCATGGCTTAAAGACATTGCAGAGACTAAAATGACAGAAAACACAGAAACTCAGGTTGTTGCTATATAAGAGACAGATACAATGAGTGGTAATACCCATCTCCATGGAGGAAATCAAAAGCAACAGCATAATGGATGGGTTCAGCTAATGCAAGTGCTAACAAAGACACAAGTTCCAATGATGCAGGTCCCACAAGCCCCGATGGTGTCTAAAAATATTGGAAATCTGACATTTAATATGAATCAGAAGCCCAGAGCAATTCAAAACCCACTTCAGAATCAGAACCCATTTCAACAGTTCCCTATGTTGGACAGTGAGAGCTCTAGCTCTGGCAATTCACAATGACGGTGCCTGAGAGAGGGAGAAAAATTGCATACTTGGAGTGGACCATTTGTAGAAGGTGAGGTAAATGACCACAAAGTGAAATTTTTTACCGAGACTGGGCTTACTCATTCCGCTATTACAACAGCAAAGTACCAGATCTACTTCTCTCGAGAAAGATCCAAGTTGTAGGGGTTACAAATAAACATATTACAAATACTGTTTCACAAGAAGTTCCTGTTAAAATAGGTTCCTTTGAAGAGAAGCACTAGTTTGTAATATGTGTCTCAAGTCCTGTAAATCTGTTAGGAAGAGATTTGTTATGCAAGTTGAACTGCACACTGGAGGGTGTCACGTTTCAAATTCATGATGAAGATGTTAAACTGAAGTTGGTAACTTTTAGCAAGAATTCTAAAACTCTTTCCCTGTGCAAGTTATATTAAATGCAACAGTGGCAAGTTACTAAATTTATTCTAACTTTTAATTTGACACAAAACTTGCTATTTGTAGCTCCTCCCTATGGAATATAAGATGTTATCATTTTAAAATAAGTCTCTCCATGTTAGCATATGGAGCCTATTAACTACAACGAGAAAAAAATGAATTTGGTTATTTTCCCTCACCAGGGCTTATAAAATATTGTTGAGAAAGCCCCTGCTTATTGTTATTCAGCACCCAACCCTGAGGGCACTTAGGGCATAACTTAGGGGTGACTTATTTGTAAAAATAAGGTATCTTAGTACTTTTTTAATACTTTTAATTACAAAGTCAAATTTGGGGTTACCTTTAACTTAAAAGCTGCCAACAAGGCAGGCCTGCTTTTAAAATGACACTGGGCACCACAGCAGTGTACCCATGGGTGTTCTATCTATGATGGAGTTCCTAAACCTACATTCCCTACCATATACTAGCGACTTATCGGTAGGTTTGTACAGCCAATTATAATTAGCTTAATTTGCATATTCCATTTTACACAGAGCACTAGCCATGGGACTGGTTAGCAGTGCCCAGGGCACAGTCAGAGTCATTATCCACCAGTATCAGTCAGAATGTTTGGGGGTGACCAGGGCAAAATGAAGACTTTCTACAGATGTCTATAATAATGCGTGTTCCTAGAGTAGGTTATCACTTACGTCTTTCCTATTTACACAGCCATTTACCCTCACTTAAGCTGCTCATGTTAAGACTCTACTGAATTTCTTAAACATCTCCTTATTGGACATTCTTCTTTGATTATGTCTTGAATATGAGCTGATATTTGATGCTGAAGCATTATGCTCTTTCATCTCTAATCAGAACTCTTTATGAGTTACTGAGACTGACACCTTTTAATCATCCTCATTACTAGAATGGGGACTCTTTCCTTTTTGGAGCACAATTTATCCAATGATCATGAATTGCTGATTGCTTATTTCTGATCATTGTCAAAAACTAATGATTGGTATTGATAAACGTACACACTGACTCAATAACAATGTTATACTAATAATACTTGAATAATAAAACATGTAAACTCACACCAACTCTCATTACTGAGTGAAAATACAATGAAAATTATTATGATAATTTATTTGATGTGTAGCTCCTGGCTTATCTCAACTAACGACAAAGACCCATCGGCCCAGATTAAAACAGCAGGGATTTATTTCTTGTTGAATGGTATTGTCTTTCTTGTAAACCAATAACTTAACTGAGATCCCCACTCCAGCACAAGTAAATGTCTAGTGCAGTTGTGATGGTTTCATAATGCAGATTATATTCCATTCAATACTCTATGATCACTATTATTTTCTGCTTTGCACAGTTGCCCATATTTACGTGCATCCTATTTAATGTTAATAGCAAGTATCATTTTTTGTAACACTAGTTAGCCCTGACAGAATGCTCTATATTTGTGCACAGGTTCACCCACAGAATATTTAAAAGACCTCTATTGTTTCTCTTTGCTGTACTTTCAGATGTCTCTGTGAGATCATTGACACAAAAAATTAAAGGGCTGTGTCAAAAATGAAATGTTTGCTGCTAACCATGCACACGATCAAGAACACAAAGGAGCTAAACCTTGCTGTGCCTTCTGCTACACACATAGGGCCTTGTATAGAGTTTGGTGGGGGGGCGACCATTGCTATATTAATAGTGACATTGATAGTAATGTGCTCATAATGCGGCAGATGGGAAAGTGGCGAACAGGACACCCACTGCTTTTTGTTGGATGCCCACATCTGCCCAACTTCAAGAAAGCTCCTCAGTAATGTATCCGCATTATACCAGCACAAGTGGTGGTACAGACACGTGGATTAAGGCTTATTCGTTGGAAGAGATTTTGGGGTCTATTCACAAAGGCAATGTTGTAGGTTAGCGGTACAAAAAGTGATGGGAGGGATGTAGTGGAACATGTTGGCCTAGTATTTCTAAATTGTTGTTTTCTTCGATGGGTTGATATACCCAGAATTCATGTCAGCATAGTACAATAGTCTGTAGAATGTTCGGCCAAGTACGATGTGGTGGGTTAGTGTTCCTAGGATGCAGTGTGGTGTGACTGGTAAATGATCCAAGGGTACATTGTGTTTATCTTAGTGTCCTTGGGATGTTTGTCTGTAAGGGGTGATTCCCTAGAGTGGAGCAATGTACAACATTTACCATTCTAATGGCTGATTGGTATCTCCATGATGTAGTGCAGGTCCACAGTGACAGAGTAGTGTCCCAAAGGCACAATGCACGTTTGTGGTTCGTTGCTTCCAGCATGCATGAGATGTGTTAAATAAAATTAACCTTAAAATACAAGTCACATTGTGGGTGCCCATGGAGTCCAGCGGAGAATGTTAATATTCTTAATGTACAGTGCATTGCAACAGGTTAGCATCTACATGGTGCAGTATGATGGTGAGTTACTGTTTTTAGGTGTTTGTGCATGATATTGGGCTCGTGATGAGCTGATATATTCGTTTAAAAAAATAGAATCCCTGCACATGAAAGCACAATCTTCTGTAGAATTGAAACTACATTTGTTTTATAGTATTGTTAAACACAAAGCAATTGTCTGTTGACTGCTAATAAGAAACCTTACACATGTCTTTCCATCACACTCATCAAGAAACCTTATAACAGAGGAGCAATTGTCCACTTAAAACTAATCGAAGTGCACAGCACCCATATCTAGTAATATAAATCTACCCAAACGATCTCTAGATGAACTGTAGTAAGTTAGGTGACCTAGGGCACAGTTCAGCATGATGAGTTGCTGTCACTGAGATTTTATACTACATTGTGGGTCATTGCTCCTAGGATGCAGTTTAGTTGTTATAAGGTAATGCAAGTTGGATACTGCGGGGTAGAAAAGTGAGCTTTAGATGGATTGCTGTGCATCTTTTGATGGTTACTGTACCTAGGAACCAGTACAGCGTGTTTGCATAATGTCTGGTTGATGTTATGTGATGTGTTTGACAGTCTCATTAAGATGTACTGTAAAACTTACTGGCACAGATGTGTTCGGCCTCCACTACGTATAAGAAATTCCAAAGCCAGTTTATTGTTATTATTGAGCTTTGTAAAAACTCTCACTTGTACAAAACAAAAAACGCAGAGTACCTTGGAGATGATTTACCAAGGATGACACTGTGAGGTCGTGTGGGTGATGGGATTCAGATTCTGTCCTTTACCTCAAGACCATGTCACTTCCCACCAAAGAGTGGATGCTTCTTAACCCCTTCGCTGCCAGACCTTTTTCCCCTCATGTGCCAGGCTTTTCTATGGCTATTTGGAGCAGTTTGCACTTAGGTCCTACCTTTTTGTCCACATGAGCTACCCACGCCAAATTTGCGTCCTTTTTTTCAAACATTCTGGGGATTTTAGAGGTACCCAGAGTTTTTGGCTTTCCCTGAAGGAGACCAAGAAATTAGCCGAAATATAGTAAAAATGATTTTTTTTTTTTTAAATGGGAAGAAAAGGGCTGCCGAAGAAGGCTTGTGGTTTTCCCCTGAAAATGGCATTAACAAACGTTGCGTGGTGCTAAAATCACCAGCTTCCCAGCTTTCAGGAACCGGCAGACTTGAATCAGAAAACCCAATTTTTCAACACAATTGTGTCATATTACTGGAACATACCCCATTTTTACTATGTTTTGCGCTTTCAGCTTCCTTCCAGTTAGTGACAGAAATGGGTATGAAACCCTTGCTGGATCCCAGCAAGATAAACATTTCTAAAAAGTAGACAACATTCTGAATTCAGCAAGAGGTAATTTGTGTAGATCCTACAAGGTTTTCCTACAGAAAATAACAGCTGAAAAAAATAATATTGAAATTGAGGTGAGAAAACAGCCTTTTTTTCAACGTTTTACTGTGTAACTTTTTCCTGCCATGTCAGATTTTTTAAAGCAATATACTGTTACATCTGCTGGACTCTTCCGGTTGTGGGGATATATAGGGCTTGTAGGTTCATCAAGAACGCTAGGTACCCAGGGCCAATAAATGAGCTGCACCTTGCAATTGGTTTTCATTCTATACCAGGTACACAGCAATTTATTTGCTGAATTATAATGAGTGAAAAATAGATATCAAGAAAACCTTTGCATTTCCAAAATGGGCACAAGATAGGGTGTTGAGAAGTGTGGTTATTTGCATATCTCTGAATTCCGATGTGCCCATACTAGCATGTGAATTTCAGGGCATTTCATAAATAGATGTCTTTTTTACACACTGTCTTACATTTGGAAGGAACATTTTTGAGAAAGACAAGGGGCAATAACACTTGTTTTGCTATTCTGTATTCCCCCACGTCTCCCAATAAAAATGGTACCTCACTTGCATGGGTAGGCCTAATGCTCATGACAGGCAATGCAACATGGACACATCATATTTTTACATTGATATCTGACGTGTTTTTTGCAAAGTGCATAGCTGTGGATTTTGGCCTCTAGCTCAGCCGACACCTAGGGAAACCTACCAAACCTGTGCATTTTTGAAAATTAGACACCTAGGGGAATCCAAGATGGGGTGACTTGTGGGGCTCTCACCAAGTTCTGTTACCCAGAATCATCTGCAAACCTCAAAATTTGGCCAATAAACACTTTCTCCTCATATTTCGGAGACAGAAAGTTCTGGAATCTGAGAGGAGTCACAAATTTCCTTGTACTCAGCATTCCCTCAAGTTTCTCTATAAAAATGGTACCTCACTTGTGTGGGTAGGCCTAGCGCCAGTTACAGGAAATTCCCCAAAACCCTATGTGGACACATCAAAATGATCTAATACTAAACTGCCTGTTTTTGCGCAGGGGTACCTGCGTTTTTGGTCCTGGGCTCAGCAACCATATAGGGAAACCTACCAAACCCAAACATTTCTGAAAACTAGACACCCGTGGGAGTCCAGGGAGGTGTGACTTGCGTGGATCCCCAATGTTTTCTTAACCAGAATCCTCAGCAAACCTCAAATATAGCTAAAAATCACATTGTTCCCACATTTCTGGGACCAGGACAAAGGTCCTACCACCCAACGTTCCCCTCAGTCTCCTGGTAAAAATTATACCTCACTTGTGTAGGTGGGCCAAGTGCCTGTGACAGGGAAGACCCAAAAAATGTTTTAAGGCTAACAAGTGGAGCAGAAATTATATTGGTACAGATGAGACTATACTGGGTGGTAGGAATTTTGTGGATTCCTGCAGATTTCGGAAGGTTCTATCACAAAAATATGGAGAAAATGTGTTATTTCCAGCAAAGTTGGAGGTTTGCAGGGCATTGTGGGTAAGAGAATGGTGCGGGGTGCATGTGAAGCACACCACCCTACAATCACCCAGATGTTTAGTTTTCAGATGTGTCTAGGTTTTGTGGATTTTACTACATGGCAGCATCCCAAAGTCCAAAAAGTTCAGCCCTTACCATTCCAAGTGGGACAATTTTGAGAGTTAGCCAAGCTTTCATGGCCAAAATGTAAAACCAAAATCCCCAAAAAATGTAATGTCCTTTTGCTTGCAGTGGGATAAGATGTTCTAGTGTGCAAGGAGAGAGCTGAAAGACTGTTACCCGCTTCAGTTGGGGTGGGGGCATAACCAGGCCCATACTGGTTGGTAGCCACCACCCCAGTAGTTTTTTATTTTTTTATTCCCTGGCATAGAGTAGACTTTCTGCCCCCCTGGGGTGTGGATTGGTGGTAATTGCCCCTTCTGCCCACTGGTTGGCAGAACAACTTTGGCCCTATTTATTTGGGATAGGGAAATGGCAATACCCCCACCCTTCTATTTTGAAAACAAATCTTCCCTGGTCTCTGGTGGACTTCCTTCCCCGCTTGGGGGCATATGGGCCTTCCAAAATTATACCTATCTGCTCCCCAGGGGCGCAGATATGGGCAACAGTAATGTGCCCCAATGAAGGCTGCCCCCCTAACAAAACACACACATCAATCCCAGGTGCCTAAGTGGTTTCTGCCCTAAAATAAATTTGTCCCCCAGGGGAGCGACCCTTGCATGAAATTGGTGAAAAAAATCCCTGGGGTCAAGTGGTTTCTGTCCCTTTTGGGGCAGATCAGCCTAATAAAAATAGGCCAATCTGCCCCCAAGGGGGGAAAAAAAGGCCTAAAATAATTTTGCCCCCACCCACGGGAATGACCCTTGCCTAAGGGGTTGCTCCCCTTGCGTGAAATTGACACAAAAAAATAAAAAACCCTGGTGTCTAGTGGTTTCTGCCCTAATAAAAATAGGGCGATCTGCCCTAAGGGGGGCAGAAATGGCCTACAACAAATTCCCCCCCCAGGGGAGCGACCCTTGCCTAAGGGGTTGCTCCCCTCACATGAAACTGACAAAAAAAATCCCTGGTGTCAAGTGATTTCTGCCCCCTTGGGGGTAGATCGGCCTAATAAAAATAGGCCAGAAATGGCCTAACTACAATTTGTCCCCCAGGGGAGCGACCCTTGCCAACATGAAAACATAAAGTAAACAAAAAAAATATCCCCGGTGTTTAGGGGTTTCTGCCCCCACCCTTGGGGCAGATCAGCCTAATTATAATAGGCTGATCTGCCCCTGGGGGGGGGCAGAGGCCTAAATATATTTTGCCTCCCATGGGGAATGGCCCTTGCCCAAGGGGCCGCTCCACTTATGTGTAAGTATAAAAAAAAAAATACCTGGTGTCTAGTGGGCATTTCTACTGCCCGATCTCAGCAGAAATGCTTGCACAGACATGAAAGGAAAGGAAAAGCCTTTCCTTTCCTTTCATGCCTATGTCTGCCCCCTCCCCACAATCGGAAGGGAAATGCTTAGCATTTCTCTTCTGCATGCTTCCAGCAAGATGGGAGGTGACCTCTGATGACCTTCAGCACGCGATTGCGTGATGACGTCATCAGACATCACTGGGAGGGACCAGGGTGGAAGGGGAAGTGATTCCCCTTCCATCCCTGAGGAGGTGGTGGGTGGGAGGCCCACGTCCCCCATGGGCCGGGTGCAGAACGAGCTGGTCTCGTCCTCGGCATATGAGCACCATGGCCGAGGGCGAGACCAGCTCGCCCAAGGCATCCAAGGGGTAACAGAGAAACTGGACCACCAGGAAATTTAAGTGAGTAGAACCGATATAAACATTTCTCATCTGTACAAGTAACTTTATTGCCGGAAATCTTTTGACAGCTTTTGTTTTGTCTTGTTAAACGCAACCCGCAACCTTGATATATTTCCAATACAAAGAGGGCATAATTTGTTCTGAAAGTATGATTTGTACAAGCTCTTTTCAATTGAGAAAAGTGTGTTTTATATATTTTAACAATGTACATTGTCTGGCTTCGAACCTGGTCCACAGAGAAAGATGAATTAACACAACAGGCCTTAATGATTGACTTGAAGCGAAAGGTGCTGTTTGTAATTGTGAGAACACTAAGGTCTGTTCCACATACATGTTATGCAAAGAGCTCTAGAAATAATAATGAACTTTTTAAGCGAATGGTTTTCTACATGGGTAGCATCTTTATCTGTAAATTTTATGCACAGGAGTGATCAACAATTAATTTGAATATAGCTCTTGACACATGAATGATGGTAGTCCTTTGTGGTGTGCATGCCTTCCAATCTGAGAAACAAAAACAAAAAACTAGAGTGGGTGCCTGCTTCAGTCCCAGGCGGACGGGTGAGTGCACATTGCCCCATGGGGACTGGAGAGTGCTGTTGCGATCAAGGTTTTTAGTCTCAATGGGAGGCACAACATCCATTTCCTGTGCAAATCACTTAATCTCTCCATGCCTGTGAAGTGCTCGGATACCTTCTTTGGGGGTTCAAACTATGTATAAAGTAGCAAATCAATTAAGAAAATAAGTTCTGAAACCAAAGAGGATGAACACAGTACTTGGGCCTCTGGACACTGATAAGAGCAAGCTCATGAGGAACAGGCATTAGTAAATGCAGGGAATAGTGCTTCAGGCAATAGAAACAAAGGAAAAGTAAGTACAAGGAAAGGAACCAATGAAAAGCAAGAAAAGATTGGGGGATTTAAGCCCCTTTAAGATTTATATTAAATACAATAGATTTCACAAGCACAGTGCAAGCACTGTGCAGGCTAAACCTAAAGAAAGGAGTACCTCCATTCTTTAATAATAAGATATCACTGGACCTTCAAAACAATATGGTAGAGCATAATAAGTATAATGGCCCAAGATTGTAAGACTAACACTAATCACCGGAATTGAGAAAGCAGTTGCTACACAGTTCTATAACACAGTCAAAATCCAAGACCTTCTGTCTGCAAGCATCCTCTTCAAAACTATCTGAAGCATATTCAAGGCACTCAATGAAGGCCCACCATCAAAGCTATCCATCAGGGATTTATAACATATGTAGCAATAGAATCTTTAGATTTGAGACCCGAAGTCACCAGAAAGGGAAACTAAGGCACCAGACCACCTACAAAGTCCCAACAGTTCGGCGCACCCTTACAACAGAAATTCCCCAAAGTGCCTCCATTTTACGCTTTAGTATATATCTCAAACATATACTTCTTTAGCAACATTGCATCTATGTGTGATTCACACCAACCTGAATCAACTAAATGCCAATTGTACCGTATGGTACCCTCCACAGGTAGGCAGTTGTCACTGTCATCCTTCCAATCCACAGCTAACCTAATTGATTTGTATATATCCCTTGTTTTGTGATATGCGTTATTGCTTTGTTCCTAATTCTGTACTATATGCATTCATACATACATGTATTATGGACAGTTTGATTAATGCAACCAGCTCATTTCATTTATTCGGCCCTGAAGTGCTTACGGGCTTCTTAGAAGGTAATGAGACTTTTGGTCTTGCTCTAAAACCACATTTCACAATTCCTTTTACGGATAACAAGATAGCTAATGCAGAAAAGACATCTTTGATTTACAGAGCAATACATATAATCTTTTATTATGAAATATTGATTGCATATAACATTAGTAATTCAGAAACAAAGTGATTACCATTTTGTAGCCATTGGCAACTGGGAATATGCATTTGTCTAAATCGAAATTTTCAATAAATTTAACAGTTTTACGCAGAAAAATACACAGAATCCTGCTGATATTCTCTGAATGTCTCCTGAATAATATTTCATTAAAATGTCCCTTAGGAACTGAGTATATTTTTGCATATATTTCGATGCCCTAAGAAGGAGCGCACATGTGGAGTCAGTGTCCTCATTTCAAAGCCCTGCCAGACACACTGGCATCATCAATAAGATGCCATGAGAGATCATATCATAGTTACAGGTATTGGGACATTGAAAGGAAATTATGGCCCATTATTAGAAGATAGGTTGTAATTCCCGTTTACCGCTTTGCTGCTAGGCTACCCGTCCCCTCCCCCATGCTAAGCCTTTTTTGGCTATTTTGGGTAGTTTGTGCCTAGGTACTCATAACCCTTCGTCTACATAAGTATCCACACCAAATTTGCATCTTTTTTCCCAACATCCTGGGGATTCCAGAGGTATCCAGGGTTTGGGTTTGTGGATTTCTGGATGGGACTGACAAAATAGCCAAAATACAGCTAAAGTTTGGGATTTTGGGGACACATGGGGAGATAGTGCTGCAGAAGAAAGCATTTGCTTTTTTTCTGTGCAAATGGCATAAAAAAGGTCTCAGAGTGTTAAACTCACCATTTTCCAGCTTTCAGAAAAAAGCAGACTTGAATCAGAAAATCAAAAGTTTCAACACAGTTCTTGGCATTTTACTGGGACAATGACCATTTTTCCTATTTTTGTGCTTTGAACCTCCTTCCAGTTAGTAGTAGAAATGGGTATGAAAAATAGTGGATCCAGGTTTTGCTACGGAAAAAAACAATTCAAATACAAATATGTAAATTGACTTGAAAAAAACAGCCATTTGTGTCTATGTTTTAATCTGTAACTTTTTTCTAAGTATGGCATATTTTTAAAAGCAATGCACTGTTACGTCCATTGGACCCTTCTAGTTGTTGAGGGTCTGTGCTGGACCTGGCTTTTTGACAGGGTCATCCCCAAACTTTTTGCCTCCTTCCTCCTATATTTTCTGACCTGTTGTTGTTGGCCTTTGAACTCAGGGCACTTTACCACTCCTAACCAATGCTAAAGCATATGCTCTGTGTAAATTGTACTGTTGATTGGTTTATCTATGATTGGCTATTTGATTTACTTGTAAGACCCTAGTAGAATGCACTATATGTGCCTAGGGCCAGTAGATTAAATGCTACTAGTGGGCCTGCAGCACTGGTTGTGCCACCCACTTCAGGAGCCCCTTAACCTTGTCTCAGGCCTGCCATTGCAAGGCCTGTGTGTGCAGTTTCACTGCCACTTTGACTTGGCATTTAAAAGTACTTGCCAAGCCTAAAACTCCCCTTTTTCTACATATGTCACCCCTAATGTGTGCCCTAGGTAACCCCTAGAGCAGGGTCCTGTGTGGGCAAAAGGCAGGACATGTACATGTGTAGTTTATATGTCCTGGCAGTGTAAAACTCCTAAATTCGTTTTTACACTACTGTGAGGCCTGCTCCCTTCATAGGCTAACATTGGGGCTGCCCTCATACATTGTCGAAGTGGCAGCTGCTGATCTGAAAGTTGCAGGAAGGTCATATTTAGTATGGCCAGAACGGTAATACAAAATCCTGCTGACTAGTGAAGTCGGATTTAATATTACCATTCTAGAAATGCCAGTTTTAGAAAGTGAGCATTTCTTTGCACTTAAATCTTTCTGTGCCTTTAAATCCACGTCTGGCTAGGTTTAGTTGACAGCTCCTTGTGCATTCAGTCAGACACACCCCAAACACATGGTACTCAGCCTCACTTGCATACATCTGCATTTTGAATGGGTCTTCCTGGGCTGGGAGGGTGGAGGGCCTGCCCTCACACAAAGGACTGCCACACCCCCTACTGGGACCCTGGCAGACAGGATTGAACTGAAAGGGGACCTGGTGCATTTCTGAGCCACTCTTTGAAGTCACCCCCACTTCAAAGGCACAATTTAGTATAAAACAGGGCCTCTGCCCTACCTCATCAGACACTTGCTGGAGAAGAAACCTGCACCAGAAACTACATCCTGCCAAGAAGGACTGCCTGGCTGCTCAAAGGACTCACCTGTCTGCTTTCTACAAAGGACTGCTGCCTTGCTGTTGGCCTGCTGCCTTGCTGATCTCTTGTCTGGCTGTAAAAGTGCTCTCCAAGGACTTGGATAGAGCTTGCCTCCTGTTCTCTGAAGTCTCAGGACCAAAAAGACTTCTCTTTTTCATTTGGACTCTTAGTGCGCAGAAAATGTAGACGCACAGCTTGCTCCGTGGTGAGAAAATCGCTGCACGCCGACGCTGCTTGACGTGACGCCTACGGGGCGGCCGGAACTTTGACGCACGACCTTGCATGGACAACGCCGCCCAACTTCCAGAGGGAAAATCGACGTGACGCCTGCCGTGAGAAAGAAAATTCAACGCACAGCCTCGCGGAACAATGCGCAGACAGAAAACAAGTAGAAGAATCCACGCACAGACCCTGGGACATCTGGTAATCCCGCGATCCATAGAAGGAGACGGTCCGCTTGCCGGAAAATGACGCATGTCTTCCCTGAGTGAAAAATAATGACGCAAGTCCGTGTGTGAAGGGGCGCAACCGACACACACATCATTTTGTTCTCCCGTAGAACGACGCACGTCTCCCCGCGTGACAAATAACAACGCAAGTCAGTGTGTGAAGGGGCCTAACCGACGCACACACCATTTTTACACGCATCTCCTCTTCTGCGGCCCTCTGCGGAGATTTTCCACTCCAAACCAGGTACTTTGTGCTTGAAAGAGACTTTGGTGGTCATTACAACCCTGGCGGACTGTGTTAAAGTGGCGGTAAGACTGCCAACAGGCCAGCGGTAAAAAAATTGCAATTATGACCGTGGCGGAAACCGCCAACAAAGACAGCCACTTTAACACTCCAACCGCCACGGCGGTATAAACAATCAGCGTGCACCTATGACATAGGGGAGGCAAAAAACAGGGACACACACACGCAACACCCCAAACCCCACCCCCATCCTCACCCACTACAACACACACACCAATGCATATCTATACATTACAGTAACACCCCCCACCCTCCCCGGAAGAATGCAAAGACAAAAGGAAATGAGTGGAACCATTGTAATATATCAAAATACAGTAAGCAAATATATACATATATATATACACAATAAACAAAATATACACCACGATTAGTAGTGCAGGTATTGCACCATTCATAGTCCATGGAACACTGGGCCCAAAATGCATGGGTGAGGCCCACACAAAATACCCGATCCAAACGGAGAGAACACTGCAGGGGCATCAGATCGAAATACAACAGGCACCTCAGGGGGAAGGGAAGGGGGGGGGCACCTCAGCCAGAGGAGTGCACCACGCCAGATCCACGAGGGGGCTCCTTGCCCATTGATGTATCCTGGGGAGTGCAAAGCCACAGTCTCTTAAGTCTCTACAGTGGGTGGCTTGCCCACTGTTCCATCCTGGGGAGTGCAAAGCCACAGTCTCTCGAGTCTCTACAGTGGGTGGCTTGCCCACTGTTCCATCCTGGGGAGTGCAAAGCCACAGTCTCTCCAGTCTCTACAGTGGGTGGCTTGCCCACTGTTCCATCCTGGGGAGTGCAAAGCCACAGTCTCTCCAGTCTCTACAGTGGGTGGCTTGCCCACTGTTCCATCCTGGGGAGTGCAAAGCCACAGTCTCTCCAGTCTCTACAGTGGGTGGCTTGCCCACTGTTCCATCATGGGGAGTGCAAAGCCACAGTCTCTCAAGTCTCTACAGTGGGTGGCATGCCCACTGTACCATCCTGGGGAGTGCTAAGCCACAGTCTCTCAAGTGGATGCTGTTCTCCACTGGTTCAGGAGGGGGACTGGTGCCCAGAGTGCTTCATCCTGCCAAGGACAGATGTAGTGGATGCAAGTCTCCACTAGTTCTGGAGGGGGACTGGTGCCCAGAGTGCTTCATCCTGTGCAGGACAGATGGAGTGGATGCAAGTCTCCACTGGTTCTGGAGGGGGACTGGTCCCCAGAGTGCTTCATCCTGTGCAGGACAGACGGAGTGGATTCAAGTCTCCACTAGTTCTGGAGGGGGACTGGTGCCCAGCGTGCTTCATCCTGTGCAGGACAAACGGAGTGGATGCAAGTCTCCACTGGTTCTGGAGGGGGACTGGTGCCCAGAGTGCATCACTCACCCCGTGACGGTCCCTGTTACGTCACTGCCCCTGCCGCTCATGGGCTAGTGGTGCTTGAGTTGGCGGTCTTTGCCCTGTTCAGCGGTGCTTGCCCTGTTCAGGGTACTTGAGTTGCCAGTGTCAGACCTGTTCAGCGGTGCTTTCCATGGCGGTGCTTGCCCTGTTCAGCGGTGCTTGCCCTGCTCAGCAGTGCTTGAGTTGCCAGTGTCAGACCTGTTCAGCGGTGCTTTCCATGGCGGTCTTTGCCCTGTTCAGAGGTCCTTGCCAAGGCGGTCCTTCATTGCCCAGCAGGGCTGTGGCTGGCGGTCCTTCATGGGTCAGCTGGGCTGTGGCTTGCAGGGCCCTCCTGGCCAGCTGGGCTATGGCTGGCAGTGGCCTCCTGGGCAGTGACTCTGGAGGTGGCCTCCTGGGAAGTGACGATGAGGCTGGCCTCCTGGGCAGTGACTCTGGCAGTGGCCTCCTGGGCAGTGACGATGAGGCTGGCGGTGGCCTCCTGGGCACTGAGGATGGGGCTGGTGGAGGCCTCCTGGGCAGTGACTCTGGCGGTGGCCTCCTGGGCAGTGATGATGAGGCTGGCCTCCTGGGCAGTGACTCTGGTGGTGGTCTCCTGGGCAGTGATGATGAGGCTGGCGGTAGCCTCCTGGGCAGTGACGATGGGGCTGGCGGAGGCCTCCTGGACAATGACGATGGGGCTGGCCTCCTGGGCAGTGACTCTGGCGGTGGCCTCCTGGGCAGTGACGATGGGGCTGGCGGAGGCCTCCTGGCCAACGGGGATGATGGCGGCCTTCTCCGCGGTGCTGCTCCTCCCAGACTTTGGAGATTTCTTCTGCCCCTTCCGCACCTTGGGAGGAGTCCCAGCTGAGTCAACACTCCTCCCGGGACCCCTGTGAGCGGCTTTGCTGGCTGGAGTCTTCCCCCTATCCCGCCGGGCACTGTCCAACTTCTGGTGCTTCACGGGGGGACTGGCTGTGCTGTGGCTCCGTGATACACTGGCTGGCCTGGTGGCCGGTGCACTCCACGAACCTGTAACAACAGGCACCACTGGGCCCGGAGATTTTTTGGCTGAGGTGCTAGCACGGGACCTATGAGTTGGACGGGGGGGGGGAATAGGTTAAGGGTGGACAGGAAAAGTTTTTGGGACACACTGGGACGGGTAGCTGGAGGGGGTTTGGGAGTGGAGGAAGAGGTGGTGGTTGTAGGAGGTGTAACTTTAGTGGATTTGGGTGCAGGTGCATGGGCTGGAGGCTGTCGTGAGGTGGATGGCTGTTGGGTGGGTGTGTGCCTGCGTTTGTGTATCTTCTGAGGGGGGTCACTGACACACTGGAAGAGGACACAGGGGAGGTGTAAATGGTAGTGGGGTGGTGAGTGCACGTGAGGGGGGTGTGTTGGTGGGTGTGCTGGTGCGGGACGTAGTGGCTGTAGTGGTAGTGCATGCAGGTGTGAGTGTAGACGAGACTGAGAGGGAGGAGGAATACGAGGAGGAGGGGGACACAGCGGAGGCAGTAGATGTTGGTGTGTCTGTATGTGTGTGATGCTTGCGTGAGTGCCTGTGGGATGTGTGGTGCTTATGTTTGCCTGAGCTTCCCTTGTATGGTGAGGTGTGTGCAGGCCGGTCTGATAGTGTGCTTGGGATAGGCAGAGGTACAGGGGATTGGGTCTTGGTGGAGAAAGTTGGAGGGGGAGGCTAGACACAGGGACAGTGGCTGCCATCAGTACTGAGGCTAGAGTTTGAAAGGTTTGATGAAGGGCAGCCTGACCAGAATGAATGCCCTCCAGGAATGCATTTGTGTGTTGCAACTCCCTTTCTACACCCTGGATGGCATTCAAAATGGTAGACTGCCCAACAGTGAGGGACCTGAGGAGGTCGATGGCCTCCTCACTGAGGGCAGCAGAGGTGACAGGGGTAGGGGCTGAGGTGCCTGGGGCGAAGGTGATGTCCACCCTCCTGGGTGAGTGGGCACAGGGCGAAGGCTGAGGGGCTGCTGGGAGGGTGGTGCTGGTAGGGGGGGTGGCGGCTGTACCTGTAGAAGTTGGGGGCACAGATGTTGCTGCCACCACAAGGGAGCTCCCATCGGAGGATGAGTCCGTGTCGCTGGTTGCAGATCCTGTGACCGCCGTGGTGCCCCCCTTGCCCTCCGTCCCACTGGTGTCCATAGTGTGGCCCTCCATGGCCATGTGGGATGCAGCTCCCTCGGGCTCCGGTGCCACTGTTTCTCCGCCTGATGACGCTAATGCACACAAGAACAGGGAGACCACAAAAAGGGGGGACAACAGAAGAAAGACAGATTGAGTGCATGGCTTACCGCTACCATTGGCGGACAATACAGACACAGCAGCCCCCTGCACTACATCGCGCTGTTGGGCTCTACAGACGCAATTGCTGGGAAATGGCCTACAAGGCTATGGACGACATCTGCACACATAGATGACACAGGGACATGAATACCTGTACTTGGCCTGCCTTACGGAGGGGCCTACCCTAAGGAACTCGCCCTGGCCTAGGGAAAACCCACAGCCCTCCTTCCCCACCCAGACACCTTCACTGCACGCAAAGTCTGTTTAATGATAGTGTACTCACCCCCTTGTGTCTGCTGTGATGCCCTCAAGCGCCCATCCAACTCAGGGTAGGCCACCGCCAGGATACGGAACAATAGGGGGGTCATGGTTCGACAGGGACCCCTCCCACGCTGGGAGGCCATCCCCAGCTGAGCCTCCGCCATCTTCTTGCTCCAGCGGCGAATTTCCTACCATCTTTTACGGCAGTGGGTGCTCCATCTGTGGAGAAGTGTGGCTCAATGGTTAGAGCGGCAGACCCTGAAGCAGAGATCTGGCTCAAGACCAGGGTTCAAGTCCCGCTTCGGCAGGTCTTGGGCTCAATTCCCCTTGACCAGATAACTCTCGCCTCAGTGCCTAATCTAATTCATGGGTCCCACTCTGCAACTCTGGGCAATAGCTTGCTTAATCTCCACAACGGCCCCAACAGCGCTTGGATGCCTGGCTTCACCCTGGGGGTGCTCAGGAGTGGGCGCCTCACAGGGAAAAGCCAGGAGGGGTTCCATAGCGGTATGAGTACAGCGCCTTGAGACCCTAACGGGTGAGTAGTGCGCTATACAAGTGCTAATTTACCCCCAGGGTCCGGACGTCCTTGGCAATGGCATGCCAAATATCCTTCTTCTGGTTGGCGCTGACCTACATGACATGTACAGGGGAAGAAGAGAAGTCATTACCAACTGCACCGTCAAAGTGAGTGGCCCACATCCCTACCCTTGCCATGTGGCACATGCATTCACAATCATTCTTGCACGCAGAACTGTGCCCCCTTCCTTCTTACAACAAGCCCTCTCCACAAAGGCGTAGCCCATACAACATGCTCTCTGTGTACTTACCTGTTGGTCTGGAGGACCGTAGAGTAGCGTGTACTGGGGAGGACCCCGTCGACGAGCTTCTCCAACTCCTCTGCAGTGAAGGCAGGGGCCCTTTCCCCAGACGCACGCGCCATTGTCTCTTCCAGACTGAGGTCACAGCAGCACTTGCAGTGTAGGTCCTCTCCTGTCAAAGATCAGGTATCGAGTGATTCAACAGCTAGAAAATGGCGGTCACGTCCGCGGCGGTCACGTCCGTGGCAGTGCGTACCATCCCCGCCGGCGTACATCGTCATTGGCTCCTGGGACCCATATGGTCCAATGTTAACCAATGCAGCATTGCGCTGCGGTCTATGACCGCCTGCCGCGACGGTGTACAACGCCAGCGCAATTACCTCACATCCCATTGTCCCGCTTTAGAGGTCAGGCAGCCGCCATTTCAGGGGCCCACATGGCCTAATTACCAACTGCATCACACATACCTAGGCCTTGTCTCACAACACAAATACAGGCCACATTTTGTGTATGAATGGTGTTCTGGGTGGACTGTGGGTACATACCTCTGAGTTTTTTGACTCTGTGGTCGCTGTTGTCCTTCATAGGCACCGTCCGCCGGGACATGTGAGGAGATGGGGGCATCCTCCGGTGTACCGACCGCTGGTGGACCTGTCGACAATGGAGGAAAGAAGTTTGATCATCACCTACAGCTTTGACCGTGCCACAATCCAGGAACTCTGTACCCAGTTGGAGCCTGACCTGATGTCAGCAATCCGCCATCCCACATGAATCCCCCCTCAAGTGCAGGTGCTATCAGTGCTCCATTTCCTTGCAAGTGGGTCATTTCAAACAATAGTGGCCATGGCATCAGGGAAGTCCCAGCCTATGTTTTCCAACGTGTTGTCCACAGTGTTGTCTGCCCTTCTGAAACACATGCGGAGCTATATCGTTTTCCCTCAGGTGGAGGACTTGCCTGCAGTGAAAGGTGACTTCTATGCCCTTGGACATATCCCCAACATCATAGGTGCCATTGATGGGACCCATGTAGCTTTGGTCCCCCCACACAGGAGTGAACAGGCAGGTGTATAGGAACCGGAAGAGTTATCATTCCATGAATGCCCAGATGGTATGTTTGGCAGACCAGTACATCTCCCATGTAAATGCTATGTTCCCTGGCTCAGTGCATGACGCCTACATCCTGCGGAATAGCAGCATCCCTTATGTGATGGGTCAACTCCAGAGGCACCGGGCGTGACTGTTGGGGGACTCTGGTTACCCCAACCTGTCATGGCTACTGACCCCAGTGAGGAATCCCAGGACCAGGGCAGAGGAACGCTACAATGAGGCCCATGGGCGGACTAGGAGTGTGATCGAACGCACCTTCGGCCTCCTGAAGGCCAGGTTCAGGTGCCTCCATATGACAGGTGGATCCCTATTCTACTCACCAAAGAAGGTGTGCCAGATCATCGTGGCCTGCTGTATGCTTCACAACTTGGCTTTGCGACGACAGGTGCCCTTTCTGCAGGAGGATGGTCCAGATGGCGGTGTTGTGGCAGCTGTGGAGCCTGTGGACAGTGATGAGGAGAAAGCAGAGGAAGAAGACATTGAAAACAGGGACTCAGTCATCCAGCATTATTTCCAGTGACACACAGGTGAGAAAACATTCCTGCCTCCTACAAGTACTTTTACACTTCTACCTCTATCCTGCCTGTCGATTTCACCCATTGTATGGTCACTGAATTGTAATTTTCCCTTACGGTTTCACAGGTGTGGTTTCCAACGTGTGTCATCTGCTTAGATTCCTCATGGACTTGAGATGTGTGACATAGGTATGTTGACATTACATTTGAAAATGCATTTTGTCACTGTCATTGCTAATACACAATTTCAAAATCACACACTGACCCCAGATTGTTTTGTGCTTCAAGGGTGCTTATTGAAGTGCTCAAAATTGGAGGGGGTAGTAAAATGGCGAGGGGGGATGGTGGAGGAATGTTTATGGTAGAGTCCAGTCTATTAGTCTCACAGGTGCATTGCCCATATGGGCATAGGAAGTGGAGCTGGGGCAGTTCCAATATAGACAGGGTTACAAAGTGGAACAGTGGTTTGACAGTCAGGGTGGTCTAATTTCTTGGGGGGGGGTCTTGGCATCGTGCTCTGTCTTGTTCCTGGATCTCAGGGACCGCTTGTGGGGTGATTCTCCATCTGCAGTGGGTGTGGTGGTCCTGTGGAAGTGCCTCCTGTCCACTAGCGCCAGCGGAGGTGGTGGGTAGTTCATCGTCCATGCTAGTGTCAGGTGTCAGGGGCCCCTTGTAGTGCCACAGTGTCCCTCCTTGTGTTAAGTATTTCCTTCAGCACCCCTACGATGGTGCCCAGGGCGGAGCTGATGGTTCTGAGTTCCTCCCTGAACCCCAAATACTGTTCCTCCTGCAAGCGCTGGGTCTCCTGAAACTTGGCCAGGACCGTTGCCATTGTCTCCTGGGAGTGGTGGTATGCTCCCATGATGGAGGAGAGGGCCTAGTGGAGAGTGGGTTCCCTTGGCCTGTCCGCCCCCTGACGCACGGCAGCCCTCCCAGTTCCCCTGTGTTCCTGTGCCTCCGTCCCCTGGACCGTGTGCCCACTGCCACTGCCCCCAGGTCCCTGTTGTTGTTGGGCTGGTGGGTTATCCTGGGTTCCCTGTAGTGGTGGACATACAGCTAATTGACGTGTCCTGTGGATGGAGGTATTGGCCCCCTGGGTGGGTGCTGTGCTGGTGTTACCAGAGGGTGGAAGGTCTGTGGTGGGCTGTGCCTGTGTGAGGGGAACTGACTGTCCTGAGGTCCCAGATGGTCTGGGCTGGTCATCTAGATCCAGTTTGACAGAGCTGCTGTCATCACTGTGGGCCTCTTCTGTGGGTGGGTTGGAGATGTCTGGACCCTCCTGTCTGGTTACGTTGGGTAGTGTTCCTGCAGGGGTGTAAAAGCATGATTATTGCATCTATGTGTGTCATGGTGTGCAATGGGTGGGTGACTGTGTACCCCAGTGCTAGCATTCCTGTGTGGGGGCTTGTGTGATGATGGTTGAGGGTGGTGTTATGGGTGTGTGCATTGGGCATGCTTTAGTGATGGGTGTCCATGCTTTGTTGTGTCTTGCAGGGCTTGGTGTTGGGATGTGTGGTTTGTGTTATTAGTACATTTGTGAGGAGTTGGAGTGATAGGGGAGGGGGCGAAGGTGGGGGTCTGTGATAGCATGCAGGTAGGGTGGGGGATTTGATAGTTAAAGGTTTGACTTACCAGAGTCCATTCCTCCACCGACTCCTGCGAGGCCCTCAGGATGCAGAATCGTCAAGACCTGCTCCTCCCATGTTGTTAGTTGTGGGGGAGGAGGTAGGGGTCCGCCGCCAGTCCGCTGTACCACGATGTGGTGTCTTGAGACCACCGAACGCACCTTTCCCCGTAGGTCGTTCCAACTCTTCCTGATGTCGTCCCAATTTCTTGGGTGCTGTCCCACTGCTTTGACCCTGTCGACTATTCTTCGCCATAGCGCCATCTTCAAAGCTATGGAGGTGTTCTGCACCTGGGATCCAAATAGCTGTGGATCTACCCGGACGATTTCCTCCACCATGACCCTGAGCTCCTCCTCAGAGAACCTGGGGTGTCTTTGCCGTGCCATGGGGTGGTGTGGGTGATGTGTGGGGTGGTGTGTGTGGTGATAAGTGTTGTGATATGTAGTGGTGTGTGGTGTTTTGTGCGTGGAAGTTGTGTGGGTGATGATGTTGAGTGCCTTTGGCTGCTAGTTTGTGGATGGTGGTGTTTCTCTCTCACCTTCTATCTGAATTTGTGGTTGTAGGGGTTTGTGGGTGATGTGGGTGTGTGTTTTATATTTTATTGAGTGTGTGGGAGTGGTGTGTGTATGTGTATCAGGTGTGTGTATTTGGAATTGTCCAATGGGCTGTGTTTTGGAGATGTGTGTGTATTTTGAGCGCAGC
The DNA here is from genome assembly GCF_031143425.1 of Pleurodeles waltl. NCBI lineage: Eukaryota > Metazoa > Chordata > Amphibia > Caudata > Salamandridae > Pleurodeles > Pleurodeles waltl. The sequence continues at coordinate 747,273,312 of NC_090446.1, read as the reverse complement.
AGTGTGTACCGCCAGTGGAATACCGCGGTTGAAAGACCACTGCGTGGATTCGTGGGTCGTGATAGCATGGGCGTATTCCTGTTGGCGTGACGGAGGAGGTTTGTTTTCACCAGTTTATCACTGACCTTTGTTGTGGCGGACTTGTGTGGGTGTCTGAATTTTGTCGGATTTCGAGATGTGGGTCATAATAGCTGTGGCGGAATTCCGCAGCCGCGGTAGTGTGTTGGCGGTGTTCTGCACGGAGGTAAGCGGCTTTTAACGCCAATGTTGTAATGACCCCATTTGTTTGCTTTTTAAAGACTTAAGACACTTCATATCACTTTTTAGTGATATCTTTACAAATTCATATTGCATCTTTGATCCTTTTGACCTGCAAATATCCAGATAAATATATATTTTTCTAAACACTGTGTGGTGTATTTTTGTGGTGCTATATTATGTTATTGCATGATTCATTGCACAAATGCTTTACACATTGCCTTCTAAGTTAAGCCTGACTGCTCGTGCCAAGCTACCAGAGGGTGGCCACAGGATAATTTGGATTGTGTGTGACTTACCCTGACTAGAGTGAGGGTTCTTGCTTGGACAGAGGGCAACCTGACTGCCAACCAAAAACCCCATTTCTAACATTGGTGATCAGCGGTGAGGATAGGACTTGTGTTTGTACAGTGACATACAGTAGCTAAGTATTTCACTACCTACCCACAGATGAAGGTCAACTTGATTTTTCATCTTTTTGCTTTTGGTTCTCTGATGTCCTCCTGGATATATTATTGATATTTTGGACTTTGGATTCTGGTTTTTGCCTGTGATACCTTATCAGATTGAGAATGGGTATCTACCGTGTGTCATTCTTTGTGCCTACTGAATCCCTCACTGAGGCTGACCTAAGGAGGCTTTGCAGAAAATGGGGACTTCCTATGTCAAGGAGATCTACTAAGATGGAACTGCTAGATACCTACATAACCTGGGGGGAAGAAAGATGGGCAAAGGAAGAGGCAGCAAAAAAACAAATGACTAAGTACTCCTCAGATGAGGAGGAGGACTGCTCAGATGAGGAGGAAGACAACTCAGATGAGGAAAGAGAACCAGTGAATGGCTCCTAGAGGCAGAGAGGTCGCTAGAGGAGCTAGATGACTTTAATGAAAGGGCTGAGGCACCAAGAGCCTTAGCCCTGGAAAAAGAAAGGATTGCAGCTCAGGAGCTGAGCTGTGAAGAGCTGAAACTGGAGGCAGGAAGGGCTGAGTTCAGTTCAGATGGTGGCAGCACAAATCTTGCATCCAGTACCGCTGAAGAAGGGCACAAGCCCAGAGATGTGGTACCCAACTTGAAGAAGGGAGTTGACATACCCCAGGCGGTTCATGAGTATGAGGTAGTTCCCGTTATGCACAGGGTCCCTGAGAAGGATTGGGGAACTGGCACAGGGAGTCATATTCCTACTGGGGGGTGGGACACTTTACTGGCTCTAGAAGAGAGTGACAGGGAAAAGGGTTCCCCTCTGGTGGACGTCCTGGATACAGAGTGTGGAGACATCCCAGGAGAGTATGGGTTGAGTGTCAGGGAAAGTCAGATACTGTCTCACCAGTTTTAGGAGGGTGATGTAGAGTGCTTTTTCAAGACTGAGTCACTGGATGGTTGGGTGAAGGGTACTGTGGTTAATACATGTGAAGGGCAGAGTGATGTAATTGATGGAGAGCATATGTCTGGTCCTTATTTTCCAGAGCTACGCCAACACCAGGTGGAGTGTGAGTTCTCTGATCCCAGGGAGCTTACAATGAAGGCAGACTTCTGGGTGAATACCAGAGAGTCTGAAGAGGCATTTCGGGGTACTCCTGAAGGGAGTGGTCTAGGTGTTTCCCAACCAAGTGAGGTGGGAGAGGATTGTAGTGTCCCAGGTAGGTCACAGGTCCTAGAGGGTTCCATGAGGGAACACCAGGAGGGAAGCCTATCCTGTACCATAGGGCCACCTGTTGAGGGAGGCCTTGCAGTGTCAGAAGAACTTGGAGGGGGTGACTGTGGCCAGCATCCCACCAGTTCTGGTGTCTGGCAGTACCACTCCTACGGAGGGGGTGCAGAAGTCCAGACAGAGGGTTGAGAGGGGGTTGCGGACCCCAGTGGAGGTCCTGGAGAGTCAGGGGTCAGCTCTGAGAACAGAGCCCCCCAGGAATGACCCAGGTGAAACCATTTCTGGTTTGGGGGAGATCCAGACTCTGCCGGATGGGCAGAAGTCAGGAGACCTGCGCCAACCAGACTCTTGTGTGGCCCTTGGGGACGGTGTGTCCCTTGTGGGGGGTGAGTGTGCCCCCCAGGAAGTCCTGGCATGCCAGGCAATTGTTCAACCTCAGGGTGATGACTCTGGGTTGGATGACCAGGTTCAGGGGGTAAACTCTGATCTGGTGGGGGGTAGGCATGCCCCCCAAGAAGTCCTGGTGTGCCAGGCAATTGTTCAACCTCAGGGTGATGACTCTGGGTTGGATGACCAGGTTCAGGGGTTAAACTCTGACCTGGTGGGGGGTAGGCGTGCCCCCCAAGAAGTCCTGGTGTGCCAGGCAATTGTTCAACCTCAGGGTGGTGACTCTGGGTTGGATGGCCAGGTTCAGAGGTTAAACTCTGACCTGGTGGGGGGTAGGTGTGCCCCCCAGAAAGTCCTGGGTTGCCAGGCAGTGATCTAGTCTGAGGGTACAGACCCTGGGCTGGAAGACCAGGTTCAGGGTGTCCCCCCGGACCTGGAGGGAGGGGCTACTGATAACAGTGCCTCTACCATGTTGTCTTCTGAGGAGGCTACTACTAGTTGGAGGGTGCTGGACCCCAGAAGGAAGGGCAGGGGGAGGGAAGCCTCACCCAGGGCCCTAGTCCAACCTGAAGGTACAGACCCCAGGTTGGAGGGCCAGTAGCAGGTTAACAGCCCTGCACTGGTGGAGGAATGGTGCAGGGCGGCTTCTATAAGCACCCTGACCATGTTGGACTCTGGGGGTACCGCTCCAGGAGGGAGGGTACAGAGCCTAAGAGGGGAGGACCAGGTTCAGGCTGTCATCCCTGACCTGGTGGAAGGGAGAGTGGTTAAAGGGTGCCCAGCACCTGGGGCTACCACCCCCCACTCTCCACAGCCACAGTGGTTAGAGAGCTTTGAGAGGCCTGGGGCCTGGCTCTCATCCCTGACAGCTGTCAGTAACTACTGTGGCCTTCTGTCCGGGTGGACAGAGTTATCCCTGGGGAGGGGACAAGTGTTACACCCCAGGGGTAGAGTGGGCAACACCACTGTGTTGGTCCTGGTGGTACTATCCTGCTCCTTGGATACGTCTGTGAGCAAAGTAAGGTTAGGTGCTGCATAGATGGTATCCGCAGGTAAGGAGAAGGCCCTGAGAGTGTGGACAGAGGGATCCAATTGGAGTCAGGAAGGCGAAGAACTGGAGCATGTCCCTGCTGTTGTGGGCCTGGGTCCTTGTTCTGTCGCCTCAAACAGGGAAGTACATCAGGATAGTGATTGTTCTCCCCTGGCTTTAGGCTGGTGGGGGGTCATGTTGGACCTGGCTTCTTGACAGGGTCATCCCCAAACTTTTTCCCTCCTTCCTCCTATTTTTTCTGACCTGTTGTTGTTGGCCTTTGAACTCTGGGCACTTTACCACTGCTAACCAGTGCTAAAGTGCATATGCTCTCTGTGTAAATTGTACTGTTGATTGGTTTATCCATGATTGGCTATTTGATTTACTTGTAAGACCCTAGTAGAATACACTATATGTGCCTAAGGCCTGTAGATTAAATGCTACTAGTGGGCCGGCAGAACTGGTTGTGCCACCCACTTCAGTAGCCCCTTAACCTTGTCTCAGGCCTGCCATTGCAAGGCCTGTGTGTGCAGTTTCACTGCCACTTCGACTTGGCATTTAAAAGTACTTGCCAAGCCTAAACCTCCCCTTTTTCTACATATGTCACCCCTAACGTGTGCCCTAGGTAACCCCTGGAACAGGGTGCTGTGTGGGTAAAAGGCAGGACATGTACCTGTGTAGTTTATATGTCCTGGTAGTGTAAAACTCCTAAATTTGTTTTTACACTACTGTGAGGCCTGCTCCCTTCATAGGCTAACATTGGGGCTGCCCTCATACATTGTTCAAGTGGCAGCTGCTGATCTGAAAGGAGCAGGAAGGTCATATTTAGTATGGACAGAATGGAAGTACAAAATCCTGCTGACTAGTGAAGTCGGATTTAATATTACTATTCTAGAAATGCCACTTTTAGAAAGTGAGCATTTCTTTGCACTTAAATCTTTCTGTGCCTTTCAATCCACGTCTGGCTAGGTTTAGTTGACAGCTCCTTGTGCATTCACTCAGACACACCCCAAACACATGGTACTCAGCCTCACTTGCATACATCTGCATTTTGAATGGGTCTTCCTGGGCTGGGAGGGTGGAGGGCCTGCCCTCACACAAAGGACTGCCACACCCCCTACTGGGACCCTGGCAGACAGGATTGAACTGAAAGGGGACCTGGTGCATTTCTTAGCCACTCTTTGAAGTCACCCCCACTTCAAAGGCACAATTTAGTATAAAACAGGGCCTCTGCCCTACCTCATCAGACACTTGCTGGAGAAGAAACCTGAACCATAAACTACATCCTGTCAAGAAGAACTGCCTGGCTGCTCAAAGGACTCACCTGTCTGCTTTCTAGAAAGGACTGCTGCCTTGCTGTTGGCCTGCTGCTTTTCTGAACTCTTGTCTGGCTGTAAAAGTGCTCTACAAGGGCTTGGATTGAGCTTGCCTCCTGTTCCCTGAAGTCTCAGGACCAAAAAGACTTCTCTTTTTCATTTGGACTCTTCGTGCTCCCGAAATTTAGACGCACAGCTTGCTCCGCGGCGAGAAAATCGCTGCACGCCGACGCTGCTCGACGCAACGCCCACGGGGCAGCCGGAACTTTGACACACGACTTCGCATGGACATCGCCGCCTGACTTCCAGAGTGGAAATCGACGCGACGCCTGCCATGAGAAAGAAAATTCCACGCACAGCCTCGCTGAACAACGCGCAGCCGGAAAACAAGCCGAAGAATCCATGCACAGACCCTGGGACATCTGGTAATCCCGCAATCCATGGAAGGAGACGGTCCGCATGCCAGAAAACGAAGCACGTCTTCCCTGAGTGAAAAATAACAATGCAAGTCCGTGTGTGAAGCGGTGCAACCGACGCACACACAATTTTTTTCTCCCGTAGAACGACGCACGTCTCCCCACGTGAAAAATAACGACCAAGTCAGTGTGTGAAGAGGCGTAACCGACGCACACACCAGTTTTCCACGCATCTCCTCTTCTGTGGCCCTCTGAGGAGATTTTCCACTCCAAACCAGGTACTTTGTGCTTGAAAGAGATTTTGTTTGCTTTTTAAAGACTTAAGACAATTCACATCACTTTTTAGTGATATCTTTACAAATTCATATTGCATCTTTGATCATTTTGACCTGCAAATACCCAGATAAATATAATATATTTTTCTAAACACTGTGTGGTGTATTTTTGTGGTGCTATATTATGTTATTGTATGATTTATTGCACAAATACTTTATACATTGCCGTCTAAGTTAAGCCTGACTGCTCGTGCCAAGCTACCAGAGGGTGGGCACAGGATAATTTGGATTGTGTCTGACTTACCCTGACTAGAGTGAGGGTTCTTGCTTGGACAGAGGGCAACCTGACTGCCAACCAAAACCCCCATTTCTAACAGTCTGTATCTAAGAAGATTGATTAGAGCAGCACCTCCATCCTCCCTTCCACAGGGGCTTGGGCTTGGTGATTGGCTCCCTAGCTCCCAGGCAACCTGAGCCACCCTATAACACCTGCACTGGGTCTTTAAGTTTGTGGAGGGAACCCCAAGACCGCCTCCTCCATTTTGTGAGCCCAGCTTTCCTATCACCCTACTATAGCCCAGGGATCAAAAAATCATAGGAGACCACGAAGAGCCCCTGACTTTCTGGGAATTCTTGTTATTTGTTAAAAAGTGTTTATACTGCTACCCTTGCCTGTTTACTGAAGGCCCTTGTGTTTCAGCCAGCTTGATTTTTTAAGCTGCTGTGTTTTACCTGTTACTGTTTGCAATTTCACTCCTAGTTTGCTGCATAAGAAGCTTGTTATTTTTTTTTAAACTGCTGTTTTTAAACCACGACTGTTTGAAATTTCCCTCCTAGTTTGTTGCAAAAGACTGCATAAAGCCAACTGCCACCCCCCTTTTTTCAAAAAGGCTACATACAACTCAGTGGCTAACCAGAGTGTGTTTTGGAGACTGTTTAATCTGCTTCTATGATTTGAACTGTGTTTAGAAAGTGTCTCCACCACTTGTTTTTGCCTTGAGAAAGCCAAATATCTGAGTGCATGACAAGCAGTATTTTCAATCTGTCCCTTACCTGGAAAGTGGACTCTGCTAGCATGGAAGTGTGGATTCTGCCTGTCTGTATCCAAGGATATTCTGAATAGAGCAGCACCGCCCTCCTCCCTTCCACAGGGGCTTGGGCTTAAGTTAACTTGGGCCTTATATAATTTTCTATCGGTTGATGCATATGTTGTTGTGATTGGTTGCTCTGACTCGTATTTCTATTGGCTTAAAGATTAGGGTTTGCATTCTCATTTGTGCTAGGGTTCTAATTCCACTGGAGCTTGGGCTTGGTGATTGGCTATCTAGTGCCCAGGCAACCTGAGCCCCCTCTAAAACCTGCATTTAAGTTTATGGAGGGAACCCCAAGATGACAACCTCCATTTTGTGAACCTAGCTTTCCCAGCACCCTAATACAGTCCAGTGATCAAGAAATCTCAATAGACCAGTAAGAGCCCCAGACTTTCTGGAAAATCTTGTTATTTGTTAAACAGTGTTTGTACTGTTACCCGTGCCTGTTTACTGTAGGCCCCTGTGTTTCACCCAGCTTGTTATTTTTTTTAAACTGCTGTTTTTAAACCATGACTGTTTGAAATTTCCCTCCTAGTTTGTTGCAAAAGACTGCATAAAGCCAACTGCCACCCCCCTTTTTTCAAAAAGGCTACATACACCTCAGTGGCTAACCAGAGTATGTTTTGGAGACTGTTTAATCTGCTTCTATGATTTGAACTGTGTTTAGAAAGTGTCTCCACCACTTGTTTTTGCCTTGAGAAAGCCAAATATCTGAGTGCATGACAAGCAGTATTTTCAATCTGTCCCTTACCTGGAAAGTGGACTCTGCTAGCATGGAAGTGTGGATTCTGCCTGTCTGTATCCAAGGATATTCTGAATAGAGCAGCACCTCCCTCCTCCCTTCCACAGAGGCTTGGGCTTAAGTTAACTTGGGCCTTATATAATTTTCTATCGGTTGATGCATATGTTGTCGTGATTGGTTGCTCTGACTCGTATTTCTATTGGCTTAAAGATTAGGGTTTGCATTCTCATTTGTGCTAGGGTTCTAATTCCTATTTGGCCGTGGTTTTAGGGCTTCTATTGTGATTGGTACTAGGTTTGGGATTCCTGTTGGTCTGTGGTTTTAGGGCTTTGTTTTTGATTGGTACTGAGTTTGGGATTCCTATTGATCTGTGATTTTAGGGTTACTGTTGTGATTGGTACTAGGGCTGGGAGTCTTGTTGGACTGAGGTTCTAGGGTTACTGTTGTGATTGGTAGTCATGATTAGGGGTGTGATTGGTGAATAGGGCTAGGTCTCCCATTAGCTCAAGGGTTTAGGGTTACAAATCTGATTAGTTAGGACTAAGACTAGGTTTTTATTGGCCAATAGGGCTATTAAAGCCTAGGGCTTACGGTGTCTCAGACCTGGCATCGAGGCTACGGGCGGAGATGACAAGGGCAGTTTCCCATTTGGGCCTGTTTGGACCGGGTCAGGACTAGGGCCATAAATGCTGACCAATTTTCCATTTATCAGAAAGTAGCTTATTCCCTCCACATCCACTAACATCCAAACACAATATCAGCAAAGGCATCCAACTCATGCACCACAACCAGACCTCATACAGATTGCAATGTCTCATCAACCAGCACAAAACCCTACATACCACACCTATACACATACCCACGACAACTACAACATTAAGACACCTTTATTTTCACACCAAGCACAACTCTGTCCCTTCCCACTAACAGATCCTTTCATCATCCACACAACACAAAACCACATTATACAGTACTTTCATCCATCCTAACACACACTCTCTGTTCATATGAACCAACACTATCCTCTATTTGCTCCTGCCAGACCGTCTTTTATCATGACATTACCTAAACTCAGCCTTTCATCACATCATCCACAAACATCCTCCCTCTCTCTTCACCAATTACACACAACCATACAATCCTTACACTCTACTACACTTCACATACTACCTCTTCCAGTGATCAAAACTAACACAAACACCTGTAACTCTCATCAATCCCCTCTTACACACCTCATACACTCTTCTCCAAAACACATCAACACCCACTGTAATATTCTAATACCACTCACCAACACTATATCACATACAAATCCTTCACAGGAAACCACTACGTCAATATATCCTCTCACTATTCCACAAAATAAAAAAAAATCCATACAGGGTTGTGAGACCCTCCTCAACAGATGCAATGCTACACCAACCTCCCCATGTAACTTTTTCCTCTTTTACAGACCTCCACCTAACATTTCAATATTCCCAGATGGTTTTCTAGATACAGTCTCAAATCTTATAACATTATACTCAAACCTATACATTCTTGGGCACCTAAACATTTGTTTTGACAAACCCAATATGCCCCATCCAATAACTATCACCACTGACCTAGGTACATTGAACCTACATCAGATTGTACACAATCCCACACACATCACTGGACACATCCTAGATGTCATTTTTGCAAACACTGAACTAGTTACTGTTCAAAGCATCACACAAATCACATGGTCAGATCACCATTTGGTAACTTTCTGATCTAAAACACCACAAATCAACACACCCATAGCACCTTCCAGACATACATACATATCAACCATGGAGCAAACTCAATTTTGAAGACTTATAAACACAACCAACAGCCAACACAGATCTAGACACAATAAATTATGTTCCAAAACCTTATGAGCGGCTACAAAAGGCCTTTCATATCCTAATACCACTCAGAAAAACTAAACTGGACAAAAGAAAACCAACACCTTGGAGAAACACTGAACTTAAAAAGATAAAACAACAAATCAGAAGGCTGCAACTGAGCTGGCACAAAACAAATTCAAGACAACCTTTAGCTACACAAACTTAACAGAATTTACAAATCATCAATCAAAAAAGCTTAAAAAAGGTACTATTAAGACAGAATTCAAAATGCTAAATGTGCAAATAAAGAATTTTATTAAAATCTTAATGAATTTCTAAAGCCTAAATATAAGGAAGTCATTCCACTACTCAGGATTTCACATACCAACTGGCAAATCATTACCCAACCAAGGCAGACACAGTGGACGTCTATTTAAAACAGAAGAAAACCATCAGCACCAACCTGTTTCCTAAAATCCCCTCCAAAAGTAAACCAATCTAGCCTCTGCACTCCTTCAAACAAATATCAGAAGGCAAATTTATGGATTTGGTCAAAATAAGCAGGTCTTCTGGCTGCCCTTCTGACCCTTGTCCCCCACACATCTACAAGACCATTCTTTTATCTACTTCTGCTGCCACACCTGTAAGAAGAATCATCAATAACACTTTAACGATAGGAGCTTTTCCTGAAGACCTGAAAAGGCAAACATACATCCTTTATTAAAGAAAACAAACCTAGACCTCCATGACCCCAACAGCTACAAACCAATTACAAATGGACCTTTCCTGAGCCAACTGATAAAAAGAGTAGCATTTGTTCAGATGTCACATTTAATTGAAGACAACTCCATACTTTCAGACTACCAAACTGGGTTCCACCCAGGAAGAGGCACTGAATCGGCACTGATAGCAATCTGGGATGATCTCAAAAACATAGTTGTACGCAATGGAGTTGCTGTACTACTTCTCTTGGACCTCTCATCTGCCTTCGATACTGTTGACCCTGACACCTTAATTTAAAGACTCCCCGTAGCCGGCATAGAAAGGACAGCTCTCGACTGGATTACATCCTAGCTTCAAAACATAACCAATCTTATCTATTCTCCCCTCTTCTCGTCTAAACCGTACATCACAAAAGCAGGGGTCCTCCAAGGATCAATCATCTCACCTAAGCTTTTCAACATCTACATGATGTCATTACCAGAATTGATCAATGATTTTCAACTCACATGCTACAACTCTGCAGATGACACACAAATACTACTTAAATTGGAATGTCCCAAAGACATTGAAAACTCACAATTCTTAAGTTGCCTCAGAGCCATTGATCAGTGGATGACATGGATTCATCTCAAACTGAATGCTTCCAAAACTGAAATACTCACATGTGCGACTGGGAAAATTATGACCCACTGTGCATACTGCCTGATGATCTGGGACCACCTCCTCAAGTATCCAAGGAAGTTAAAAACCTTGAAATTACCAGGGACTCCAAGTTAACAATGAATGCCTAAGTAGACAAATTAGCACAATCAAGCTTCATTACCTTGAAGACTTTGCAGAGCATCTTCCCCCACGTCGGATTTCCACACAAATTGCTATCTCACTTGTACTATCTAAACTGGACTATGCTAATGGCCTCTACCATGGATCATCTCTATCTATCATGAAAAAACTCATCCCAAACGCATTCTACTACTTTGGTCTTCAAGATAACCCTGTTTAAGCTTTTCCCTCCTCTACCACATCTAGCTCACCCGAACCTCAGTTTACTACTATGATCTCCAAAAAAAAAAATACTAAATTCTTCTTCATTTGTCTTGCCTTTGAATCATTCAAAACCCCTTCTGGTACTATGACCTCCCTCACCCTTTTCCACAGACACCTCCATCTCTCCTTTACTCATCCCAAGCCTCATCCTATGGCTATAAATTCCTAATTAACACTTCTGGGTTCTTCCCTCCTCTACTCCTCCATTACTCTAGTCAATCCAAAAGACTCACATATTCTCTGCTCAAATTAACTCATACTAATACTAATATTGTACTCATGTTCCCCTATACTGTTCCACCACTAATTCCTCTTGGGTTCCAAAGCAGCGTGGTACTTACCGAAAAGTGCTTCAATGCCTCGTCAGTGGTAGTAAGTGCCATATAAATACAATTACAATTATAATATAGGACTTGTAGGTTCAGAACAACCCAAGGCACCCAGAGCCAATAACTGAGCTGTACCTTGTTTTTCATTTTGTACTGCTGTTGGACCTGGCCCTTTTACAGGGTCATTCCCCAGACTTTATGCTTTTTGCCTCCTTTTTTTTCTGACCTTTGTTGGCTGACGTTTTGACTCTGAGCACTTTTTCACTGCTAACCAGTGCTAAAGTGCATGTGCTCTGTCTTACAAATTTGGTATGATTGGATTATACCTGATTGGCATATTTAATTCACCTATAAGTCCCTTGTAAAGTGGTATCCTTATACCCAGGGCCTGTAAATTAAATGCTACTAGTGGGCCTGCAGCACTGCTTGCGCCATCAACTGAAGTAGCCTGTCAAACCTATCTAAGGCCTGCTAGCGCAGAGCCTGTGTGCGCAGTTTTCTGTCACAGGGACCTGCCATCTAAATTTACTTGCCAGGCCCAGAACTCCCCTTTTACTACATGTAAGTCACCCCTAAGGTGCGCCCTAGCTAGCCCTTTGGGCAGGATGCCATGTATGTAGAAGGAAGGACATGTGCCATGTTGTGTGGCCTGTCATGGTAGTGACAAACAGCCTAACTTGGTGTCTCACTGCTGTGAGTGCTGCCTCCTCATAGGATTGCATTGGAAATGCCCTGCCTTATGTGTAAGGGGTATTGTCTGATTTATGAGGGTTAGCGTAGGCATGTTTGGTATGATTGTGACAGTGGTAAGGAATGCTGCTTACTGGTGTAGGTATATTTTTTATTACTATCACAGAAATGCCACTTCTAGAAAATGAGCATTTATCTGTGCTTATAACTTGGGTGTTTTGCAGCTTGTCTCCAATCAACGTCTGGGCAGACTGACAGTTGGGGCTTTGTGAATACTTCTCAGACAGCCTGAACACAGGGAGGGTGGAGGTGACACAGGGGTGCATCTACATATTGTAAAGCCTTCCTGGGCTGAGAGAAGGGAGAGGCGGGGCACACCTGCATTTGTAAAGACTGTGCCCTGGCCTCACACAATAGGGTCGTTAACCCCCCACTGATGTTTGGAGCCTGTACTGAAAGGAGAGAGGGGGCACTCCCAGAACCAGTGGTAACTGGCTGGAACCTCCTCTCCCTACCATTGAAAAACACTGTAAGAACTGACTATAAGTACAGGGGAATTTTCCCCACAATTTGAACATTCTTGGAACTTGAAACTGGACAAAGAACACTGATGAATGGACTCACCAGGAAACCACCTTGGACTGCTGTTGTTGTGCTGATCTGATCTGTGCCTGGTCACTAGGAGGACCTGCCACCATCTGCTCCCCTTGTGCTGATCTGTAGTTGGGACCACCAACCCTGTGCTCCTTTGGCTCCTGATTGCTCCCAAGGGCAGGGTGCTGTGCCCCTGACCTCTGCACCGTTCTCTGTTGGCTTCAGCGCTGTAAAAAATGCTTTGTTTTGGTATCCTGAGATCACCGCCGCAGCCCGGGCTTTAACTTGGCCCTGAGCACTCTAAAAACGCTTTACCTCTGCCCCAGGACACCGCCGCAGCCCTGGGCTCAAAACTTACTTCAGCACTTTGGAAGCTCTTGATTTATTTTCCCTGGATCACCACCGCAGCCCGGTTTGTCAGTTTCCTCAAAGCGTGGTGATCACGCTGCGCTCAGTGCCCCCGGGGCACACAAACAACGGATCCGGAGCAAGCGTGCTGGGAGTGACCCTACAGGGAAGCCTCCCGGCAGCTTGGGAGCAGTCTTTCCTTCGGGCCCCCGGAGGGGTCTGAGCTCATTTTTATTGCACGGCAGGACTCGGGGAAGGCGTGGGGAGCGGCCCCTTCCCCGGTCGCTGCACTAGGAGCGGAAAATCTCCTTGTTTTGGGCATTTTTTCTACCCGCCAAAATCAGGAAAGGAGAACTAAGCAGAGGTCCCTTCCCGCCTTTTACGCCGCAAATTGTTGCTGGGGCACGCCCGACCCCCACCCAACGGACAGGGTGTGAGAAGGCCGAGCAGGCCCCCCACCACGAGGTAGGCCCCCGTTTTGCACACAGGAGCGCCGGGGGCCCCCGTGTTCGTCATTAGGCACTGGAAGTGCCTCTCCTACCAAAACCCAGGTACTATTTAGGAAATCTAGGCTCTAGGAGCCTAATACAGACTTGTAGATGCTTGTTATTTCCAACCTGTTTATTGGTTCTATATATATATATATATATATGTGCTAATGTTCCTTTTATGGGCATGTCTAGCTGATATGTATTTATATGACTTGTGGTATATTCTCTAATGTTCCTTTTATGGGTATTTAGGAATTGCTCATGACAAGTGCATATACCTTTCACTATAATTCCTGACTTCTGCTTATGTGGCAGAATCCTGAGTACTTACGTGTTCTAATGTGACAACTGCATAACCTTGCAGAGTATTTGTAACTTGTGTAACATTCTGACAACTGCTAAGGTAGCAGGGTATTACTTATGTGTAATGTTGGTCTAATTCTGTTTTGTGCAATACAGATTATATTTACATAGCTCCGTGTTGTGTTTACTTTGTGGTGTGTATTTTGTAGCACGTGTGTTGTGTGTTGTGCAAACGCTTTACACATTGCCTCCGGGTTAAGCCTGAGGCAAGGGGGTGAGCAGGGGTTATCTTGGACATGTAACTTCCTAGCCCTGACTAGAGTGGGTAGGTTCTGCCTGGCTAAGGTGCATACCCTAGCCAACCAGAAACCCCATTTCTAACAACTGCGTATACAGCATTTCTTTTCACAAAATATAAAGAGAGAAAAATAGGTATCAAGGAAACATACGTATTTCCAAAATGGGAACAAGATGTGGAGTTTAGAAGCAGTGGTTATTTGCACATCTTTGAATTTGTGAGTACCCATAACAGCATGTGAATTAGAGGGCATTTCTTCAAATGACTTCTTTCTTAAACGTTGTCTTAGATTTGGAAGTCTTCCGATATAAACCTAGTGCCTGTAACAGGAAATGGCTCAAAACACATCACATTTCTCCACTGAAAATTGACCCTTTTTTGCAATCTACCTAGCTGTGGATTTTGAGCTTTAACTCAGCCAGCACATAGGGACCCTAGCAAACCTGTACATTTTTTTAAACTGGACACTTAAGTGAATCCAGGATGGAGTGATGTGTGTGGCTCTTACCAGGTTCTGTCACCCAGAATCCCTTGCAAACCTCAAAAGTTAACTAAAAATTAAATTTTCATCACATTTCTGTGGTGTAAAGTTCTGGAATCTGAGGGTATACACAAACTTCTTTTCATCCAGAATGTCTTCAAGTCTCCCAGTAAAAATGGTACCTCATTTGTGTGGGTAGGCCTAGTGCCCACAACAGGAACAGCCAAAAACGCAATGTGGACGCATCACATTTTTACACTGTCAGTCAGTCAGTCAGTCAAAGTACTTTATTTCGATAAATAAATATCATAAAAAGGCATAACAAAAGAAAAAAAGTTAAATCAAATATTACAGGCAATCAACAATTTATATTATCTACAATGTTCAAAAAAGGGGGGTCAGTAAAGTAAAACATCCTAAAAACATCATTTAACGTAAAACATTAATATTCTCCCAGATTCGCAGAAATTACATTTCCTATAAAAAGTTAATTAATCACTCAATTCATTACAATAAAATAATCGGATTGATGGCGAACTTCTTTTTCTTAACCCTAACAGCTCCCACTAAAAAACTAGCAACATGGAACATAATCCTAGGGGTCTGTAATAACTGTAAGAACAAGAGGGCAGGTTTGACCTGTATAAACCCCTCCTCCTTTAAAATTGGGAACAAATATTTCTTTCTTAAGGCCGCGTAATGGTCACAGAATAACAGAAAATGCATTGTATTCTGGATCGAAAAATTATCACAATTACACGGCGTTCCTTTTTCCGGAGGAGACCAGGTTTGAAAATGGCCAAGAGTTAGATGGATCAGGTTAAACCGAAAGCGTGTGAGTAGAAACCGGTGAAAGGGTTGATTTACAATGGACAAATATAATTCAGGGCCCACATAAGTACTCAAAATGATACTGGCCCGCACCGATGGTTTCTCATATTCAACTTGTTCTCTTTCTAGACATAACAGATCTTTCATCATGCTTTTAATTATTCCAATATCTTTAACAGTTATTGATTCCGGGGAATAAAAAAGATCCGCTCTCCCTAATCTAACAAAACAATTTTTGATATAAACTAGCCACGCTATTTTATTTACTTTATCCAGCTGCAGGCAATCTTTTAATATGGAGTGGTTGAGCGGAATTTCTTGATTCAGCCAGATCTTTAGCCAGGCTAGAACGGGGGCCAGTTTGATCAAGTCTGAAATGTAGCCCACACCCAATTCAGTATGGACAATGTGTGTGGAAGTAGACTGTGGGAGAGAGAGAACCGATGTTAGAAATTTATTTTCCGTGATCTGTATACTTTTCATAGAGCAATAGCCCCATATCGCACTTCCATACGTTGCTATTGCAAGGCATTTTGCTTCATAAATTTTTAGCAAACTAACAATTGGCCTCGCCCCGAGTTTGTTCATAAAACCCCGAAGAGCAGAGGACGACTTTGCAAGGGCAATATTTCTATTTTTTATCTGGGGGCCCCAGGAGCCTTTCTCATCGAAAGTGATCCCTAAGTATGGAAATATTGCTACTCTACACAATTCTTGCCTCCCACAAGTAAAAGTTTTGGGGAGTTTATTTTTATTACCCTTACCCATGATCATAATCTGGGACTTTTTAACGTTGATCTTTAAATCCAAGGAAGTCATAAAAACCTCAAAGGCGTCCAATAATCGTTGAAGACCAACACCAGTACGAGAAAGCAGGACAGCATCGTCCGCGTATAGGAGAACCGGAATACCGAGTTCTCCTATCCGTGGGGTGTCCTGGGTAGCATCTTCTAGTTTAGATTCCAAGGCATTTATATAAATAGTAAAAAGAAGGGGAGCCAGAATGCACCCCTGCCTGACTCCCCTTTCTGAGTTAAAGTGGCTTGTGCATCGCCCCGCAGTAGTAACTCTAACAGAAGCTGTTAGGTCAGTATGTAAATCTACTAAGAGGTTAACAAGAGCCTTGTCCAGTCCCATGTCAAGTAAGATTTTCCATAATTTAGATCGATTTACAAGATCAAATGCTGACGAGAGGTCCATGAACCCCAGATACATGGAACCCTTCTTTGCCTTCGTGTATTTTTCTATTAATAAATACAAATTCAAGCCTTGATCTATAGTACTCCTTTTAGGTCTAAAACCATACTGCACATCTGCTAGGACCCCTTTCTCTGTTAACCAATCGTTCAATTTATTTAAGATAACTCGACCTAAAATTTTCACTGAGGAATCAATCAATGAAATCGGCCTGTAACAAGATGGGTCTTGCCTATTACCCTTTTTAAACACTGGTATAATTATAGATTTCTTCCAGGAAGACGGGATTTTATCAAATGCAAGATTATTAAAAACCTTGCATAATACCTTAGACCAAAATTTTGGAAAACTTTTAAAAACGTCCCCAGGTACCCCATCTGGGCCCGGGGCTTTGTTTTTTTGTGGTTAGGTCTATAGCCCTTTCAACATCTGCAACTGCAAAAATAACTGCATCCTTGTCAGGGGAGATTTCCCCAACTTCATCTGCTAAAATTCCACCAGGAGGACCAATATTAGAATATATCTGACTAAAGTGTTTTATCCAGCCCTCATCTGGGATGTTTGCCTCTAAAGGAGTATTAGTTTCATCAGAAAAAAAGGGCTGATTTATTATTTTCCAGAATAAACCACTGTTTTTTAGGGTTACTGGATCCAAGAGTTGAGCCAAGGCGTTATCTTTCAGAGTCCTTTTCCTCTCTAGAATAGTTTTTTTATACACTTTCCTAGCATTTACTATTTTTGATCGATCTTTAGGAATAGATTTTAGTGCCTTAAGTAGTACACCATGTGCTTTCGAGCATTCCTTATCAAACCATCTATTGCCCTCTAGCGCCTTCTGTCTAGATTTAGCCTGGAGACTACGATTAATTTCTAAGCAAATCTGATCAAATGCTACTGTAACCTCCTTAGGGTCTGGATTTTCCGCTAGACATATAGAGATTTCATCCTCCACTTTGGATAAGACCTCCTGAAAAAAAGTTTCAGGGACTATTTTTGTCCACTTCAACCTTCGATTCTGGTCTTTGACTTTAAGGTTCAAGCCCCCACTCTCTGCGACTAGTTTGAGAGAAATCAGTTCAGTGTTCTTAAAAACAAGTACAACAGGATTATGATCACTAAAAACTGACACCTCAGTACAATAATTTAAAACACTATTTAACAAAAAAGAAGACAAATAAATATAATCTATAATAGTACCATTTTCTTTGCCCTTAAACGTAGGGGACCTGCTATTCCCGTCTCCACAGCCAGACTCATATAAATTCCATTTAGCAAGGAAAAGCTCAAGATAATCCCCCTGCCTAGTATGTTCTGGATGAGCAGTTGAGGAAAAGGGAGGGCCTTCCTCATCCCTCCTAATACATGGCAGGGTACATGGATGTATGTTAAAGTCCCCTAGTAATATTAACTCAAAAGTATTAACATTTATACTATAGACTGACAAAAATGTATCCAAGTCATCCAGATTTTGACTGGTGCAATCATTAGCATGCGAATTATAAAAATTTATAAAAAGGATCTTACCCTTATCCTGGGTGGAAAGCTCAACAATTAGACAATTTACTGAGCCCGAGGGGCATTGAGTTAAGGTACCTTTCATATCCAGTTTGAAAAGGCTTAATAGTCCCCCCTTAGGTCTTCCTGCCACACTGTTTGTAGCTGGAATGCAAAAATGACAAAAGCCATCTAAGGAAAAGCTATTCGTTTGATCCCAAGTCTCTTGTAAAGCAATGACGTCAAAAGATTTTAGAGTCCTTTCCCATTCGGCTATCCCAGACTTGCTCTTTAAACCAGCAATGTTCCATGTAGCAATCTTGATGGACGATGCTGAAGACTGGGAAGAATTTCCCAAGGCATTTGGCAGTCAATCATTTTCCTCCATAGAAGATAAGGCAGCATACCGATTGTGAAGAGGTAAAGAGTTAACGGTCTGCCTATAAGACAACTGATGACGACTTGGCTCCCCCCTAATTTGAGACCGGGACATATTCACAAATACATTCGGGGTACAGACATCCATACCTCTTCCGTTCTCATTTGAACATTGCCCTTGCACATACGACGAGCGACATTGAGTATTGGTCCCATGATTATAAAAGAAGCCAAGAGGTCTAGCATGAACCGCATTTTCTAGAGTTGGCAAAATTGCAGCTCTCAGAAGCACTGTTGCCACGTGTTGCGGGTGTTTAAAATTTATAATAATGCAGTCTCCACCACTATTTTTAGGGCCATTGCCAATCCAGCTAACTCTGCGGGTAAATAAAATGTCATTTGCAAGGGCACAAGGAAATCCACAGTTCTTATTCAGCCAAGCAAGCGACTTGTTTTTAAGAGCAGGATACGTTTCTACCCCAGAACCATTCAGGCACAAGTCAACCTCTGGGACATTTGTTAGAACCACAGTATATGGTGCACATTCTGGCGGGAGATTAATAGAATTATGTCGCCTAGTTATACTTCTTCTATCAATGGCTGTCCCTCTTATAGTGTCCTGAGTACTCCTTTGTATTGATCGTGGTTGACTAAATGTGTTTTGTACACTAGCCGACCCTACTGGCAACGTAGACAAGGATAAGGCGGTCGGCACACTTACAGTTCGTGGGGCATGAACAGTGGCCCCCAAGCCTTCCACCCTATTACTGACTATAGAGTGTGTAACTGAGCCCACTGGGCGGTTATCCATAGAGCCTATTGAGTCTAAGTGGGTACTCAGTGGAACAGTGGACCGAGTCAAACAAGATTCTACAAGGCCTTCCAGTCTAGTAACCCTAAGAAGCACTAATTCTACCTTGGCCACCAGGGGACTGATCAGTACTTCCAGTTTAGATTCAAGAATTGTGACCAAAAGATCAATTTGACTTGAGTGCAGACTAGCCCCCTCAATAATATTGGTGGGCTCAGGGACATTTCCCCTATTGGTAGCTGTTGGGCCACCTTTTTTTGGCTTCCGACCCCCTGCTTTCTTGACATGCCCCTTCCTACAAGCACGTACCGCTCTCCTAATGGGAGATTGAATAAGAGGAGACCTTGTTGGGAATGTCCAATCCTGTACTTGAATAGGTTCGGAACAACAAACCTGCTCTACCACAGAAACATCAATATTTAAATCGTTCTCATTGTTGGAAATAGTTGAGACACTCTGAGACAGTGATATAGAGGGTGATATAGAGGGTAAGCACTGCCTTATGGGAGATGTTTCTGGACTAACCCTACTTAACGATGATCTTCTATCTTCGTTAATTTTACTAACTACTTTAAAAAGATAGTTATCCAGGGTCATTGAGTCATTATTTGTAGCCATTTTAGAGGACCTCAGTTAGGACATGATGGGAACAGCGGAGTCGTCGATTATCTGAGTTTGCACGTACTCTTTCCAGTTCACCCTACAAATGTAAGGCTCCTTCCAATACTATATTGTTTACACAATCTTCCCGTGAAACGCCCGCCAGTGTTCAGACAACACTGATTAGGGTCAGTGGTGTGTCAGTGGTGTGTCAGGGTCACAGGGTTCCGACACTGCGCGGGACTCGAGTCCGGCTCCCGTCTCCCCTTCCACAGTCTGCAGCTCTGACCTCACCTCTTCCCGTGGTCTCACCTCGTGTCCGCTTCCCCCGGGGTCTCAGGAGCCGCTTGTGCCGGTTGTGCCGGAGCCGGAGCCTGGGGCCTGTCAATAGAGGCACAAGCTGCGGCTCTCCGCGGCGGCGTGTGCTGCTCGTTGGCCGGCTGGGTGCTAGCGCTCCCCCCTGGCGCGCTTTAGTTGTCCCGTGTGTAGTAGCTCCTGAGATGTTCCTGCTCTTGATATCCCAACAGAGGCTGGAGGCGAGTCCCGAAGTTCCCAAAAAGACACTGCTGGCCGGGTCAGGAAGGACGATGGTTCTCCGTTCCAGTAAGTATTTCGCTTTTCTTTTGTGAGCTGGGGTCCTCAGAGAGCAAATGAAAGGGGGGGGGGGCCCAGCCCAGCCTCTTCCGGGCAATGACGGGCAAGGACGGGCCCGCCCTTGGTCCGGGCTTCGCCCGGGCGCCGCCCGCGCGCGTCCCGCGACGGCGGGAGCGCGAGTTAAATTTAAAGGGCTCCTGCCCTTTCACAGCAGCAGCAGCAGAGTGGTTCCCCCGGTCTCTGGCGGCAAAAGCACTTCCCGCGACGGCGGGAGCGCGAGTTAAATTTAAAGGGCTCCTGCCCTTTCACAGCAGCAGCAGAGTGGTTCCCCCGGTCTCTGGCGGCAAAAGCGCTTCCCGCAACGGCGGGAGCGCGAGTTAAATTTAAAGGGCTCCTGCCCTTTCACAGCAGTAGCAGCCTTACACTGAAAACTGACCCTTTTTGCAATGTGCCTAGCTGTGGATTTTAAACCCTAGCTCACCTTGCCCCTAGGGGAACGTAGCAAGCATTTGTACATTTTTTTAAAGGAGACACCGAGGAGAATCCAGGATGGAGTCGTCTGTGTGGTTCTCCTAGGTTCTGTCATCCAGAATCCTTTGCAAACCTCAAAATATATCTAAAAACAAATTTTCCTCACATTTCTGTTGTGGAAAGTTCTCAAATCTGATGGGAGCCACAAACTTCCTTTCACCTAGCATTCCCCCAAGTCTCCTGATAAAAGTGGTACCTCAACCAGTGTGGGTAGGCTTAGACCCCGCGACAGGAAACGGCCGGATACGGCCCAAAACGCAATGTGAACACGTCATATTTATCCAGTGAAAACTGACCCCTTTTTGCAATGTGCCTAGCTGTACATTTTGTCCTTCACTCAGTCAGCACCTTGGGAAATTTAGTAAACCTGCACATTTTTGAAAAACTAGACACCTAGGGGAATCCAGGATGGGGTGACTTGTGGGGCTCTCACCAGGTTTTGTTACCCTCAATCCCTTGCAAACCTCAAAATATTGCTAGAAACACATTTTCCTCACATTTCTGCAGTGGAAAGCTATCAGATCTGAAGGGACCCACAAACGTCATTCAGCCCATCATTTCCCCAGTTCTCTCAAATAAAATGGTACTTTACTTGTGTGGGTAGGCCTAGTTCCCATGAAAAGCAAAAAAGGCCAACAAGCAACATGGGCACATCACATGGCTCCACTGACAACTGACTCTTTTCTTGCAATCTATCTGTGAATTTTGGACCCTAGCTCAGCCAGCACCTAAGGAAACCAGGCAAGCCTGTACATGTTTTAAAACTAGACTCCTGGGGAAATCCTGTGATTGGTGTGACTTGTGTGGCGCTCACCAGGTTCTGTCACCAAGAATCCTTTGCAAACCTAAAATTTGTGTAAAAAACACATGTTCCACACATTTCAGTGGTGGAAATTTCTGGAATAATAGGGGACCCACAATCATCCTTCCACCAGCATTCCCATAAGTCTCTTGATACAAATGGCACCTCATTTGTGTGAGCAGGCCTAGTGCCAACAACAGGAGCTGGCCCAAAAATTGACGGGGACACATCACATTTCTCCACTGAAAACTGACCCTTTTTTTTGCAATTTGTCCAACTGTGGATTTTGGGCCCAGCTCAGCCAGCACCTAGGGAAACTGAGAAAACTTGTAAATTTTTGTTAATAAAACAAGGGAAATTCAGAGATTCGAATGACTTTTGTGGCTCTCACCAGGTTTTGTCACCCAGAATCCTTAGCAAACCTCAAAATCTGCCAAAAAAGACATTTTCCTCACATTTCTCTGGTGAAGGTTTTGGAATAATAGGGGGCCCACAATCTCCCTTCCACAACATTCCCCCAAGTTTCCTGATAAAAATGGTGACTCACTTGTGTGGTTAGGCCTAATGCCTGTGCCAGGAAACTGCTCAAAATGCAGGTATCATTTTAATTCAGAAAACAAGGGAAACACTAGTTGGCAGGAAATATTTGGTTTATTTCTGTTTCTGGAAGAATATGGCACAGAAATGTAAGGAAAATGTGCAATTGTAGTCACATTTCGAAGTTTACAGGGCATTGTGGGTAACAAAACTCATTGGGATCCATGAGAACTACACTATCATGCACTCCCATGGGGTTTTTTGTTTTCAAAGATATCTAGAGCTGGTAGATTTTCCCCAGACAAGAAGCAAGCATGCTTCCAAATCTCTTACTTCTGTGATGTCCCTAACTCTCAAATTGTGAAAAACAGGCCATTAGGTTTTGCTAAGAAGACTCCTCATCCACCAACCTAGTTTCATCATTGGGGTTCCATCCGAGACAAATAGCTTGTCAGGTGTGTGCTTCGATGTCTGATTACAGCAGAGCAGGGTTTTTTTCATGACTTGAATTCCCAACTGAGAGGAGAAGTACAATCAATTAGTTTTGTGATCACCCACCAATATGGCTTGTTTTTAATCATGGTAACCTTGGACAAGGTTTAAAAAACAGTGATTTTCATAATTTGAGTGTTTGGGATATCACAGAAATAAATGATTTGCTAGCGTGCTCGCTTTTTGTGATTGTTGATAGTATTCTGGGAAGATGAGCAAGTTCTCCCTTCACTCTCTTTATTGGTACATTTGTGGTTGGATTTGGCACAAGGGTGAGTGAAGGTTCAGAATGTAAATTGTTATTGATAAAAGATTTCACAAAAATGAAATGCACTGTTAATAATTGAAAGGTCAAAAAACTGAACCAATGGCTCAAAGCTCATGAGCTGTAACAAAGCTACGACAAGGCACCAACCGCTTTACAGGCCATTTACACACGTTTCATACGTGACACACACAAAACCATTCACATTACCACACTCACATGAAGAGACAATGTAGAGACAATGCACACCCTGACAGAGAAATACCGAAAACACAATTATTACTGCACAACTATCGATTCATCAAGTACACACATACTGGTTGGATTTGGCACAGGGTGAGTGATGGTTCAATATACATCATTTTATTAACAGGAGATTTCACAAAAATTAAATACACAATTAATAACTGAAAGACTAAAAACCTGACTCATCTGTGCTCGTGAGCTGTGAAGCAGAGTCAAGGCACTAACTGCTTTACAGTCTGTTCACATACCTTTCATACGTGACACACCGAAGACCAGTCACACTGCCAGCCACAGGCCCAGCACTCACATTAACAGACAGTGCCATTCAAGGGCCCATCCCTTTCAATTTCCCACTTTACAGCTGCTTACGGAGTGTGTGGACTGGAGTTTGGCTAGCAGTGTGTGTAGTGACCAGCAGCAAGTCACTACGCACACACCGCTAGCCAAATGCAAGCTCAC
Organism: Pleurodeles waltl; assembly: GCF_031143425.1. NCBI lineage: Eukaryota > Metazoa > Chordata > Amphibia > Caudata > Salamandridae > Pleurodeles > Pleurodeles waltl. Next base: position 747,249,755 of record NC_090446.1, on the reverse strand, counting down.
TCACAACAAAGGCCAAGTGCCAGTCCACACATACTACACACTACAGGCAAAGAGCAGGTCCACCCACTTTGCCAGACAAGTGCCAGTCCATGCACACCACCAGCCAAGCACAAGCTCACACACACAGACAGCTAAGCACCAGTCCACACACACTGCCATTACATTTTGTTTTAGCAAAAAAGAAAACACAAACCAATTGTAAGAAAATACAAAACTACAAACATAAGAGCTCTAAATCAGTACATCACACTAATGTCAGCAGCGAAACTGAACACAAAATATAACAATAATTTTCAATGCAACGGGTCTCTCATTTGCTCGAGTGAGAGCTTTTTAGAGTTGTAAACTCCTAGCCGGACTTTTCTCGCAACACAAATTAAAAGAAAAACAAATTCTGCGCGATTGCACTATGTAAAATGCAGCGCGACCATGGTGAGATTAAAAACAGAAAAAACGAGCGCAATCATGTTAAGTAAACACCAGTGTGATCGCGCTGCGTGGAAAATAAACAGATAAAGTAGTCAGGAAACTATGCTGAAAACACAGAGCCTCATATGTTTTTAGTAGTTTACCGGTGCTGTGTACATGGGCTAAAGACCGGAAAAGGCATGACATATGCATGCCTTTTACAAATGAAAGCAAGCAGATTTTAAAAGGCAAGCCAAGGAACCAATGAAAGTGACTGACGTGACATGGGCGTGGTTGGAAGCCCAAAGAGAGATTACTACAGGGGACGGAGCACTTTTACACTCATGGTTGCTCCCAAAAACTCTTATTTGTGTGGTACAATCTAAAACATGGTGGTACATACAGCCCAGGTTTGGAAGGACACTCAGGGAAGTGTATATGACTCTACTTCCTCATGCCACTTTGCATAAAGACTCTACATTTCTTAGAGGTATTGTTTTTTTTAGGTTGTGGGAGGCACGTAATCAGCAAAGTGGTGATCTTTTAATGTAGCCACATCCTCCACCACACCAACGCTAGGAACACTTGCCTGTTCCACTACAAGAAGGTTGCCTATCACAGACTGCTGAAACTGAACAAACGTCATCTTTGACTCTGGAGAACTATCCTGAAACACAACAAAAACATTGAAGGTTGCACAGATATTTTTTCCCTGCAATATAGATCTATGAAAAGAGATCTACAAAGTGATCAAAGACAGGCAGAATCTTAAAGAGACGGTCATAATCAGGGTGATCTGGTGGCAATGCTGAAGCATTATTAACAAAATGTAGAATCCGAAGCAGAAGCAAATACTGTTATTGACTCATGGTTGCAGGACAAATAGCCGCTACAATCAAGGGACAAGTAGACCAATATGAAGACAGCAACGGCTCCTGTATCAAGCAAAATAAAGAAAAACACAAAACGTAAACCCAAGGACTTCTTCAAGTTATACAGATGTGTGGGAGTCCACCAGCTAGCTCTAGAGTGGGGCTTAAGTACGACACTGTTGTCTCTCAAATACTGTTCAGCACACAAATTAGTCTGATCAACAATCTCATCCAAAAAGACATCATCCGTAGACAACTGAAATAAATGTAAAGGCAAAAAGTTTTCCGTATTCACTCTACACCCTGTGACATCAGTAAAGACAGGCAACGCCAGCTGCATCATGTTTGGGGCAACCCAGAATTCAGCTCTTCCAATGGGAAGCCTTTCAGCCTCAGGCAGCAATCCAGATCCCTCTTGGTTCACTATTAGTACATCAGTGTCCTCTTCTAAAACAGTCACTTCCTCCACACTGAGAGTGGTTTCAGAAATTCAGTGCCAGAATCTTGCACTTCTTCCTCTGCCTCAAATGCAGAGTCAATCTCATTATCATGGTCAGAGGAAGGTTCGAAAAGCATACCAACAATGGGCTGAGTGGTAATCCTGCACCTACCCATAATCCCTACTAATAAAAGTAACTTGACAAGTCAACATCAACCAACATTGTGTAAAATAAGTAATAAACAAAGTGTGACTTTATCACAAAGACATATATACTAAAAAAGGATAAAACTTACTTTCCAGAGCCAGCTAGACTCACCAGCACCTACTCCGCACAGACACCGCAAGCACCAATGATATCCCAATAAAAAGGAAAAATAAAATATATTTACACATAAGACAACACAATGCAGATCATGCGCAAATCCAAGGAGATTTTCACACACAATAAAACATAAGCTAAATATGCTGCTATTATTACACCATTTACAAAATACTCATTCATACGTGGCAATGGTACTAATTTGGAGTAAAAAGCACAATAAATCTTTCCTACCAAATACATGCAACTATGCAAACTGAAGATCTACCACTACCAAAACCGCAAGCAGGAGACTAAGCAAAGGAATCAAAAGCTTTGTGCGCTTTGCATGCTGACATCATCAGGTCACCGGGGGTGAGGGCATGAGTGGCAGCTGAAGCCATCCCTGGTGGGAGAGTGTAGAGTGGTGGACCACGGTGGGAGTGCCAGTGCTTCCCCAGTGGGTGGGTGCTAGGATGGCTGGAAGCCATTCTATGCACACACACACCGTGGTGTCGGACGGCTTCCAGCTGTACGACACATGCACAGGGTAATGGGATTTACCATCCCCTCTGGGATTGCGAGCTATGTAGTAAATCCTTCACACCTGACTATTTTACCCATGAGCTTAACCTGACCCAAGAAGGCAAAATGTTTGTGTTAAATGGGAAACAGGTGAATTATTGAACCTTTGGGTCCAGAATTCCAGATTCCCCATACAATTCCTAATTTTTAAGAGAAGATCATGGTATAACTTTGAAAACTTTGGCATTTCCCCCAAATATACCTCAGTTGTGGTAACTCCAAAGAGGGAGCCGGGGGATTATTACAATCACAACAAAGCAGGGCCACAGTCAGTCTTGGCAGAGTGGTGATCCTGGCAGCACAGCAGTATTTACTCCAGCAGGGTTCTGTTTAAGTCCATAAGTGTACTGATATGAGTGGGTCAGTTCTTATACTAGAAAGTTCCTTTGATGTGAAGATTGACTTCAAATGGTTTCTGTGAAGTGTACAGGTCCCCTTTCAGCTCAGCTCCAGCTTCAGACTATCTATGGCAGGTATTCAGACCCTTTGTGGGTACTCTGGCCAGTACCTTTACAGTGTGAGTGCCAGCGCTTCCACACCTCTTCCCAAGGAAGACCCATCAGTATGCAGATGAATGCAGATGCAGTTGAGTATCCTTTGTTGTGGGTGTTTGGAAGAATGCACAAGTGTAGCTGTCACCTTGCCCAGGTCAAACGCGTATTGGAGACATGCTGTAGACACACTGGGCAGTGAGAGAAGAGAAATACTCACTTTCTAAAAGCGCATTTCTAAAATAGTAATTATAAATCCAACTTTACCAGTAAAGACATGATGTAGCTACTCTTGTCAGATCAGGAATTGCAGCTTTTCAGTATTTTAAGAAATTCCCAATGCTGACCTATGAAAAGGACAGGCCTCACAGTAATGAAAAACGACTTAGGGAGTTTTTCATTACCAGGACATAAGAAAAGTAGGAGTACATGTCCTGCCTTCTACTTACATGGCACCCTGCCCTTTTTGCAATGTGCCTAGCTGTGGATTTTAAACCCTAGCTCACCTTGCCCCTAGGGGAACGTAGCAAGCATTTGTACATTTTTTTAAAGGAGACACCGAGGAGAATCCAGGATGGAGTCGTCTGTGTGGTTCTCCTAGGTTCTGTCATCCAGAATCCTTTGCAAACCTCAAAATATATCTAAAAACAAATTTTCCTCACATTTCTGTTGTGGAAAGTTCTCAAATCTGATGGGAGCCACAAACTTCCTTTCACCTAGCATTCCCCCAAGTCTCCTGATAAAAGTGGTACCTCAACCAGTGTGGGTAGGCTTAGACCCCGCGACAGGAAACGGCCGGATACGGCCCAAAACGCAATGTGAACACGTCATATTTATCCAGTGAAAACTGACCCCTTTTTGCAATGTGCCTAGCTGTACATTTTGTCCTTCACTCAGTCAGCACCTTGGGAAATTTAGTAAACCTGCACATTTTTGAAAAACTAGACACCTAGGGGAATCCAGGATGGGGTGACTTGTGGGGCTCTCACCAGGTTTTGTTACCCTCAATCCCTTGCAAACCTCAAAATATTGCTAGAAACACATTTTCCTCACATTTCTGCAGTGGAAAGCTATCAGATCTGAAGGGACCCACAAACGTCATTCAGCCCATCATTTCCCCAGTTCTCTCAAATAAAATGGTACTTTACTTGTGTGGGTAGGCCTAGTTCCCATGAAAAGCAAAAAAGGCCAACAAGCAACATGGGCACATCACATGGCTCCACTGACAACTGACTCTTTTCTTGCAATCTATCTGTGAATTTTGGACCCTAGCTCAGCCAGCACCTAAGGAAACCAGGCAAGCCTGTACATGTTTTAAAACTAGACTCCTGGGGAAATCCTGTGATTGGTGTGACTTGTGTGGCGCTCACCAGGTTCTGTCACCAAGAATCCTTTGCAAACCTAAAATTTGTGTAAAAAACACATGTTCCACACATTTCAGTGGTGGAAATTTCTGGAATAATAGGGGACCCACAATCATCCTTCCACCAGCATTCCCATAAGTCTCTTGATACAAATGGCACCTCATTTGTGTGAGCAGGCCTAGTGCCAACAACAGGAGCTGGCCCAAAAATTGACGGGGACACATCACATTTCTCCACTGAAAACTGACCCTTTTTTTTGCAATTTGTCCAACTGTGGATTTTGGGCCCAGCTCAGCCAGCACCTAGGGAAACTGAGAAAACTTGTAAATTTTTGTTAATAAAACAAGGGAAATTCAGAGATTCGAATGACTTTTGTGGCTCTCACCAGGTTTTGTCACCCAGAATCCTTAGCAAACCTCAAAATCTGCCAAAAAAGACATTTTCCTCACATTTCTCTGGTGAAGGTTTTGGAATAATAGGGGGCCCACAATCTCCCTTCCACAACATTCCCCCAAGTTTCCTGATAAAAATGGTGACTCACTTGTGTGGTTAGGCCTAATGCCTGTGCCAGGAAACTGCTCAAAATGCAGGTATCATTTTAATTCAGAAAACAAGGGAAACACTAGTTGGCAGGAAATATTTGGTTTATTTCTGTTTCTGGAAGAATATGGCACAGAAATGTAAGGAAAATGTGCAATTGTAGTCACATTTCGAAGTTTACAGGGCATTGTGGGTAACAAAACTCATTGGGATCCATGAGAACTACACTATCATGCACTCCCATGGGGTTTTTGGTTTTCAAAGATATCTAGAGCTGGTAGATTTTCCCCAGACAAGAAGCAAGCATGCTTCCAAATCTCTTACTTCTGTGATGTCCCTAACTCTCAAATTGTGAAAAACAGGCCATTAGGTTTTGCTAAGAAGACTCCTCATCCACCAACCTAGTTTCATCATTGGGGTTCCATCCGAGACAAATAGCTTGTCAGGTGTGTGCTTCGATGTCTGATTACAGCAGAGCAGGGTTTTTTTCATGACTTGAATTCCCAACTGAGAGGAGAAGTACAATCAATTAGTTTTGTGATCACCCACCAATATGGCTTGTTTTTAATCATGGTAACCTTGGACAAGGTTTAAAAAACAGTGATTTTCATAATTTGAGTGTTTGGGATATCACAGAAATAAATGATTTGCTAGCGTGCTCGCTTTTTGTGATTGTTGATAGTATTCTGGGAAGATGAGCAAGTTCTCCCTTCACTCTCTTTATTGGTACATTTGTGGTTGGATTTGGCACAAGGGTGAGTGAAGGTTCAGAATGTAAATTGTTATTGATAAAAGATTTCACAAAAATGAAATGCACTGTTAATAATTGAAAGGTCAAAAAACTGAACCAATGGCTCAAAGCTCATGAGCTGTAACAAAGCTACGACAAGGCACCAACCGCTTTACAGGCCATTTACACACGTTTCATACGTGACACACACAAAACCATTCACATTACCACACTCACATGAAGAGACAATGTAGAGACAATGCACACCCTGACAGAGAAATACCGAAAACACAATTATTACTGCACAACTATCGATTCATCTAGTACACACATACTGGTTGGATTTGGCACAGGGTGAGTGATGGTTCAATATACATCATTTTATTAACAGGAGATTTCACAAAAATTAAATACACAATTAATAACTGAAAGACTAAAAACCTGACTCATCTGTGCTCGTGAGCTGTGAAGCAGAGTCAAGGCACTAACTGCTTTACAGTCTGTTCACATACCTTTCATACGTGACACACCGAAGACCAGTCACACTGCCAGCCACAGGCCCAGCACTCACATTAACAGACAGTGCCATTCAAGGGCCCATCCCTTTCAATTTCCCACTTTACAGCTGCTTACGGAGTGTGTGGACTGGAGTTTGGCTAGCAGTGTGTGTAGTGACCAGCAGCAAGTCACTACGCACACACCGCTAGCCAAATGCAAGCTCACTCACAACAAAGGCCAAGTGCCAGTCCACACATACTACACACTACAGGCAAAGAGCAGGTCCACCCACTTTGCCAGACAAGTGCCAGTCCATGCACACCACCAGCCAAGCACAAGCTCACACACACAGACAGCTAAGCACCAGTCCACACACACTGCCATTACATTTTGTTTTAGCAAAAAAGAAAACACAAACCAATTGTAAGAAAATACAAAACTACAAACATAAGAGCTCTAAATCAGTACATCACACTAATGTCAGCAGCGAAACTGAACACAAAATATAACAATAATTTTCAATGCAACGGGTCTCTCATTTGCTCGAGTGAGAGCTTTTTAGAGTTGTAAACTCCTAGCCGGACTTTTCTCGCAACACAAATTAAAAGAAAAACAAATTCTGCGCGATTGCACTATGTAAAATGCAGCGCGACCATGGTGAGATTAAAAACAGAAAAAACGAGCGCAATCATGTTAAGTAAACACCAGTGTGATCGCGCTGCGTGGAAAATAAACAGATAAAGTAGTCAGGAAACTATGCTGAAAACACAGAGCCTCATATGTTTTTAGTAGTTTACCGGTGCTGTGTACATGGGCTAAAGACCGGAAAAGGCATGACATATGCATGCCTTTTACAAATGAAAGCAAGCAGATTTTAAAAGGCAAGCCAAGGAACCAATGAAAGTGACTGACGTGACATGGGCGTGGTTGGAAGCCCAAAGAGAGATTACTACAGGGGACGGAGCACTTTTACACTCATGGTTGCTCCCAAAAACTCTTATTTGTGTGGTACAATCTAAAACATGGTGGTACATACAGCCCAGGTTTGGAAGGACACTCAGGGAAGTGTATATGACTCTACTTCCTCATGCCACTTTGCATAAAGACTCTACATTTCTTAGAGGTATTGTTTTTTTTAGGTTGTGGGAGGCACGTAATCAGCAAAGTGGTGATCTTTTAATGTAGCCACATCCTCCACCACACCAACGCTAGGAACACTTGCCTGTTCCACTACAAGAAGGTTGCCTATCACAGACTGCTGAAACTGAACAAACGTCATCTTTGACTCTGGAGAACTATCCTGAAACACAACAAAAACATTGAAGGTTGCACAGATATTTTTTCCCTGCAATATAGATCTATGAAAAGAGATCTACAAAGTGATCAAAGACAGGCAGAATCTTAAAGAGACGGTCATAATCAGGGTGATCTGGTGGCAATGCTGAAGCATTATTAACAAAATGTAGAATCCGAAGCAGAAGCAAATACTGTTATTGACTCATGGTTGCAGGACAAATAGCCGCTACAATCAAGGGACAAGTAGACCAATATGAAGACAGCAACGGCTCCTGTATCAAGCAAAATAAAGAAAAACACAAAACGTAAACCCAAGGACTTCTTCAAGTTATACAGATGTGTGGGAGTCCACCAGCTAGCTCTAGAGTGGGGCTTAAGTACGACACTGTTGTCTCTCAAATACTGTTCAGCACACAAATTAGTCTGATCAACAATCTCATCCAAAAAGACATCATCCGTAGACAACTGAAATAAATGTAAAGGCAAAAAGTTTTCCGTATTCACTCTACACCCTGTGACATCAGTAAAGACAGGCAACGCCAGCTGCATCATGTTTGGGGCAACCCAGAATTCAGCTCTTCCAATGGGAAGCCTTTCAGCCTCAGGCAGCAATCCAGATCCCTCTTGGTTCACTATTAGTACATCAGTGTCCTCTTCTAAAACAGTCACTTCCTCCACACTGAGAGTGGTTTCAGAAATTCAGTGCCAGAATCTTGCACTTCTTCCTCTGCCTCAAATGCAGAGTCAATCTCATTATCATGGTCAGAGGAAGGTTCGAAAAGCATACCAACAATGGGCTGAGTGGTAATCCTGCACCTACCCATAATCCCTACTAATAAAAGTAACTTGACAAGTCAACATCAACCAACATTGTGTAAAATAAGTAATAAACAAAGTGTGACTTTATCACAAAGACATATATACTAAAAAAGGATAAAACTTACTTTCCAGAGCCAGCTAGACTCACCAGCACCTACTCCGCACAGACACCGCAAGCACCAATGATATCCCAATAAAAAGGAAAAATAAAATATATTTACACATAAGACAACACAATGCAGATCATGCGCAAATCCAAGGAGATTTTCACACACAATAAAACATAAGCTAAATATGCTGCTATTATTACACCATTTACAAAATACTCATTCATACGTGGCAATGGTACTAATTTGGAGTAAAAAGCACAATAAATCTTTCCTACCAAATACATGCAACTATGCAAACTGAAGATCTACCACTACCAAAACCGCAAGCAGGAGACTAAGCAAAGGAATCAAAAGCTTTGTGCGCTTTGCATGCTGACATCATCAGGTCACCGGGGGTGAGGGCATGAGTGGCAGCTGAAGCCATCCCTGGTGGGAGAGTGTAGAGTGGTGGACCACGGTGGGAGTGCCAGTGCTTCCCCAGTGGGTGGGTGCTAGGATGGCTGGAAGCCATTCTATGCACACACACACCGTGGTGTCGGACGGCTTCCAGCTGTACGACACATGCACAGGGTAATGGGATTTACCATCCCCTCTGGGATTGCGAGCTATGTAGTAAATCCTTCACACCTGACTATTTTACCCATGAGCTTAACCTGACCCAAGAAGGCAAAATGTTTGTGTTAAATGGGAAACAGGTGAATTATTGAACCTTTGGGTCCAGAATTCCAGATTCCCCATACAATTCCTAATTTTTAAGAGAAGATCATGGTATAACTTTGAAAACTTTGGCATTTCCCCCAAATATACCTCAGTTGTGGTAACTCCAAAGAGGGAGCCGGGGGATTATTACAATCACAACAAAGCAGGGCCACAGTCAGTCTTGGCAGAGTGGTGATCCTGGCAGCACAGCTGTATTTACTCCAGCAGGGTTCTGTTTAAGTCCATAAGTGTACTGATATGAGTGGGTCAGTTCTTATACTAGAAAGTTCCTTTGATGTGAAGATTGACTTCAAATGGTTTCTGTGAAGTGTACAGGTCCCCTTTCAGCTCAGCTCCAGCTCCAGACTATCTATGGCAGGTATTCAGACCCTTTGTGGGTACTCTGGCCAGTACCTTTACAGTGTGAGTGCCAGCGCTTCCACACCTCTTCCCAAGGAAGACCCATCAGTATGCAGATGAATGCAGATGCAGTTGAGTATCCTTTGTTGTGGGTGTTTGGAAGAATGCACAAGTGTAGCTGTCACCTTGCCCAGGTCAAACGCGTATTGGAGACATGCTGTAGACACACTGGGCAGTGAGAGAAGAGAAATACTCACTTTCTAAAAGCGCATTTCTAAAATAGTAATTATAAATCCAACTTTACCAGTAAAGACATGATGTAGCTACTCTTGTCAGATCAGGAATTGCAGCTTTTCAGTATTTTAAGAAATTCCCAATGCTGACCTATGAAAAGGACAGGCCTCACAGTAATGAAAAACGACTTAGGGAGTTTTTCATTACCAGGACATAAGAAAAGTAGGAGTACATGTCCTGCCTTCTACTTACATGGCACCCTACCCTTTGGGCTACCTAGGGCCTACTTTAGGAGTGACGTATATGTACGGAAAGGGGAGTTTTAAAGTTGGCAAAATGCTTCAAATGGCAAGTAAGGGTGGCAATGAGACTGCAGGCACAGGCTTTGCAGTGACCTGCCTGAGATATATTTACAAGAATACTTAAGTGGGTGGCACAATCAGTGCTGCAGCCCCGCTAATAGTATTTCATATACAGGCCCTGGGCACATGGTACACAACTTTGCAAGGGACTTACATGTAAATTAAGTATATCAATTATGGATTCACAAATGTTACCATGTTTAGGGAAGAAGCACGTCCACCTGGCACTGGTTAGCAGTGGCAAAGTGTTCTGAGTCCTTAAGGGCAACAAAAAAGATATAGCAACAAAACAGGAGGTAAAAGTAAAAAGGTCTGGGGTAAGATCAACCTATGGGTGCCAGGTCTAACACACAGTAATGTGTTTTTCCTGAAGATCATGATGTTGGTCTCGTTGAAGTTCAGAATTAGAAAGTTGGCCTTCATCCATTGGGTGATTTCAGTCATACAGGCATTGACATTGATCATGTATGTGTTGAAGAGGGTCACGCTCAGGGAGGGTCCTTGCAGAATGCCACAGAAGGTGTACAGTGCCACTGACTGACTGAGTCCTTCAAGTCAGGAAGGAGCAGATCTGTCGCAGTGTGTTTCCATGGATATGGTTGTCAAGTAGGTGTTAGAAGAAAATGGGGGGGTAAACTGTCAAATGTGGAGAGGTCCAGTAGTATGAGGGCCACCAGGTGTGCTCTGGCTAGTGTCATGCAGATGTCATCCATGGAAGTGATGAGGGTAGCTTCTGTGCTGTGGTTGTGTCTGACACCAGACTGAGTGGTGTCAAGTAATTGGTGGTCGTTGAGACATTCAATGAGGTGTCTGTTTTGATTGTTACATTAAAAGGCTTATGTAGTCAGCAAAGATTGGTGACAGAGCGATTAAAAAGAAGATTACTTGATAATGAGAAGGAGAGTAGGCACCATCATCATGAAAGTATCACCTTTTTAGAAAGGTATGGAATCAGTGGCGTAGGGTGCAGGAGGTGCAAATTGTAGCAAGAAAATGGAACCTTGTAGCTCCTGACTGGATACTAAAAGATAGCCACATTTGGGTTTCATCGGACCCCTCAGAGCCATGGGCTTCAGTGCCACTAAACCTGCTCTGTTATTGATAGCCACACACTGGAAAGGCTTGCCCATAAATTAGATTAGCCTTAACAAACACTAAGATCTCACACTTTAGGTTCACTAAGTATGTAGCTGTAATTACTCTGTGAAGTCACAAAAACAGAAAAATGGTCACTATCTACTAAGATTCCAAATTATCGAGCTAAGTAAACAAGAGGAAATAAGAGCGGTCATTATCTGTGTCCTCTCAGACTAATCTTCAAAGCACCAAAGCAGCAAACTGGATGATTATATTGGGAATAAGGTGTCCATCAGAGGAAACTTGATCCTCATTTTATGGAAGCCAAAAATCCTGATCCTTACAAGCAATGTGTATTAGAAAAATAGAGTAAAATTGAATAACTAAAGTAGCACAAACATTAAAACCAATCAGTAGAAGCAAAGGCATGAATTTTTAAAGTTGTAAGTGAAAAATAGTGCCATCCACGGGTATATGGATGCGTAAGACCAGGAGAAATTCAAAAGTGAAGGCAGACCCACATGAGCTGGCGTACCGTAAGGACTGTTATACCCTGGGAGAGGGTGGCTACCGGCGATCCCTCTACACTTCTCCAAAACATTTAACCATCACCGTACCGATGGCCCTCACAGTGGAGCTCTGGCACACTGCACTGAAATCATTGGGATGGGGTGAAAGACTCACTCAGGCCACACCACTGAGGAACTCAGCAAAATTGGGTGGGTTGGGTTCACAGTCCAGATTTGACAAGTGAGATTTGATTGGTATTTCTAAGATAGGGGATCTCTTGGCTCAATGCAGGGTTCTCTCGTTCTCTGACCTACAGAAGGAGTACGATCTTGCTACTTCCGAGACTTATCTGTGGATCAGACATGCTCTCCAAGCAGCGATCCCTAGAGGAGGGGAACTTCCAGAAACATCACCACTGGAGGATAGGCCATGTGATCATATGATCACATGATTCGGAATGTGATCTCCCTAACATATAAGAAGCTAAACAACAATGTCCCAGGTGCCCTGATTCCTTTGCGCTGTAAGTGGGAGATTGATCTGCGAGACCTGATGGATGAGGACTGGTCAGAAGTACTGGATTCCCCAATAGAGGTAGCAAGCTGAGCAAGATTTAGATTGCTACAGGTCAAAATTCTGCACAAAGGGTACCTTTTCTGTAATACCTTAGTCAAAATGGGCAAGAGAACAGACTCAACTTGTAATCGGCAGTGTGAGAATAAAGGGTCCTTCTTCCACATCACATGGGACTATGATCCAGATTTTCTGGAGCGCAGTGGTGGCATGCATTAATAGTGTTTGTGGTGGAGATATGATTCCTTCACCAAAATGGTGTCTTTTGAATGTGTGTGAGGCCACAGACTTGGGCCACATTGAGCAGATTTTGGTCACCTTGGGGCTCATTAATGCTAAACGAAACATAGCCCGAGCATGGGGCACACTGTTGGCCCCCACCCTCACCGCCTGGAAGTGTGACACGGACTGGTCTATTGTGGCAGAGAAAGTAGTGTATGAGGGTAGGGGCTGTGTTGGCAAATGGGCTAAGATCTGGGGCCAGTGGAATACTTCTAGGGGTAGTCCCTTTTCTGATTCTCGGACATTGGTTCCTAACCTGGCTACATAATCTACCTTTACACAGTGATACCAGGAAATGGAAGATGGACATGTTAGAACTGTAATTGTACTGAGATGGTGTTCATGGGGTAGACCAGTGTACCTGTTTAATAGCTTGGTAACGGTGTTGGTAACTGTAATGCTTTCTGACGACAAGTTTGTACCCAATAAAAGATATTTAAAAAACAAAGTTAAGGCTGACCACAATGGTGTGTTCTCAGATACGCAAGGTGGATTGGGTCGGATCTCCGCCTACCTTTGGACTTAGATGACATTTTGAAAAAAGTTCCTGAGAAAGTAAAGGTTAGGGGGCAAGGATTTCAACATTTAGATTTTGTCACTTCTGTGGAAACCTACTGAGGGATGAAGTTTCAGGCTATAGTCGATGAGGGCTCCGTGAGGCCAGATAATCCTTCCAAGAGGGCCCTCTGAATAGGATTTCCTGCTGCAGAGAGAATGTAGAGGGAACTACCATGCAGTCAGGCCAACTGGCGATGCACCTATGTCAGATTGGTGAGCAGGTAGGTGCTGGACTTCTGTTGCTTCTCAGGCCACTTTTTGTTGTAGAATTGTTTACGTCACATGTTTCAGGTTGTGACCGGAAAAGCATCTTTATCACTACATCTAATGGTCCAGTACAAGTTGGGCGTCACTTGGGGTGGGGTGTCAGGACTCACTCTACCGAGAGGCCAGGTGCACAGTTCAAAGTCTCTAGGGCTTGCCATGTCCCTGTAGCTCATAAAGAAGGCCTGCCAACTAGCTTTTAGAGTCACTCTGGTAGTCATGGCATCAAACAGCAAGGCAGGCCTTAAGCAGTAAGGCAGGCCTTACAGAGTAGAAGGCAAGCTTCAAGCACAAGGGCAATCTTCTGGTAGCAGTAAGGCAGTACTTTGAGGTACAAAGCAGGTCTCCTCAAGCAGCAGGGCAGTCATTTGACGTATAAGGAGGTCCTAATGGGTACCCTCCACAGATCCAGGAGTGTACTGAAGAACTGGTCTGATGCTCCAATATTTATACCTAGTGCCAACCTTGGAAGTGGGAGAAACTTCTAGGCTATGCCGCCATCTTATTCTGGAAATTTCCTTTGTTCCCTTGCTAATGCTCTAAGTGGTCCAAGGAGACAAAAGGCTGGTGTTAAGTTATGAGTGTGCTAGAGGCAGCCCTCTGACAATGTATGTGGGGCAGGGAATATCTCCTTCCTACCAACTGGCCCATCCTGCCAACACCTAGTCCCCTTTTTCGTCACTGTCTGGGAGGAATTCACAAAGGCAAACTGCCAACTATTCACAGTCATGTGACCCAGGAGACAGACTGCAGGCACCAAATGGTTAGAACAAGAACATTCTAACTTTCTAAAAGTGGTATTTTCAAAATTGTGACTTACAATCTGACTTTACCATTAAAGGGGATTTCAAATTAAACTTTTCTTGAGACCAAACTCAACATTTCTACTTGATTCTAATCAAAAGTGAGCACTTGTTAAATGTAATAAAGTAACCCAATATTTTCCTATGACAGAGGTAGGCTTTAGGGTAGTCAAAAATGAATTTGGGAGTTTTTCCTTCCAAGGTCATGTAAAACTTTGAAAAATGTCATACCTTTTAAATACAATGCACCATGCCTTATGTGCTGTTTAATGTCTATAATAACGGTGACACATGCATTAAAAAGGGAGGTCTGGGCCTGGCTAAAGGTTTGTTTTGCAGGCTGGAATTGGCAGTTTAATACTGCACACAGGTTGCAATGGCAGGCCTGAGACATGTTTAAAGGACTACTTAAGTGGGTGGCAAAATACATGCTGCAGGCCCTCTAGTAGCATTTAATGTATAGGCCCGGAGTACATGTAGTACTCTCTCCATGGGATTAGAATTCCATGAACAAGAATGTATGGGAAAGTAAATTAATTAACAAGGGTGAAACCAAATTTTGGAAACTGGAATAATGTGCACTCAAATCAAGATATTTTGGTGTGTGAATCACACTTATATGTACAAATAGTTTAGTGAAGTCACCCAGTGGGTTTAACACTGCTAGCAAAAATGGCTTTATATATTGTTTGCAATCATACGCCAAGTTGCTGAAGCACATTAGCAGACATTTAACATGCTACTTCATTGGAGTGCTATGAATTGAAGAGTGTGTGTTTTTTTGGTCATCTAAGGGTGGTGCTTTGATATCGCATAGAAGGGCCTGAGTTGTGTTCTTATCTCATGTTTTGTTCATATATCTTGGTGTGCTGTAAACTAAAAAGAAGTGACTGGATGCTTAAACATTTGCTGCTAGTGTTTGCTGAGATAGAAAATGTGTGAGTGGAATGAGGTACATGTGGTTGTTTTGGTGTTGTGGCTGTATGGCAGAGCCTTTTATAACCTTTCTACAGCAAGCATGTAGCTTTGTATATGTATTAGTTTGAGAAATTGTGAAAATAGTCACATTCTATTTGTGGAGTAGTCAGTACTGTATTTGTAATCCAGTCTATAGATACAGAGCATGGGAAACAGCCTTGTTGTGAAAATATATTGTTCTCTGAAGGTGCAATCTTCAGTACATTACAATATATTAACTGAAGTCCACCAGGGACATGCAGGGTAGAGCACTGTTTGAAAGGGGCATTATCCAACTTGGTCTAAGAGCTCAACAGTGGAAAAGGAAAACAGTGGCAGAGGAAAAGCCACGTTTTCTAAGACCAATCATAGTATAAGACTGAGAAGTCCACACAGAGGTGGCATGGAGCAAAGAAATTGTATTAATAATTAGAAAGTATTAGTAAATGGTCAGAGCAGTCAGCACCATGTAGCAACATGGCAACCCTTAGAAATGGGAAAATATATGACCAGGTATCATATAGGGTAATGACATTTCCAGACCCAAAAACAGCAAGTCAGGCCCAACCCAATAAATCTTAAATGTAAACCAGCCACAGCATATGTCGCACGGAGTCCATCCAGAAGCATTGGAGTAGCAACCAGCCCATAAGAATGGGCAACAAAAACAATCTGCAGTATGTGCCTGGTGAGTTTATCCAGGAATGGAAGATGAGCAACTTTAAGATATGGGAGGAGGTAAGGTCTACTTGTTGTGGCATCATCTTTGAAGGCAATGCTTTGACACCTTCCTGAATTCCAGGTGGCCTTTGATGTTTCTAATGTTTTCCGGCATGAAGCTACAGTTTTGTAAATTGTATGATGCAGGAGGGATACCGATATAGTTATTGTTGTATAGAAGGATTGTCAACTGGTGTGCCATTGTAGCACAGGATTTTCACTTCTTGTGATGCGGGTACATTAAGTTCCAGGCACCAAATTTTTATGGGTTGATAGTTTTTACTATTTCAGTGTGTCAGTATCTCTGTTTTAGATGTGGTGAGAATAAGGGGCATATTTAAGAGCCCCTAGGGCCATTCCAATGTCGCAATAGCGTCATTTTCTTCTGCTACTGTGGCGGTAGAAGGACAAACAAACTGCACCATATTTACAAAGTGGTGCAATGTATGCATTGCACCACTTTGTAACACTTTGCTCTACATAATTTCTGCGCCAGGCATAATGTATGCAACGGGGTGTTCCTCCACTAGGGAGGCTGAAAAATTGCGCAAAAAATCTAAAAGATTTATTTTTGTCATTTTTTTAGGCATTTTTAGGGGCATATTTCAGAGCCCCGAGCGTCAGTGGAGTGTGATTTTTAGTGATGCTTCTGTGGGGCAATGCCCTGCGCCACCTTGTAAATATGGCCCCTTCACACGTAGCCCTTTGCATGGAAGGGGCGTGCAATGGGTGTTGCTGTGGGTGTGCCACGGCAACACCCATTGCATTTTGATGCTGCCTCGGATTTACGAGTTTTCGTAAAAATGAGGCAGCATCAAAATATAACCCATCCCCATGGGTGGTGTTAGCAAGGTGCATCAATGTGGAATACTTTTATTTCTCCTCATATCTTTTCTTTCCTATGTGTACTGCATTCTGCAGCATGCATAGAAAGAGCAAAGTGCCAGAAATTATTTTTTATGTGTGGGAAGGTGTCCCTTCCTGCACACAAACAATCATTTCAAAATGACGCTTTGGCACTTCTCTGTGCTGCATTCTGGAAAACACACAGAAGTTCTAAATCACCATTAGTGACTGTTAATGTGCAGGAAGGGGCACCTTCCCACACATAAACAATCAAACCTCTCAATATAGACATCCTTGCACAATGGTGCAAGGATGCCTGCATTGGCGCTAGACAGCTCAATTTAGTGCCAGCGCAGGGGGAAACTCAGGGGGTGCGCAGGATTCTGATAAATATGGCGCATCCCTACATTTCTATAGTGACCCGGCGCTGCCAATTGTGGTGCAGCATTGCGCTGCAAAACTTTTTAGTAAATCTGGCCCTTAATGCCTGTTTAGGGCAGGCGTTAAAAGGAGGCTTCCATTGGTTACAATGGGTCTGTCAGTGCTTGGCAAGATAGCATCAAAATGCTTGATGTTAATCTTGCAAAGGACTGGGGTTGCATCAAAAATTCAGACACTAGTTCCCTAACTACTGCCATGGTGTGCCACGGCGCACACATGGTGGTATTAGGGGGGCTACGAGGCACACTTTCCTTAAATATGCCCCTACATTTTAGGTTGTAAAGCTCATTTAAGTTTGCA
Source organism: Pleurodeles waltl (assembly GCF_031143425.1). Lineage (NCBI taxonomy): Eukaryota > Metazoa > Chordata > Amphibia > Caudata > Salamandridae > Pleurodeles > Pleurodeles waltl. Next base: position 747,232,316 of record NC_090446.1, on the reverse strand, counting down.
CAGATTAGAGCTCTCTCTGAACATAATGTATTAAAAAGGAATAGCTGTCTACGATGCAAACCGGAGCTGAGATGTTCTCACTGTAGTTTCATTTTATTTTTCATATGGTAAATAGTAGTGCCTTGTGCCTATGGCAATCTATCAGCGTATGTCTACAGACGATATATCAGCAATGGGACGATCATCAAAAAGTGTCCGATTATATTCAGAGGAAGCATTCTCATGTCCTCGTGTAACAGTGATGTTTTAAGGCAAGGGAAAAGTGGGCAATTGCCTAGAGCCCCCATATTCTATAAGGGACCCCTGGTAATGTGTTTGTTCATAACTCTCTACATTTCACTCTGACTCTCGCCTTTAAGGATTTGAGGGACCTTAAATATACAGGTATCAAGGCAATGTTATATAGATAGATATATGAATGATCCAATTCAAGCAGGCTTGAATTAGCAGAAATTAAATTAAAAGTTGTTCTGAACAGGGGGCCCCAAACTATGCCTGCCCCGAGGTCCCAGAAATTCGTGAGATAACACTGCTGTGTGTTTCCTGTAATAAAAAGAAAAACAAATTGCGATAGGGATTCTGTCGTTTTGGCCTAGATAAAACCAAGGGAAAGCCAGCTTGGGTCTGGGACCTCACCACTTGTATAATAACATGGTTTATGCGGAGTTGTGCGTTCTTTCCAAGGCTTTGGGATCTCCGCCATGTTTGATAGTTCCTCTGTAGAGATGGGCTGTGTGATTTTGAGCCTCCCTCCACGGTTTCACTCTTGCCTGGCCACATTTACTTTTTCAGATCGTGCCAGTGATTATAAAATAAATAATTTCATATACTACCTCTCGCCTATTTGTTTCCTAAGCTTACATCAGTGTCAAATTGTGTTTAACTGGGCAGGGGATATTTGTTTAAAATACCAGTGTTGCTAGATATAATAAATGTTGTAAACCAAGCAGGGTCATTTTTGTCCCGTTCTGTTTTTTGTTCCACTGAGCTCATTAGACCGTTTCTTCACTGCCTCTATGGTACACCTTTAGCTTTCGAGCCAGCCTCAAGTTTTTCAAAAACTTCATGACAAAAACATATAAATGCCTAAATACAGGTAATTTGTGTCAGCCCTCTTCCTTCATCCATTGGTCTGTTCAGCTCTTTGCTTTAATTTACCACATCATATAGCGTGTGGCAATCAGTCAACCAATAAGGTTTTCTGTTTTTCTGCAGGGACTCTACTTTCGTGCAAGGCCTGTTGTAACTGGGCAGCTCGGCTGCTCCATTATTTTTAGATTTCTAAAACTGTTTTGTAATTTTTTACTTCATGCATATGTTTGCAAAATAAAAAAAGGTAAATGTAAAATAAAATGAAAATAAAATGTAAAATAAAAACATTGCAATCTTGCCAAGGCTCTTGACTTTACCAATGCTTGTTTAGGATGTGTATCCTGGTTTATAAAAGTATATTTACCACGTTTGGCAAACACATTTTAAAAGCCTTATGTTATCTAATCGTTAACTTTAATTTATTTTTCAAATCTGAGCTACTGACAGCTGCCACCCAATAGATTTTATTAATAATGCACAACATGCAGAGAAAGGAACTTTGGCTCACTCTCCTTTGACCATCGGTTTGTTGGAAGTGTCATTCATATTTTATATCAGCCTCCAAGGCAAATATTCAGTGGTTGTAGCCTTCGGTATTATCGATGGCTATATCTTGCCCCAGTCACATAGGGAACGGGAAGACTCAGTGGCAAAATAACCCTATTCTTTCACATTAATAACGAGGGTAAATGATAGGGAGAAAGAGTGAAGTTGTAATTAGGAGATATCTCTCCATGTGCGTAAACAAAACTATGATCAGTACCATAGCACTTCTTAAATTGATTGACAGAGCCAACTTGGAAGAAATCAGATGCCCTCATAAACATGTCTAGTACAGATACACGCAGAGCAAACATCTCTCACGATTAATAGACACAGAACAGGCATCTGTAATGCAAGCTTCTTCAGTCAAAGACCAGGTACAACACAGGTATCTGCAAGGCAAACTTCCCTTTTAGAGATCATAGGTACAACAGAGATATCTTCTGTGCCGATTTACCTCCTACACAAACAACTAATATAGTACAATCATTCTCAGTGGACCTTTGCCTGACACAGAAAAGTTGCAGTATGTCATACACTGCCGGGTGAGTCTGGTGTGACTTTCACTGTGCTCCTCGAATCATCCTGACTCTTCATCACACACCAACCCAGTGCTTAATTTGGACCAGTGGTTTTCTGTGCTCGGCAGTGGTCCTTAATTGTCACTTATGACAGCCTGTCACATGTTGGCACTGTCTGTGAAATTTAGAGATGACCGCAACAACAGTTGTTTATTAATTCTATTTACTTTACAAATTACTTAGATCTGCCACCCAAGCCACTCTTATAACTTTGGGGGCCTGGAATAGTCAGAATTGTGACACTTGTAACAATGAGATGGTTAGTGGCTGCTTTGGTCCTGTCATTGACAATGTTGGCAGGAGCAATGGGTGGTCAAGCTGCAGTGATTTCCTGACGGCCATACGTTCCAGGGTATCCCGATCCCCCTGCGTATTTTGTTCTCTGGACACTTTTCTCAATCCCACACAAGTGCCTATACCCATAAGTTGCAGGCATCTAACCCCCTGATACTATTGCCTACTATTTGCCAGGTCCCAACTCTAGTGGGCAGAGGCCCCAAATTCAAATCTTAAAAATTAGATTTTTATTTTCTGAAGTAATCAACACCGATACTTTGTACAGTAGTTAAACTGCAACCGATGTCCAATCCAACTGCTTGACCTCAAACCAAGCTTGGGAGAGGATCAGTTAATCTTGTTCCAATTTTAACAAGACTATTAACACTGCAACTTCTCCTGTGGTAATCCCTGTTACAGAACCTGTCCTCACCTCAGGAATATTAGTGATCTGAGTATTGCAATCTGAAAAACAAAGAAAACATATCAAAGGTAGTACTTAGTACTCATGCGCAGTAATGGTTGGACCAATTGAAGTCATACTGGGTGCATCCTAGACAGGGAACTCGATCGTTTAATACAAAGAACTTACATTGGACTTGTCCTGAAAATGTACACTAAGGCCCTCATTATGAGGCTGGCGGTCACCAGACTGCCAGCCTCACTGTGGCAGTCTTACCGCTGCGGGCCCGGTGGTAAAGACTGCCACATTACAAGTTGTGGGATTTGGTAGAAGCCAAACCTCCACAATGCTGCCTGGCCTGACGGTGCGGTCACATTGACGTGGCTGGCGGTGAGCACCTCCAGCCCAGCGGCAGGCCTCAACCTGCCAGCCGGATTACAAGGCTGAAGACCGCCAGGCTTTCCGCGTCAGTCACCCCACCATGAAAACCTTGGCAGAAATGCACCTGGTGACAGGAATCCCCATTCCTGTCACCAGCACCCCCCCCCACATGTCCACACACATGCACCCACACACGTCTACACTCTTAGAAACACGCAACCCACTCATCCACGCACTCGCTACATACACCCCCATTTACTCAGAGACACACACTAAAACACGCACACTGAAACATGCATTCATGCACTTACACAGACTTAGGCACATCCATGCAAACGTGCACACAAACCCCCATTCACATGCACACACCCAAACAAACATTCACATTCAATCGCATACACGCATGCATTCACAACCCCCCTCCCCCTCCACATACTCGTACTCTGTTGGAAAATGGGTTATTGGTAAGGGCAGGTAGGTACCTACACCTAGCAACAAGCCACCAACCTCCACTTAGGTACAGTTAGGTCTCAGTAAATTAATCCCAGCTCAACCCTTGGTAGCTTGGCAACGAGCGTCAAGGCTTAACTTAGGAGACAGTGTGTAAAGCATTCAAATATCACAAAACAGTAATTAAATAAAACACAGGAAACAGTTTAAAAATCCAAAACCAATTTATAAAAATAGTTTATATTTTTATCTTTAAAATGACACAAAAACGAATAAAATCGGATAAAGGGAACCGGAGATATGAATTTTTAAAGAATTATTATTTTTCTAGCGCTTAGAAACAAAAAGCGCCAATCGGATCATCTGGTTGCACCTCGACCGGGGCAAAGTCAAAGTTTCAGGCCGACCGCAATGGAGCCCTGCTCGGCTACAAGTCGCGCGAGGCCTCGGTTAAAAAGTTACCTTCTGACTTAGTCTTTATTTTGAAGATTTTCTTCAGCGGGACGAACCTGCCAGTCGAATCCGACCTTCTGGAGCCCTTGTCCGGATACGCGATGCTGGATTCCTTGGTGGAGATTTTTACCTTCGGACTTAGTCATTTTTTCGATGTGAAAATCCTTCGACCGGGGTAAACCTGGATCTTGATCCGACGTCCGTGGAGCCCTTCTCGGAGACGATGGCTGGGAGGTCCCGGTCAACTTTTTACCTTCGGACTTAGTCTCTTTTTCGGAGATTTTTCTTTACCGGGACGAACCACCAAGTCAGGCCGGGTCGCAGTTGAGGCAAGCCGGCTAGAATTTCCGCGGTGGGTCGGTCCCTCTCTGGAGCTTTTTAACAAAAATTCTCAAATCTTCTCCAAACTTCTGGGGCTTCACCCAGATGTTCTTTTAAGGTTCTTTTGGGGTCCGCAGCTCACCCCAAGGGTCCAGAAGTTCTGTGATGGTCCTTGGGGGGTGCGGACTTCAACTCCCAGAATGCACCTGGCGCACACTCCTTTTTGGCCACTGGACAGTGGTCAGCTGGTCACTTTTCAGGAGTTGGTGCAGGGGGACTCTGGATAGCAATTTTTCACCTGTAGCAAACAGGGAATCCCTCTTTGAACCAGTTGAAGCCAGGCAAAGTCCTTCTTGTGGTGAAGCCCAAGTGTGCAGCTGGTGCAGTCCTTCTGAGTGCAGGTTCCAGGTGCAGGCCAGGGGTCCAGCAGGGCAGTCCTTCTTCTCCTTTAGTTCTTTTCTTCTTGAAATCTGGCAGGGATCTGAGGTGTGGGGGCAGGTCTGCCAGTTTTATCCTTGCTCCTGGGTGAAAAGCAGGGGGGTCCTGGTTCTCCAATCAGGTACAGGGTCGTCCCCCTGTGATGACTACTTACTGGGAAGTGTGGCAAAAATCCATC